>NC_137695.1:122483007-122883007 GCF_964034855.1 Anser brachyrhynchus
ACAGAGAAAAACACCACTAGGCACCCCTTTCTAGAAGACACAAGTAAGTATGTTACTGCGGGTTGTGTGGTGGTTCATAGTTTGTTTTTTGTTCTTTTTTCATTTTCAGCATTTAAATACCAGCAACTGTACCTCTTTACAATCAACTACATATTTATTCAATTCTTCAGCTTGTTATTTCTTCATTAACAAGGTTTTCCCTGCTGCGCAGTGGAAAATGTGAGTAACTTTGCAAATGTCAGAAGCACTCAATTTGGATCAACTGGGGGAAGTGATAACAAGACTCATAATCAAGTGGAAGTACAATAGTGGCACATTTCAAGCTGCGAAATAATAGATCGATTCAGAAGAGTTTCTCACGGGATAATACTTCCATTTGTTCTTATTCTGAGATTTGTTTTTACTTGCTGTCTCAATGGGATGCTGTATTTTTATTTTAGCATTCTATTTGTAGGCAGTAATGTAAATTATATTAGACCACTAAATGTTGTTTTATAAAAGAAATGTTGTGTATTTAATAAAGTTAAACCCAATCTAATGAAAGGAGGGCTTAAAAGGCCTTGCAATAGGTTCTGAGGGTCTCACACTTCTTACATTCCTGTGTTCTAGTGGCATGGAGTTTTAATAGCCTAGTGAAAAGTATTGAGCGTCCTGTTTGAAAAGAGCATTACTGAATTTTATCCTGACAGCAAGGAAGGATCACACGACCAAGCTAAAAAGAGCTTTTATGAAAATTGGGCTTTTAAATTTGAAATGACACAATTTTTACATTACATATTTGAGAACTATAAAAGTGTTGCAATTGCATAATTTAGTAAGAAAATCTAGAATAGTTTCCTTTTGTCTGCTGAATCTCTGAATTTATATTGTGTGTGGCAACAATAAAATGTCATTAGATTAATTTCAATGATAGTACTTACTGTTCTCTCTAGATCTTTTGCAGTGCAATGACAGGTTAATATTAAAGTCTGGTTCCATTATTTTTCAAAGAGATTAACTGTAGAATATTGTCTCAAGATTACAACTCAGAGGTCTTTCTCCATTTCCTGTGTGCTAATCAGTTTGTGGCTTCTGAGTCATTCTTTCATTTCCAAACTGAAATGAATTAGATGTGTTCTATTGTTCTTTCTCAATGGTAAAAAATGTATATCAAATTTATTAAACATGATGGTCTTTATCCAGCAGGCCATTTCGCAGGACTCTGTAGGTTTCCGTGTGATTATTCATGTGATTAGGGGCTATAAGGTTGGGTCTCTCTTTGGCTGCTGTTTATTTTATCCTGTTTGACCAATGAGATGATCTAATATAATTTCCAGTTGAAAACCTTTCATGTGAGTTAACTCAACCCCTTCAGCTGTATCCCATATGGATGACCAGCCTCCCTGGGAACCATCAAAGGGATGGGAACATGTTCCTTTGGGCAGCAGTTTGGCACAGCAGGATCAGCTTCAGATTCTGAATACCCCTTTGAGAGGGAAGATTTCCTTTCTCCCAGTTTGATGGGTAATTTAGACACCTAATTGACTGATGATGAGGAAAAAAAAAAAGAGAAAAAAAAAACTCATTGTATCACTAGATGTATACCCTCAGCTAATGTAAATTGACATTGCTTCCTTGAAAACATTGATGCTATGTTGATTTAAACTACTGAAGAGCTGGTCTTATAAGTTTCACTGTGTACCTGCATCTCCATCTAGCTGGGCTTTCCAGTCTTCATTTCCTTTTTAGAGTAGCAAATACTCGTGGATGTCCTGTCACACAGGGATATCAAGATAAAGGAAAACTGATTTACTCGTCTGGAACTGTGCCACCTAGGACAAAATATCTGTCTATCAACATCTAGACAGAGAAGTCACAGACATCTAACTAGGTTTAAATCTCTTCCACATGCCACACTGGAATAGGAACATTCCTAAAACATAGAGAGAGATGCTAGGCCTTCTAGCACACTCTAGTCTCAGTTGCCTGGTCCCTGAAATCATTCTTTCACAGTCAGGACTCCCTATCCTAATCTGCACGGAGCTTCCCCTGGCTCTTCCCATGCCAGGGAAATCACTGAGACCAGTGATTTAGTAGGATTTGAAAAAGATCATGCATATATACAAACAATAAGAATACTTTAAATTTAGTTAAACAGGATTTGTTTTAACTTGGAAAGGGATATAAACCTCACAGTTTCTGAGATCAGCAAATTTGTATCTGTTGGAGTTGGGAAGAGGTGTTTTCCTCTGGACAGGGGCACTGTGCTGCTGCCATGTGGGGAGCTCTCTGCCTTCTGCTGGTTCTGGTACCTGCTGAAGACAATATCAGCAGCTCAGTGAGGACTTTGTTCAGATTTTGCCTAAAAGCAGGACAGCTATATGGCAAACAGCACAGCACATCAGATTTGGGCAGTAATCAGTGTTACTCGGAAAAGAAAAGATTCCTGAGACCAAACCTCTGTGCCCATCCTGCACAGCTAAATTGTTTCACCATACTAAAATTTCAAGGAAAATTGCACCTATCATTTTCTGACCTGAAAGTACTTCCTTCTGATTGTTTTCTTGAATATACCTACAGATTATTTTGTTAACATTAGCTTTGATATATGATCTGCTACATGGATAGGGGATGAAGGTAATATTTCATGCTCTGAACATTTATCTTCTGGATGCTTGTGATACAAAATAGCTAGCGACCACATAAAACGTGGCTGGAGAAAGAAAGGATAAATTACAGTTGTTAATTTAATTTAAAGGGGAAAAAATATCTACCCCCAATACATAAAAGTTCATGTTCACTGCCCCTCCATCAAGTTCATTACTAGTCTCGTACAGAGATAAGCCAATTTTTTCCAGGACTGTAGTCTGAAGGACAAAAAAAACATGGATTTTTTACTAGACTGCCTCAGGAATGTTAAAGGTGTTAAGAACTGAGGCTCCTTTAGAGCAATATGAAATGAAAGCAGTAAAGGCAGCAAATGAACACTCGCTGCATCATGGAGCTGAATAATTTTTGAAATCTTTCTGTCCTGATCTCTTCCTCTTGAAACTTTGGATCAGAGTCTTCAAGGATATCACAGAAGGAAGCCAATTTCTTGTTAAGAACTGTGAATTATAAGCAGACTATAAACAGACTTTGTGGTTTCTCCTCTGGGCTATTATATTATTTTATTGTTTAGTACTCATTATTTAAAAAAAAAAAAAAAGATACAAATAAGACTATTCAAACTATACCTGTTGAAACAGTATATATTCTTGCTGCCCAAGAGACTGGAAACGGAAGTATAGTCTACAAATATTAAAAATCCCCAGACAAAATTATTCTCACCATTTTAGTATAATAGAAGCTGAATTATTTTTAAGATAAGTGGCCTGGATGTACAGCCTTGCTTTTATCATTTTTCCTGAATGGTGCAATGGCATGGTCACACTCTACTAAATATAGGCCTTATATGAAGGGGAAAACCAATCTTTCTGTTTTCACTGATCTGCAATAGCCCATCCACCATCAAGCTCCCTATTCCTTTGAATGTGATGATATTATTATGCGGAAATCTAGCACTACTCTGGACTGGCTAAACCATAAAATGTGAATGTTTTTAAAATTGCCTTAGAATACGTTTATTTTCAATTTGTATAAAAATGTTATAGTAAAATTGTGGGAAGGATATATATATATATATATATACATACATATAAAATTTCTAACAATCAATGCCAATATAAACTTTGTGGTTTATATTACACACAGAGAAAACACGCGTTTAAAAAACCAGGCTTTCTAAACAAGCCCTGGGTAGTTATGAAATGTCAGAAGTAAGATTGTCATCGTGAGGTTATGTGCACATTTTTCTATTACTGTCTTTACACAATTACAAAATAATCCCTCACACACCATCTACCTCATTCAGTTTGCAAAATGGTCTTAATGATCATCTAATCCATATTCTGTTTTTTCCTTATTGTTCAGTCTGCAACCTCAGACCATACTTGTTGCTAAAATGTAGACTTAAAGACAGAAAAAAATGAATTATTCTTTTCACTCATCACTTCCACAACTGAGTGACACATAAATATTAATTATTTTCTTTTTCACAACGTCTTTGTGAGATGAAGAGTGGCATGAATATTATTTTATAGCCAGAGAACCTGAACACACGTGAAAACAAATATTTCCAGTGATTAGCAGGCAGAATTTGAGACATGGGAAGATCAGACTCCTCAGAGCATTTAACATCATATAAGAGTTTATACAATCCTATTGACCTTCACTGAAATTACAAGTTCCTGGTACTTTTGTAAATTGGATCTCATGGTACTGCAGTAAAAATTAGTGGTGAGCTGTGAAAACTCCAATTTGTTGTGACTTTCTGTCATGTTCTGGTTATATGTCCTCTAACTTGGGAGCCTAAACCTGTCCATATGATCTGGATTTAAGTCTCTCTTTGAGAAAAAGGGTTGAGTGTGCAAACAGGGAAGATGGTATGGAAAGTTTGAAACCATGCTATCATCTAACAACCATAAGTTGATTGCAGTTATGACACTGATGTCATGAAGTTCAGAGGCAAGCAGAGGTTTGTGGACATCTGCCTACCTAAAGCACAAACATACCAGTCAAGCAACTGTGAGTAAATGTTCTCTAGGATGTATTCAAAGACTTTTGTCTTATTTGATTCAGTTCTTGCAGTTCCCTGGGTCATTCCACACAACTGCAACTGGTGAAAATGAGTTCTGCTGGAGCCACCTTTGTGCACAGCATTGTTACCTTCCTAAACTGTTCCCGAACTTGTACTGAAAATGGTAGGGAAATAAAAAGGGCAAAACAGTATGTAATAGATGTCAAAATACTTAAGCAGAAGTGTTTTTGTTTTTTTTTTTAACTAAGTTTGCAGAGCAATCCTTTATTTTCTGGTTTCCTCATTTCTGAACATTGAATGTAAATGTTGCCAGAAGAGGTGACACCAAAGGTAAGCCTAGCCCCATTGGGCAGTGTGTGTAGAGAGCAGTCACTGACTTTCTCCTTATTCCAGAGGTCACAGCCTGTCATGTGTATTGGCCACCAGTGGATCTGGCTTTCATGAATTTCTCTGATCCCTTTCTAAACTCATTTAGAAAAGTATACCTCTTGTGTATGAAAAGTATACCTTTTGTGTCTTTCGGAGTCTACTCTGACAATATCATTTGGTGACATTACTTCTTATACTGAAAGAAGAGTTACTTGCTATTGATCTTTTCCACTCTACAAATTCTCTCATATTCTTTGTCAACCTTTTTTTCAAAATTCAGATTTTTTTTATTTTTTATTTTTTTTACTTTGCTCTGTAGATTTATGAAAGACATTCCACACATCTGTTTGTTTTTGTTGTCTTTGTCTGAGTTCTTGGTAATTCTATTATACCTTTTTCTTTCATTACATGCTCATAACCGTAAGTTACATTTCTTAAATTTAGAATAATGAAATCTTGAAATATTAATAGATGATTAACATATACTGGGACATGATTATACATCCTGTAAGGCTCCTAATTATTTTCTCAATTATTCTTCAGATTCTGGTTGTATTTACAGACACTGTCGAACTCTGAGCTGTTGTTCTGAAGAACAGTTTGTGAATGGTGGTTACTAATCTGAAGCCCATCCTGTGTTAATATGTATAAGTTATTTCTTTTCCTAGGTTTTACATTCCACTTTAAAACACTTAATTTCATCCACCTTTTTATCATCTACTTACAAGTTTGAGATCCTTGACACCTTCTCACAGTCAGCTTTATATTATTGCAAATAATTCTGTATCATTTTCAGATGTTGTCTCCTTATCATTTGATACCCATTTATGAATATGTTTAATGGCACATTTTTCATACGTAGAATATATTTGAGTTCCTTCCTTTCTGAAAACCAACTACGCACTCCTACCATCTGTTTCTTATCTCTTAACCAATTCTTAAAGTGCCATGGGACATTCTCTTGTATCCCCACAACAGCTTAGTGTCTTTCAGAGACTTTCCAATGAAACCTTCTCAAAAGATTTTTTTGTAAATGCATGTGTGCTACATCACCTGAAACATATGCTCAGTGGTTCCTCTAAAGATTTCTAAATGATATATTAGCCATGACTTTCCTATGTAAAGGCCACATTGGGTCTTCCCTAGCATATTGTATTTTCCTGTTTTATTACTCTCTCTGTACTTACAGAATAGAATATTCCTACAAATTTGCTGTTATGTAAATATAACTTTTGGTTTGTAATTGCATGAGTTAATCTATAAAATCTTACGAAATAGTGGTGTCATGTTTGCCACTTTCCATTCTTCAGGTGACACAACTCGTTTAAAAGACATTATTGTTCACAGTTAAGAGTTCAGCAGTTACTGGTTTTGTTGCTTTAGAATTCCTGAGTGAAATATTACTGTGGGTTTATCCTCTGGAAAGGAATAGCTCTGGGGTAGGAAGCTCTCAAGACTTCTGGAATGAATGTAAAGAATTAATTTTGACATATTTTTTTTCCTGTAGCATCACCTTAGTGAATGCTCCTTTTAAAATTTGATTGACTACTGAATCCACAGATTTTCTTGAAAGATTTTTATTTCCATTTAGAAGAAAAAAAAATGGTTTAAATTTTATTACATTATTATCTTTCCTCCTCTGTGTTTTTATATGTGATTTCTTGGTGTTTTAAAAGGAAAAAAGGAAAAAAATAAAATAAAAGGGAGGAACTTCTGTCCTGTGACAATAAATGACACGACTGGAGAAGACTTTAGAGTTTTTAGCAGAAAACAGTTAGCAGCAACACAGTTCTTGAAGGCCAGCTATGGAGCTTTGTGTCACACAGTTTGCCATTGCATTCTCGTACTTACCAGCAGCAGAATGGTATACGTGTGTTCACGCAGCAGCGTACATACTGGGCAAAAACTGTTTTTTCCCATTCCTGTCTTCTTTGACCTTGACCTTTGATTCTCTTGCCATCTCATTTGAAAAATTTTGGTTGTCATTTTCCAAGAATTTCAACCTGAAGCCAACAATCAGCATTTAAAATATCAAACCAAACCTGTTAGCAAATTTAGAGGTCACTGAAAATAGGGTCTTTATATGGAAACTGTGAAACTGGCATGGTAAGAAAAAATGTTACTAGGCCTGACTAAAATCTCTGCCATTAAAGAAACCCATCTCTAATTATGTTATTTCAGGAAGACTGGTAGAGGCACAGGATCTGTCAGGACCACAGGATGTCAGTGGTTTCATGGGGTAGAGAGGCAGCTATCCCAAGTAGTTTTCAACCTTAAACTGAATCTAAGTTATTTCGTCCAAGTAAAAACATGTCAACATTAAATATTGTTCTACCATTACTCCCCAGTCTTTTCCTGAAATAGTTGCCCTGTTACTAAGGGCTCATACAACCTCCTTTGAGGAACTAAGAGGAATAGGGTACTAGATATATCCACATCTACTTCTCTCTTTCTCCCCGAGCTTTAACGGAGCTTCACACTGGAAATCATTCCCAACTACTTATTCATTCCTAGCATTATGCTGTGTGCAATGAACCTTCAGCAGAGATCTCTGAGTAAGGATTGGTGCTTTCAGAGTCCTAACTTTCAGGGAGGTCTTCTGCAAAACCATGAAACTAATCTGAACCTTACACTTAGTTCAGGTTTCATTCTCTGACCTTGTACTGCAGATCCTATGAAAAGAACTTTGTCCTCTCTGTGCAGTCTCAATAACTGGACATTTTCTGGGTCCATGGATTTGTACAATGAGATATCTACTCCAATCTGTGTGCATAATGCTCCAATGCCTTCCAGGAATGGCTGCAATATTGACGCCTTTCAATGTAGATCACATCATTCATAGAGCAGAGTTCAATAAAATGATACTGTAGTTAACAAGTTTTATAATACAAAGTTACTTTAAAACATGGAACTAATCAGGAGGAAGCCTGCTTATGCATGTCACAGTTACATTGAATTGTCAATAAATAAACAAAGATTTGCTTCATCTATTGTCATGTATATCAAGTAAGTCATTAATCTAAACTAATGAAGCTTAAGATATATGACAGGCAGTTTTTAAGGAGCTCTTTCTTAATGATATGTTTGCTTTTCATTATAACACCAAGAGAGCCCATTATCTAGAAAGCAGCACATTATAGCCAAAAAGCCTTGAATTCACTGCTTCTCTCTTTGTTCCTAGCTCACAATAAGTAGTGCTTACACTTACATTTTCATAGTGCTCTCCTGGATGAATAGCGTTACTCAGAAATGAATAAAAATATCCAGATAAGCATTGCAACAGGAAAATAATGTGTCTGTTGCTTGATCTTTAGCCAGTTAGTTAGCTAGTTAGGTACAGATTTTTGATCAGACCTGGAAGATAAAAATCAAGGCTAGATTCAAACAGATTCAAAAGCATATCCATTTTAAATTTATAGGAGTATCGACTCTACAAAGCTTTATGTGATTGCTTACTATTGACATAAGCATACCTTCTTTATGAGGCAGCACAAAATAAACCCATTAAAATATTTCAGAGACAGCAAACGCAATAGTATGTTTTTCTACAAATTTCCAAGAAGAATATTACTGGCTTCTCAGTATGATATTGTGAATTTGATATTACAGAACATAAAAACGAAATGGCAATCTGCTTTTTCATTTCATTCTGAAAGTGGTCAGAAGTAATATAGGAAGACCAACTATTAACAGATCTGCTTCATCTCCTGCTGTACTAGGTGCTCTCCACAAGCCTTGAGTGCCATTTTGGATGCCCAGGAGAAGTAGCTGTGAAACCAATAGGAAGAGAGACCTGTACTTACACAGAGTCTGGAGACCTAACCACATATTCTAAAGCATCTCAGATGGCATTAGACCCCCCAGTTTTGTCTCCTGAATCAAGCATAGGATGCTTTCAAATTCCTTGTGTCTGAATGAAGGTGTTTCCTAAGGTAGATGTCACAACTTGATTTGAAGAGAGCAAGAGATATAGATGCCATGTTTCTCTTGGTAGTCTGCATCAGAAATTAATTACCTCACTGTTAAAAATTGTTGTCTTGTTTCTAATTTCATTTTAACTCTTTCATCTCCTAGCCATTATATTTTGCAGTGCTTTGCAAGAATAAAGACCATGACACTCTTTCTGTTCCCCTGAAAGTAATAAAATACTTGAGTATCTAGTACTCAAATCACAGAGGGACAAACTAATGACATTTTACACAAAAGAAAATTGTCGTGTTGGAGAAGATACTCTTTTCACATGAAACATAATTTTAAATTGGTTACAACTTCCACTGATCCAGGTTGCACAAAGGTGGTGTGTTGGTGTGACCATTTGGGGAATATATACATGCCAGTGTATATATCTCATTTTGAGGTCATTCCTAGTCGTAACTTTTCATTCTGACTTTGAGTCTTTATTTTACAGTAAAAACATGACACCTTCTGGAGTCACTGTTCCTGATGAGCTCTGAAATAACAACATTTAGCTGATGGTTGTTGACTTTGAAGAGGTCTGTACTCAGATGATAACAGAAAATTGAAATGTGAAATTCTTTGATGGAACCAGGTCATTAAAGAAAAAAAAAAAAGAAAAAGAAAAAGAAAAAGAAAAGAAAAAAAAAAGAAAAAAAAAAAAGAAAAGAAAAAGAAAAAAGGCCTTAAAGAAAAGCATTCCATGTCGGTGGAAACCAAATAATTGCCATATGTAAACTGATCAGACCAAAAAGAGCTAGGGGTTAAATGGCCCACATAACTGAGATCAAAACTAAGTCTTAAGTGGGTGTCAAAATTCTGCATTTGTGAATGTGTTTAGGAGTTTGATGTTTTTCTGTAAGTATAACAATGTAGTGATGCTTACGTTGCTATTCTTGCATGGTCAAAGCCAGGAAGGAAATAAGTTGTATATTCATAGTCAAATTGCAGTACCTGAAGTAAAGTTTCAAACAGACCTACACTCTTTTAGTTTTTTTTTTGTTTGTTTGTTTGTTTTTTAAATCAGAACAGTTTTCTGATGAAACATGCAGTTTTTGCAAATGAATATGTTCCACAGGGAAATTTCAATTAGATTTTATGTCTTCCAATACCAGTGAGAATTGTTGCAGATTGCTTTGCCCAGATTGAAATATTTCATTAAATTGAGGAACCTAAAACTTTTTTTTTTTTTTTAATTGGCATTTAAGATTCCTTGGAACATTGCTTATCAGAGTTCTCTGAAACCCTCTTTTTCCTAAGGACTGATAACTCCTAAATAACTAATTTTTCCATGTATCCAGCTGCCAAAGACAGGCAATATCTCTGTGACATGATGTTGAGCACATCATGCAAAATCCAGTCCCTACAGAAAACTTGAGGATTTCTGGTAAGCTTGAAATTTTGACCACTTTTATGGACTTAGACCACTATGTGGCAAAGACTGAAGTATGTGGTTAACACCAGGCATGGATGCATTCCATTAGATGCATTCTGCTGCATTTATGTAATACTGATGTGTCAGAATGGGTCTGTATGTTGGGATGTTAAGGCTTTAGTGCTTTGAGAAATAGCCCTTTTTTAGCAACCTATTTCAGTCTAGCGTAAATATGATGGCAATCAAACACTGAGAATATCATAGTTTTTCAGGCCTGAAGCATGAATTTGAAAGAAGCTATCGTATACACTGAAAATATGTTATTAGATGAATTAGATGATATCCAAGGATCATTGTTCAGTACTTATTTTTCAAGAAATATCACTTTCCAGGTACTATGCCCACACAGGCAGTCACCATTGTCAGTAAACGTTCTGTTATAAAATCTCCCTGCCCTTCAAACTGTCCTCTAAAATACTTCATGCTATTCTTTAACTATTTTTGACCATAGAGAATTCTTTGCACTGGATCCTTAACTCCTGTGAACAAAAATAAAATTTTATTTATCAGAATGCTTTCACTAAGCAGAGCATCCAGTCTTCAGAACTGCTGTAGGACTAATTCAAAGTAACTGAGATTTTCTTTTAGTATAAGCCATCTGAACACCACATCCTAGCATAAAGTGTTTCTGTGAATCACTATGGCCAATCTGTCTGAGGTTTGTTCTCATTCGTAAATACTTTGCCACTGATGTAATGTATGCAGTCATCAAATTCCCTTATATGTAAAATATAGATCTTGGTAGTTGTTATATCGAGTAAGAATGGATACCTAATAGATTTTACAGAAAGTATTCTTTGGAAATAAAATGTTTTTTTTCAGAGCTCTGCTATAACTTTGCAATATGAGAATTTTTTACTTTTCTTTATTCTCTGGGATTACAAAAGAATCTGTTCTGTTTACTACATAGCCATTTACATTCTGGCTTTGGATTTTCAAGAAGACGAAAAGTCTGTTTCCATTAGCACTAAAACCAAAGAGAGGCTTTCACCCTAGAAATGTCAGGCACCATTACTTTCTATAGAGTCTGAAAGCACTGCATCTGTTGATGTCAGACATGGGCAATATGTCTATCCGTAGAAGAGCAATGAGGCCTGTGAAAGGAATTTGTAAAAAGCCAGGCAAAATGGTTTTCATAGATGGCAAGTATTTTTCTGGTAAGAAAAATACCAAATTTCCCTTTTGTAAGGAAGAAATTACATGACTAAAAGAATCCATTTGAGCTGAGTTCTTTATTTTGGGAGAAGTAAAAATGAATGATTTGTATGGTTGAGTTGATGTGATTTCCAAAGTTTGGAACACACTTCGGAGGCAATAGATGAACACAATATCGGTTATGTGATATTCCATTTCAAACAGCTCTTCAAAAGACCAATATTGGCTTGAGCTAAATATTTGTTGTTGTTGTTATTGTATACTCCAAAATCCATTTTTGCAGAAAGATATTAAGCTTAAGAGATAGGTCTTAAAGTTAAAAGTTTATTAGAAAGTACTAAATGAATAAAATACCAGAATTGGTACAGCATATTAACTTAACCATGTAAATTTTATACTTTGTAAAAAATTTTTATTCACATAACATACTTTCCATAGCTTGGATAGAAGCTTTGTAAAAACATTCTATATGCATTGTTAACCTGTATTCAACCAAAACTCTGTACATACATCCTTTTGTTCTATTTCATCTGGCCTGGATACTCAGGAGGATCTGTTACGTAGTTCATTTTTTCATTCAGTAGCCAGATGCTTTTACATGCCCAAGTTTTTACAGTTTCTGTGTCCATAAAATAAAGCAATTTGGACTAATCAGATCAAAAAAAAATGTGGTCCAGTGACATATACTTTCAGGTCTATCCTGTTATTTAAACATAGTTTTTAAACATAGTCTATATCAACATAACATTTTCTTCTATGTGGATTGAAAACATTAAAAAATCTGCAGATGCATATGGGAAGGCTGTGATTTTTCACAGCTATTAATTATTATTATAAGTTCCTTTTATTCAGCAAACTAAACTGGCAGTGATTTTTAGATATATACCCATATCTGTTGCAAGTACATCTGATGACTGTAATTGCCACCATGACCATGAGTCATATCAAAAAGGGATTTTTTCAAAGCAGTGAAATTCATTCTCTTCAACTGAATTATAGATACTTCATTTTAAATATAGGCTTTGCTTGGAAAATTCTTGTAACACAGCTCTGACCACCCACTCAACGGATATTATTAGTTTTCAGCTTAAAATAAACATAGCAAAGTGGAATTCAGAAATTAGCAAAATGAAGGGGTAATACTGAAAGACAAAGATGCCAATGAGAGTTCAAACAAAGACGTAACCTCATCTTTTTTTTTGCAGTCATTCAGGATAGTATGATATGGGACACAAGGCCACAGCCCTGTTGATTAGATTCTTGAGATGAAGAACTAAAATGCCTTTATCGAGGGTGGGAAGGACTGTCTGGATCATTCCAGGAACATTCCTCGATTATCCCATAAGCCCTTAATATCTCTCTTTATGCTCTATTGAAGAGACAGAATCAGAATATGTAAATATTGGACCCACTACCTGTATAGTAAAAGTTGCATTTACTTCACAAGGCCTGCATTTCACCCACAGTGTCTTAAACCACCAGTAGAAGCTCTTCAGGACCTTGGGTAAACATTGCTTAGAGTTATGGAACCTCTCAGTAGGGTCATTTAAAAAAAAAAAAAACAAAAACGTCACAAATTCACAAGTGCACTCTGTGCTGAATGTATTATGGTAATTGAACTGTCATCATAGTGTTGTCAGTGTGCATCTGTGTCTAATTGAAAATACATTTCATTGCAGTTTTAGCCATAAACAGCATGTGAAAATCCTTTCTTGGAGGGCTGGGGGATGGGTTCTACAGCTCTTGGTACTTTTTCTTTCTCTCTCTCTCTTTTTTTTTTTTTTTTGGTGTGAGCTGCAAACCAGGAGTACCAGAAATGAGAAAGCAGAATTAAATGAATAAAATTAGTCACATACTTATGAATTTCAAGAAAATTTTGGTCTATTTAAATTGATTTTCCTGTCACTAATATTAGCATTGATCTGAGCAGGAAAAATTTATTAACAATTTTCCATTGTAGATCATTTTAAAAAGAGTTATGTACTTTAGTCCTGAATACCACATGCAATAATTCATACCAGAGCAATCCATATGCTACACATCTCTGTTAATCTGTCAAGTGAAAATGTTAAACCAGGAGCAGATGAGAATAATAGATTTATTGTGACAACATATTTTGGATTCCTTCTTTGCCTTTCTCACCTAAAACTTCTACTTGTTTGATATTATCCTTAGGTAAATACTTATTCATGACTTTATGTCCTTCCTAGTGAGAATTCATTTTCTCTCAACAAGAGTCAGCAGAGACTGCCCAAATCACCAGTTCAATATTCATTACAGGTCATCTTTTAAGTAATGTAATATTTATAGCTGGCTTTAAAGAAACAGAAATTAAATGAGTGGATGTTAAATATAAACATCAGTCTGCAGGGGAATAGATTGGAAAATACTGTGCATATAGCTTTAAATGCTTGTTTTGAATTAGTTACAGAAAGCTGACGCATGACAATAAGAATTTTTTGGCTCACTCAGTCAAAATTACTTAACTTTTCAATATGAATAAAATAATTACTTTTTAATCAATGGATTCATGAATATTAATGGGTTTGCATCAGTGTCTGTATCTAGAGCCAGAAGGGCACACATACAGGTGAGTATCAGTTCCCCAGTCTTCTAACTTGGGACCAAGTCAGAGCATGTCATGGGGCACTCACAGTGTGTGAGTCTCCATCTTTGCTGACTTAGTTGAACTAAGGACACACACCTGCCCAGGAGCCTGCAAACAGTCCTGGTATCCCCCTCTTAGGCACAATGTGAATTTCTGAACTTCAGTCATGATAACAAGACATAGTGCAATCAAAATTCATTCTATGCAGTCTATTTCTGGTTATAATACATTGGGAAGAACAAAACAAAACAAAACAAACAAACAAAAAAATGCCATTATTTTATCATCAGACAGCTTCCTGTTCTTATGTAAAGTTCATCTTGCTAAAGCTGATGTGAAACAAAAAACTCCTTGCAGCAGTTAGTCAGGAAGACTTCTCTTGACTATCAGAAACCAGTGTAGTCTTGTGCTCTCATGTTGCCAATGCCTGACTCATTCATTTCTGTAAAAATAAATAAATAAATAAACAAACAACTAAATAAATAAATCATTATTTTTTGCTTATTATTTTCAGGCTATAAGAACATCCTAACTGAAGAGATGGACAGGGTCATCAATCTTGGTCTTAATCAATTGCACTTAACTAAGCAAAGAAATGCATCAGAAACTTGTTGACCATTTTGATTAATAACTCAGCTTTTTACTAAACCACCCACGTATTGTGTGCTAATATGCCTGTTTAAGATCACTTGCAATTTCTGACTTTCAGACATATGTTAACTCTTCCACCTATCCAGAGGGTGAAACTACATTTTTGTGATGACCACTTGGTTCAGACATTCATGACTGTGGGCTTTATTAAAGCAGAATAATACTCTCATCCTCTTGTCTCCTGAGATAACTTTTCCCTCTGGTTTAATGGTGGAAGGCAATGAAGGAGTAGTGTAGATGTAGAGTGTGCATCAGATAATCATGGGAGCTACCAAACAGCCAGATCATCAAACCCTTCACAGAAAGAAATAGAATTACTGATATGATAAAGTATAAGAAGATGCTTTGTCTAGGAGAATAAAAATGAGCTTTTACAGGTTAAGAAGAAAGGTAGCTGATGAAAATACACACAAGAGTATTCATAAGCCTGTTGAGGAGTATAAATAAACAACAAACAAATAATAATAATAAAAAAAAACAAGATTCATAAATAAATTGCAAACAGTTCTATGGAGGCCAAAATATATAGTTATATTGGAATATTGCTGTATTTCCATCTCATCATCTATTTCCTTGACATTTTTTTCAGATAGGTAAAAGATATTTTCTAACTCTTAGCACCAAACACATACTTAAAATTGTTATTAGAGAGAGACATTTCTGGATAAAATAAGACAACTGAATACTAGATTCCACACTTAAGCACTCAGAAATCAGAAAATTCTAAAATAAAGACTACTAGTTAGGTAAAGGTCCTAATGCCTACGAATTACAATTAACCACTTAAGTACATATTTGATTTAAAAGGATTATTTTTATATGTATGTATATATATGTACGTATACATATGTATGACACACATGCACAGTATAAGCAAAGTATCTATTTTGCTATCCAACCAAAATTTCAGATTGCCGGTGAGTTTGGTGTACAGATCAACGATATTTTTATGAATACTACAACTTGGATATTTTCACAGATACTGCAGAAATATGATTCTTTGATGAGAATGTTATAATTTGTACTACTTTATCCTCCATTTATATGACATGCAGCTTTAAGTACTATAATGGTATGAAGCACAAGGTGCAAAATGGTTCAAAACTATTCTGGTGCAGCCAAGATTTTTACTTAAATTACTTTACTTAAATACTTTACATAAAAAATGTAATAGGGTCTACCAGGCAGTTGTTTGTTTTTGTTTGGTTGGTTGGTTGTTGTTGTTTTTTCTCCATAAGTTCTTTGGAAATTATTATTGAGGAGATTAAACAATGATGTAATAGTTGTTAAAGTTACTGAAGAAAAAAGTTGGTGTCTCCATACCTCTTCAGAAAAGAGTATAAACAACAACTGTAGAGTCAATACAGGTGAACTGCACACACACTTAAGCTTTGTTTATAGTAAAGACTCAGGATTTACCAAGGTAGTTTTACCAAGGTAGCTAGCCTATTCCAAAAAGTCAGACCTATCCTTGTTTCAACTCTCTCTGTCATTTATAGCAAAAATGCAATGCAGCAGTTCTTCTGCATGAGGGATTCATGGAAGGACTGCTGCTTTGGTAATTCAGCTATGGGATATATCCTCCAAGAGGGATGCAATGCAGTAGCAGAACATCACTGAGTAGCTCAGGAAAAAGTAGTGAGCATTTCTGGAGGAGCCTACGGAAATGTGAGGAGCCTACAGAGCTAAACAAGGACAGTGCCACTGACAGGCAATTACTGATTATTCAGATATCTAAACCAATGTTAAACCACACAGAAAATGGAAAGTGAAAGATTTCAGACTATCTAATCCAGTGCAGAAGGAACACTGAAAACTTAAGAGTGGATGAAATTGAAACTTAAAGAGCGGATGAATAAGACATATTGCTAATTGATATTTAGCTTCTTAATTCAATGTGAAGCAGCAGTAAAGAAAGATGACGAGTTGCCATCTTGTACTGAAAAGTGTAAGGTGTTTACAAAACATTAATTAGCCCTCACTCTGAGAAGCCATTTTTGGTGACAGTCTTCAGAGAAATAAGTAGATGAATTGGGAGAAAGGGGATAGTAAAACCATAGCTAAGTTTCTTCTGCCTAAGTAGAATGGCAGGAGTCTTCAGAGGAAAATGTGGCATGAGGGAGGTATTTTTCCCACTAGATGTTACTACAAAATAAAACCTGATGAGCTGCTTCACTAAACTAGGGGACTACTATTTAAGTGAAAAGTGAACACATAAGAATATATAAACTTATTCTGTAACCTCACAGGTCTGATGAATTAACAAATCATCTGTTGTGACACCAGTATTTTTTATTATTGCTATTAATTAAGATAAAAATGGAACTATATTTTGACATCTATTCACTTAAAGGATAGTTATTAATTAGTTTGTGCTTGGGAATGTTATGTTTTGTTTTGTTTTTTAGTTTCTTGGGAAGAAATTTTATTCAAACATTTATATTTACTTTTTGCAAGAAACTTTCCTGACAAAAAAAAAAAAAAATCAAAAAAATTCACAAGTGTCTCCTTATTCTTTTTCACATTAACTGTCACATATATAAGAAGACAATAAATAGGTAAAGAAATAGTCTTGTTACACGCCTGAGCACAAATAGGTGACTGTGAAAGAATGACACATTGTCTAGAAATGATCTTGGTGGAAGTAACAAATCTGAAACCTTCTGTAAAGATTGTACAAATGACAGACAGAAGCTTCAGTAAGTAAAAAACTTACCTTCTGCTTTCAGGTTGGATCTGTTTTTCTTTCTGAGGAGGTCAACAAACATCCACTGCTTTCAGAGCCTGAGGGAAACTATTTCCTCAAATACAGAAGTGGAACTTCTTTTCTCACGTGTGTACAAACAGGCATCCAAATGTTTCAATAAGCCAAAAATTTGAGAAAACTCAGCCTCCTGGCACCCAAGTTCCACACATCCAAACTGTAGACAATGATGCTCATCCTCACATGTCACTGCTATGAGGGCAGACTCATAAATAACTATCAGGCTTTTAGATGGTGCCGTATAGCGGGCCAGAAATACCAGGCTGATATTCCTGATTCCTGCTTTTTTGCTTTGTCACTTGATGAGTACCAAAACGTCAAACTCGGGTTGGTGGACACATCCTACACTGCATCTCTAAGGTTTGGTGAGTGCCCTGGTCTCCTGCAGGGATCACCTGCAGGCACTCAGAGTGTCCACCAAGGGTACAGCACAAGTGCCGTCAGCTGCACAGACCCCTTGGCCATACAGGAGCATGTACCAGCCCCTCAGGGAGTCACAAATAGAGGAATCAGTAGATTGCTGCCTGAAATGAAAGAGCAAGGTTGTCAGTAGAAGAAAAACAGGTTGACAGATCTGACTAACACGTCACCAATCTTCCTTCTAATTTGGTGCATTTCAATAACAGATTTCCTTTATATTTTCCTTTTTCTCCTGATGATATCACAAAAAGAAATGCATTTATGTTTGTGTGCTCAAAAGAATGAAATCACCTAAGAGCTCCCCTCCACCTCCTGCTTGGAGGAATCATCTGAAGAGATCTGCATCAGCTCACAGGGTCTGGGGCTGCAACGTCAGACAAATGACAGCAGGCTTGATAAACATCTCTTAGCAAAGGTTTCAGGATAGCTGGTCCTGCGGAGGAGGTGGGCATATGAACTCTGGAGGTTATTTTCAACACAGTTTTCTAAGATTTTGGGGAAGCTAGTGATAATATCCATTTCTTCGTAACAATGGATATCTGGCCTTTATAACGGCAGCAAACAGTGAAGATATTATCACCGGTGAATGATATGCCTACTGAAAATCCAATCTGTAGTCAGCCTATATCCCCTAACTCTCCTTAGTGAACATTTTTATTTAATTTTAGCTAAGTTTTATTTTAAAAAACACAATTCACTCATGGTTAAGTAGCTCACATTCTAGGTTTGTAAATAGCCTGTCTGGTAAATGGAGAAGAGATGCTGGCAGCAAGCACCCACCTTCAATATTTTGATTAGTTCTGCTTGGCTTGTATCATCAGTTGATTGAATGTAAGATTGTGCATGTTAAATAGAGTAATGTATTTATGGTGACTTGGCAATTATTTAACCACTGCATTGTACCCCAAACTCCATCTTTCCCAGATTAAAAAAATATATATATATCCATCATTATCCATCCAAAATGAGAAAGGATTATTAGGACATACATATTAATTCATAGAAAGATGTAATAACGCACTTTTAGTATGCTTCACACTGAATTTGAAAATGCACATCCTGCTGTGGAAAGAACTCCACATAGACAGCTTGTGCTGGTGTTCAGGAGGTGTCATTGTTCTGAAGCTCTCAAAGCCTGATGGATCTGTAGACATGCCAAGTCTCTGAGAATCAGGCCCCAGGTACGGTGATATCAGTGGAGGAAAGGAGAGGATAAATGCCCAAAGCTTCCCTGCAAAGGGTGCAAAGCTACTCAGTAATTCACAAAAAGCTGGATGGGGGGTGTTCAAGTGGTGGTCAGGCTAATTCCTCAAGATTATATGGGGAAGGGAGGTCTTGTATATCACAGAAACCAGAACATGACCTTTAGTAATATTTTGTGATGAAATAGTGTGCAAAAGATAAAACATGGGTAAAATGTAATACTTTTATGACATGTACTAATCTATTTCTGAAGTATCTTTACAATTTTTCTGAACTTGTTCACATATAAGCCATCAGTTTGAGCCTTATAGGCATGCCAGTCCTATGAAATGAGATGCACAGGGACAGTGACACTGTGTTTATTACTGGAAGCACCTAATTTGTTCCTGGGCTGCAGTGTCCGTCTCTGAGCTCTCTCCTTGCTAACTGAAGAGGGGAAGGAAACCTCTCCAAAACCAGGAGATTAAGTCAGGTGTATGGGGACACAGTCATCTTAAATTCGATGAATAAAGTAAGGTAGTGGTTTTGGCCCCATCTCTCTCTTGGTTTCCTTCATGTTTGCTTGCATTCTCAGGCCATAATTAAAGCATTAGTTGAAGTAACTTGGGGCTTCATAAAGCAAATGGTCCTAATGCAGAAACTGTTTTCCATGAGCTGTGATGACTACTACTCAAAAGAACCTAACACCGAAAGGGCTATTCATTCACCATGTACGGTTAGACTTATCAGGTCCATCTTTCATTTGCCTATTGAGTGTATTAGGATTTCATAAAAACTGGGAGTTTATTAAATTAATTTGATTAGAATTGGCAATAAAAGTGTAAAATAAAACTTTCTTCACCCTCCTTTCTAACCTTTCAGTCAAAATTAGAAATATCAGCATATCAGCAATACTAATATGTATCTATAATTTTAATAATAATATTTTAAAATACTGTTCTTCAAAAAATCTTTGAAGCAGCTGCAGCAGATATTTCTACCCAGTAACGTTGTGTAGGTGGGCTCCCAAACTGTACACAGGCCTGCTGAAGACAGCAGACAGTATCTGTGCTTTGCAGTTCTTGTGTGTATTTTTCTGCAGGACTGGGGCTGCGTCTCACATCTTGGAAAAATGCAACTGTTCCTGAAAAATATATATATATGTATTAAAATGCATTTTTCCACTTTATCACTATTGCTTTAAAACTTCAGAATCTGGCAGCAATATCAAATATATATATAGATTTCACTTTTTGTCAGAGTTTATTTTAATGCTTTTCTGGTGATGTGGCAGCTTTTTGCAAGAAACAGCTCAGTGCAGTTGGAAATATTTAATTTCCACAAAGTGGAAGTTTTGGGCTCCTGTTGAGTCCTAAAGACTGAAGCTAATATACAGGCCCCAACCTTGCTTTCATGTATGTCACTGGCAAAATTCCCATTGACTTCAAGTGAAGCAGGATTGGCCCAGTTTCAAAGAAAGAGTATTATTAGGTTTAACATTTTAAACCCACAAACATAAGGAGTAGACTTAACATTATCGTGATTGAGCATTTTATTTTCAAATACATTTGACAGTGTATTCAAACAAAGAAGTGTGGCTTATCTTTTAAACTTTCATATTGCTAGGTTGAGCAAAATGGAAGCTGCTTTCAATTAAATAATGCAATGAAATGTATTGGGACAGAATTGCATTTGGCAAGAGAAAATACTGTATTTATCTCATTGTAATCCATTCATTGGTTTATGACTCCAGAGTCCTCAAGCAAATATCATAAATCCACATGACGTCTTTGCATGTTCTAGCAGATTTCTCATTTAGGACTCAGAGTTAGCTGAAAGATGTGTTAAAACTCATGTAACTGGGCAGCTTCCTGTCAACCACCCTTTCTGAGAAGCCTCAGAAGTGGCAGTGATTACAGTGAGGTTTTGGATGAAGTTGCACACTAGAAATTGGCTCCAGATATGTCCACTGCAGAGGAAAATACCATCTGAAGGAAGTATAACTGAAATCTCCCACAGCAAGCCAACCAAAATGCTTTGGGTGTTTCTGACATCATAGCTGTAAAAGGATTGCAGTTTTAGGGGAATATGTGTAAAACCCCTAAACTAAAAGTGTTGCCAGGATGAAAGGCTGCCCTATCCAGTGGTGGCTGCCACTGTTTAACTGGGTGATGGAGCTTCTTATGCATTGCCGTAGCTGTTGTACTCCACAGGGGTTTGCCTACCCTTTAGTTGCACAAGTGAAAATACCTCATTGTGGATACTGTATTAATGAAAGTGCAAAAGAGATGTGCTCCTGGTGTTCCTGAGTACAAGGAGTTGGATTCTGGTTTGGGTGTGGGTACTGGGAGCAGGACAGCGGAGGGGACTGAAGGCTTCCCCAGCCCTGCTCAAAGGCTGCACTGGAGACTGTGCTGCTCTGGATGCAGGAATCTGTCTCAGGCAGGTAACAGAGGAGACCTCCCACCTCCACCAGTGTGCTGGGACCTATGTGAATGGGTTCTGGGAGGACAGATGGTCAGGTTTGAACACACATAAAAAAAAATACTAATATTTGAACTGTGTTCTTCCTCCATGCCTTAGATGTTGATTGGATCTTACTTGCTCAGTTGTGTATAAATATGTATGTTTTCTATGATGTGTTTGATTTCTTTTTGTATTATTCAAATAGAAGACAGAGAGAAGATTCAAAGGCAGTCAAGAGTAGGGTTGTTACATCCTAACTTCTCAGAGCTAAGGGATTTTCAGGAATGTATCATGAGAAGCTTCTGATACCAGCTTTGAACTGCATGAGCTAAGGTAGGGCCAGTTCTCTTTAATGTTTTTATAAATTATCTGGATGCAGGACTTGAATGCATACTAAGTAACTAAGTTTGCAAACCACACTAAATTAGGAGCCGCTCCTGACTCCCTCAAGGGTGGGGAGGTCTTGCAGAGAGATCTTGACAAACTGGAGGGCTGCTTCATGAAGTTTAGCAAGAGCAAGTGCCGGATTCTGCACCTGAGATAGGGCAACCCCAGCTATATGTACAGAATGGGGGACGAGAGGCTGGAGAGCAGCCTCCCAGAAAAGGACCTGGGGATTCTGGTCAATACGAAGTTGAACATGAGCCAGCAGTGTGCCCTGGCAGCCAAAAGGGCCAACCATACCCTGGGGTGCATCAGGCACAGCATTGCTAGCCAGTCAAGGGAAGGGATTGTCCTGCTCTGCTTTGTGCTTGTGTGGCCTCACCTTGAGTACTGTGTGCAGTTTGGGGCACCACAGCATAAGAAAAGACATAAAACTATTGGAGAATGTCTAAAGGAGAGCTACAAAGATGGTGAAAGGTCTAGAGGGGAAGACGTATGAGGAGCGGCTGAGGTCCCTGGGTTTGTTCAGCCCCGAGCAGAGCAGGCTGAGGGGAGGCCTCATGGCGGCCTGCAGCTCCCTCACGAGGGGAGCGGAGGGGCAGGCGCTGAGCTCTGCTCTCTGGGGACAGCGACAGGACCCGAGGGAACGGCGTGGGGCTGGGACAGGGGAGGGTCAGGCTGGGGGTTAGGGAAAGGTTCTGCACCCAGAGGGTGGTCGGGCACTGGGACAGGCTCCTCAGGGAAGTGGTCACAGCATCAAGCCTGCTGGAGTTCAACAAGCATTTGGACAACGCTCTCAGACACATGGTCTGATTTTGGGGTGGTCCTGTGTGGAGCCAGGAGCTGGACTCTGTGATTAACATAGGTCCCTTCCAACTTGGGATATTCTGTTTTTCCCAGGTATATGCAGGGACTTGAGCTGCCAAGGCCTCCAAATTCCCTCTGTCTGCTCTTGCAGAGGCAGGGGGTGAAACATGACTTCCCACTTTCAGGGGAAGTGATGAAGGTGCCTGGTGTGTTACAGGTCTGCTACAGCTCCAGCAGTCATGGAGAAAACATGAAAAGCTGACCATGAGAAAACAAGAGTATGATAAGGTACTCAGATAGGATTTTATTTGCAATTTGAAAGAAGTAACAAAAATACTTTTATCATTGTCTGCTTAGCAAACAAATTTACTGCAACATTCAAGCTTCCTAACACTTGCATACTGAGATAAAAGTGACAGGATTAGGCCACTAGTGATATTACCAATAACTGGAAAAATGCATGTTTGTTTACAAAAATGAACCCTAGTATGCTGCCAATTGAAAGAACCTGACTGTATTTACAATATGGAAGATGAATCTTTTCATCCACTGCTTTTTACTACAGCAATTACAGATGCTGTGAGCACTGTAATTGGGGGAAAATGATTCTGATAATTTTTATACTGACAAACCCATTCAAATAAATGATAACTGCAATTTCCCCTATATCCAGAATAACTCTTCTCTGCAGACTTCAACGTAGACCAATGAGTATTTCATTAATCCATCTAATTTCATGTTTATCATAATACAGAGAGAACATGTATTGAGTAAACAGGTTGTTTCAGAAAGTTAATAACTCCTTCTAGATGAGACTTTGTGACTAAACAAACACTGAGACATAAACATGAGCTAACTACTCACAGTCAGCTCTAGGAAGCAATCACAACCACATAACTCAGTTTAGGTACAGAAGATAAAATGACTCGAAAGAGTCATTTTCATTTCAGTATGCTATGACAAATAATTCATTTAAAAATAAATGTTTAAAGATTTGATCCTGTTCCACTGAAGGGAGTGGTTTGCCACTGAACAAGACACCGACTTGTCAGAGCCAGACCATTGATGAAGTCTGAAAACAGAATTAATGCAGAATGCATCTTTCTGAATATTTCACTATATTATACACTTTTAGAATGTATATTTTGAAATATACTTGTGGCTTCCTAGAAATATTCAGTTTCTGTAATAAGGAGAAAAAAATCTGTGAGAAAATCTGTTCCTTTTTTTTTTTTTCAGTAAAAAATGTATACTTTCTTGTTGATACAGGATGTAACCATTAAGTAGTCTTTGACATTTCTCTTTGAGAAGATTACAGATCTTTCTCTAAAACACCAATTTTAAATGCTGTCTTGTTATCTACAGTTGATGCTCTTACCATTCCTTTTTATAGCAACCATTTTTCAAATGCCTTTTGAGTCAGTCCTTCAGTCTAGTAACCATTGTCTCTTTAAACACTTTTTATTCTGCCCCATGCCTAAACTGCTGACTATCCCAGATCTAAAAGATGAATTACTGCAATGAAAAATATTCAGCCATCAAAATGGCTGCTGTCTTTGCAAGAGACTGCATTATATACTGGAAGTGGCCTAGCATAGATATTCCCAGTATTAATGATGTATTAACAAAATCAGAAATGCATTTACCATTTAATATGTTAATGAGTCAAGAGCTAGTGGGATAAGCATATCAGAAAAAAACAGTGCATAACTTCCTTGTCTCTCTCTGTGTATTATCTTTTTCATGAACTGTTGTTTACACTGAAATTTCCTGTGTCTCTACAGAAGTTATGCTACCTCTGCTGGTAAATCTGGCTGTTTGGATCGGTTTATATGTTGATCCAGCAAAAAATGTGCTTGGTACATCCTCTGCTGGCAACATTTGGAAACATCAGTTTGGTTTGTAGAGAACTGATTCTCGGTTTTCTACCTGGGTGGATTGGAGCTGCCTCTCTACAATTTAGGCACCTCTGACTTTGCTGGGAGGGGGTCCCAGGAACCAGGCAGGAGGGACAGGGTCGCCCCCACCACTTGGCTGCCGGGGCGGGGGAAGCCAGCCCGGGGCTGTTTGCTATATGGCTTCAGGACGGCTGATGGCACTGTCACACCACGGCTCTGAGGCTTACACGTTGCTGGGCTGTTCAGCTGTCTGAAATCGAGGAGTACAACTCTTAACGTTTTTATGGAAAAGAAGTAAAGTTGCGTAGGTCTCGCTGCTTGTTCCTTTTACCTTTTCCCTTGGGGAAACTGCTGCAGTGCTCTGTGAAGAGCTGTCACTCATGAAGGCGCAGTAGGCAAAACCCCACTCCGGAGTGGGAGTTAATGTAGACATGAACATACTCCTGACTCTCCGTATTTAATGCAAACAGGGCAATGTAAAGATTATTGAAGTCGTTTTCCGCTAGGATGTACAAGTTTGATTTAGCAGAAGGTGACAGCCTGGCTGTTTAGAAGCAGCAAGGTGAGATCCCTTCACCTCTCCCTGCTTTTCTGTGCACACCAGCCCAGCAGTGCTAGCAGCAGGGCTGGGAGCTGGAGAAGGACGATGTCAATTACAGATTAATTATGTGTATAAGGAATGAAGAAAGAGCTATGAAATCAGTGTGAAATTATATTAATTTAAAATTGGCTAGAGCATGATCATCTGAAGAGGATGTTGAAATTGTTCTTTTTCTAATCAGGAGGTTTCCTATTCTACCCAAAAAATAGTTTGCCTTTTTTTTTTTTTTTTTTCCCTTCTTCATTCTCTAACTTTGGGAGATAGACAGGTAATGTACAAAATGTTCCACTGTATTACATTTCACTCTAATAGCAAAAGGAGATTAGTTACTACTTAATCAGATGCTGTCTTCCCAAGGCACATTGATGAGGCCCTGAAATTAAGCTGTGCAGATTTCTCAGTCCCAGAGCCTTGATTGTGCTGGGGATGAATTTGTCCTCCAGGGTGAGCTGCATAATGGAAGCAGAGAGGCAGGGAAAGAAGAGCATCAGGGATCAATGGGAGGTTGGCTGAACCACCAGAGGTGCCCAATGCCTGGGGCTGGGGCAGCCCTGGTGCCCCTGACTGCCCGGTTCCTGGCTGGGCAGTAGGATGGGATGGGCTTCCAGGTCCTGCCCTGCCGTTCCAGGGAGCCACCAGTCTTCATGACACAACTGCCATACTATGTCCACACCCAAGAGGACCCAAGAGGGACTGGGGGGATGACAGGAGGAGACAGTGAGTACAATTAGTCCAGAGGAAAGGCTTACTAAGAAGACAGGGAAGGCTCACACATGAATCTCTCTAAAGCAATTTGTACCAATATACATCAGTCACCTTTGCCTCAGTGCAGGTATAGGAATAGACAGTGCAGTTCACCATCCCCATAACTTTATAGCAGCAACGGGTAGAAGAAGCTCATGCATGGCAAGAGAAGACCTCTTCTGGGAACAAATGCTCCAGACAAGCCTGCTTGAGGGTATTCCCATTGGATTCACCCAGGCAGGGAGAATGAATCGTTATTTTGCCTACCCTTTGACGACCTTCCTCAGTGATCCAGGATCAAACATTTTCATGAAGTCCTTCCAGCTCAAGAGCTGAGTGCCATGGATTCAGCAGTTAGACTTCAGACCTCCACGAGGCCTTTTATGTCCACTGGGGTGGCTCTGCCTTTTTCTCCCAACACAGAGGTAGTCTCACTGCAAGTACCATTGAGTCCATCCATTTCCAGCCATACGAACAATCCCCCTTTCAAAGGACTGACTACAAGGTTAGGCAGAACTGATGTAATTTCATAGTAACTTGCTGTGAACAATCAATAAGTAGAGCGTGCAACCCTAATGTTTAATTAGTATTTGAACATTTAAGTATTTGGACAAATATTTATTCAAATTGCACTATTAGGATGGGCAATCTATGAGACATAGTTGTCTGGGTACTAGAATGGCTTACTATGGCTCTGGCAAGAGGAAAATGTGTGCAAGTATAACACAAACCTGATAAGCAGAAAATAAATAGCTTCCAGTCCTTGTCCTATTGCTCACAGAAGGTTTGCCTGAGGTGTTATGTAAGAGACCGGTCCTGAGCAGGACTAGACTCAAAAGGTGAGTCACTTTCAGAGAACAGTGCTATGCTTTGGCCAAATCCAATCCACATATCATCAGATCAAGGGTTTTAAAAGTGGATAGAAATGGATAAACATTTTCCCAAGAAGTAGATGAACACTTACTTGACTTTCATACATAATTAAACTCCTATTTGATCCCTTTGTTAAAAATTTTAAAAAGTAAAAATATGTCTGTGACTCCTGGCATATCCACAGAAAGATAACTGTGTCCCTATCTAAAGTAGTCAGCAGCCTTTTTTGGCTCTTCACTTAGCATCAATCACCTGATTGCACAGACAGGAAAGATAAAAATAAGCACATAAAGTTCAGAGTTTAGTGTTACTTGTGCTTTTCTCTGGTAAGGCCTGAGAGGGTTTTCCACAGGTTGCCTCATTTTGCAATCTCTGGTGTAGGCAGTGCTCTCTTACACTGCATCTCAGAATCCTAGAATCATTGAGATTGGAAAAGACCTTCAATATCATCAAGTACAAACATCAAATAACCTACCAAGTCTCATCACTAAACCACGTCCCTTAGTGCCACGTCCACACATCTCTTAAATCCCTCCAGGGATGGGGACTCCACCCCTTCCCTGGGCAGCCCTTTCCAATGCTTGGCCACCCTCTACATGAATAAATTCTTCCTGATATCCAATCAAAACCTTCTCTGGTGCAACTTGAGACCATACCCCTGCACAGCTTCAGGTCTCCACACTGTGCCTGACTGAGACTTGAGCCTGTACATGCTGAATCTAACTCCCTGCAAGAGTGGTCTACCTCTCACGGCCAAATGCAGATCTCAGCCGGGAGGCAGCAGGCAATGGAGTAACCCGGTGTGGTAATCACTGGCCACAGCTGTCTCTTCTCCACAACCGATGCCTTACCTTAAGCTACAAACACCAGCCAAATACAGGATGCCTGCCTCTCCCTGATAAGACTAGTGCTTGTCTAAGCTCCTCTTTCTATTCTGCTGGTGGCTATTTGGCTGCTGGCATCAAGGGCTACTGAGACAAGCCAAGCAGTGAGCTCTCTCTCTGTCCAATCCCTGTTGGCAGAAGGAAACCAGTGTGTTGAGCTAAACATCCTCCAAAAAGAGGGAGCTCAGGGAGTGACGAGACGCAGGTTGAGGAGTACTGTGTCTAAGCTAAAAGGTTTGCCAAGGCCCAGAATGAAAGAGTGACTCAAGGTACAAATCCCAGACACATGCAACCTAAATGATGTGTTGATCAAACATTGTATTGCTGGATGCTTCACTTATTTTACATCTCGGGTCCTTGATATTAGAGAATGATGGGAGGTTGTTGAACACAATGTGGATCAATGAAGGAAACTCTACTGACCAGGTGGTTCGCGAATCAGGTGAAATTACCCAAAGGATTCTTTCTGGTCTTAATATCAGGAAGGTTATTACTTTGCTAAAACTGATGTTATACTTAGACAAGATGGTAAACCTGTTTTAAGATGCTTATTACAAGATCAAAACCCCCATGGCCATATGACACAAAACACTAAAACAACTTCAGTCTGTCAGTTCAAATTTGTTCCAAATATTTTGAATTCTTAGTACAACTTCAATCTGTCTTGACGGATCAGTTTTTAGCTCCTCCTGCCCACTCTAATTTTGTGCTGAGTACACATCATCTGTTTATCCATAGTTGGGATAAAATCTGGCATATATTCATACCCTGTACTCTGGCTAATTAATCAGAAATATGCCCATGTCTCACTCAGATCAGATTTGCAGCATGGCATGATCCAGGAGAAGAGAGATCTTATTCTGTGGAAGCAGAGCTTGCATGCACCCTGTTCTCAGAAATGGTATATGACAGAAAAAAATCAAGGAAGAAAGCAAAAAGTATGGAATTCTTAAGAAAGCTGATGAGGAAAAAAAGAATTATATTGGATTTAAAAAGAAGAAAGAAAGAAAAGAAAAAAAAAAAGCACGTGAAACAGAAGATATGAAAACCATGCACAAAACTGCATGTAATGCAAATATGGCTACACATACTACCACAAGTAAAGCATTGAGAATACAGATTAAACATAATTCAAGACTAGGCAGAAGGTCAATAAAAGCTTCTGCAACTGATGAAGGAATTACTGGATGAAGTTCTGTGGTCTGTGCTATGAAGACCAGGCTAAATAAACAGAGTTAACCTTTGTGCTTTAATATTGGTTGATTGTAAGTAATTGCAAATCACTTTGGTAAAGTAGTCTGGATTTCACATATGGACTTGACTATATTTTTACTATAGCTCTGAATGTAAGGCTGTACAACTGGAATCAAACGGGATCAATGTACCAGTAAATGGGATGACTCTATATGGTGGAGAATAAGAAAATCTCATTAAAATCTAATGAAAGACAATTTAAGAGATCAAGAAGATTAAAAAAAAAAAAAAAAGCCACATGATCACATTAAAATAGTAACTGAAGAATTCTTGAGAGCAGGTTTAGACTTGACAGATTTCTAACTCCTTTCCTTCCTTTTCCAAATGTCCTCCACTTACAGGTGTGACTGCTTCATATTTAGGTGACATGGGTCTGCACCAGGATGTAGATGTCCATCACAGCTAAACTGTCATCTGGAATTCTTTGGTGCAATGGAGACCATGGTCTGATGGACTCGTGATTTCCAAGCTACAGCAGAGCAGGATATCTGAACAAATGCACTTCCCTCTCCCTCAGAGCACACTTGATGCCTGCTCATCAAGAAGTGGACAGGGAAGTTGGCTGATTTTAATGTGTAAATTCATCAAAACACTTTTTTTTTCTTGACATACTTCATTTTCAGTTACTTGATGTATTCTAAATAACTATATATATATATATTCTGCTGCAACATTCTTGAATTATGTTACCTGTGAAGTTAGTGGAAAGTAATGACTTTATCAGCAGTTTTCAAAAACAAGTCAGATATGTAGTATCCATCTTGGAGTGAACTTCGAAAATTTAGAAGCATGCCTTCTTGTAGGGTATAAACACGGAACAATTCTCCTAGTGAAACATCTTTAGATTTGGGCTGCTTGCTTTTTTCTAAAAGGTGCTAGGTATAACTATAAAAATTACTTTTTCTTGTACAACTTTTAGAAGCTGGACACTTTTTTTGCATTAGTCACAGGCTGACTTTGAATGCTTCTTTTACCAAAATGAAAATCGAAAGCTGTAGAATTGCCTCTCCTAAGAAAACATATATTGATTATGCTCATGAAAAGAACACATATGAAGGTCAAAGAGGTCTATAAAACATCCGGAACCTGATAGTGCATACACATTTCCAAATTAGTCTCTAAATATTGGGTACGTTTTTCAGCTGTTTGCTTACAAATGCCACATAAGCATCCATATTACCTTTCCCCGCTTTGAACAGGGGAGGGGGATACATTTTCTCGCATCACCTACAAGTGATGCAAGCAAACATCATGGAGTCTGACTTCCCAAGGTCTGTCATTAGTAGCAAGAGTTTTACATTCCATAAGGTAAGAGATTTCATATTTTAACGACTGAATGCTTACTTAAACAAAACAAAAAGAAAGAAAAACAAAGGTTTCCATCCCACCCTGTGCCAAAGCTTTTAAGCTTACTTTTGTGAAACCAAGTTTAAGTACACTGTAGGCTTTTCTCTCAAGGCAACTAATTTGCTGAAAATAATTTCAGGATTTTTGCAAATGGGGAGAGCATGTTACAGAGCAGAAATCATAGAATCACTAAGGTTGGAAGAAACCTCCAAGATCATCTGGTCCAACCATCCCCCTACCACCAATGTCACCCACTGAACCATGTCCCCAAGCACCACGTCCAACCTTTCCTTGAACACCCCCAGGGACGGTGACGCCACCACCTCCCTGGGCAACCCGTTCCAATGCCTGACTGCTCTTTCTGAGAAGAAATGTCTCCTCATTTCTAACCTAAACCTCCCCTGGCGCAACTTGAGGCCATCACTTGTTCCCTGTGAGAAGAGGCCGACCCCCAGCTCCCCACACCTTCCTTTCAGGTAGTTGTAGAGAGCAATAAGGTCTCCCCTGACAAGAGGATTCTGCTCTAATTCAAAAAGAAGCGACAACAACAACCTGTCAGTTGCACCTCCACTTCTTAAAAACAGATAGATATCCTCAGTGCTCTGCCCCTCAGCTTCATGTAGGCTACAAAGATAGAATTTGACACTGACTGTTAAGGACCGTGGAAGAAAATTTCTGGACCTGATAACCACAAGACACCAAAAGGATCTTCCTTCTCCGCATTTACCAAATAAAATCAGTGTGAAATGAGCTTTAGAGTGCTTGTTAGCCTTTTAGTGATTAAAAACACAGTTAATTGTGATGGAACACTAACCACAATTATGGTAATCAACTCTAAAATGAGAATGAATACTTAATATTAGATTCAATTTTTTTAATGAGAAACTGGATTTAGGAACTGTTACTTGATTAACTAACCAAGAGCTGTAAAGAAACAAGGAAAGCCTGAACACAATACAGAACTCAAAGCCTCCTGGGAAATGATAAATATTATAATATCAGGTAGCACAAGAAAAAGCAGCTGTGCTCTGCAGCCACCCATTACTAAATGCATTTGGAAAAGAAACTACACCAGCAAGGGAAGATATCAGACAAGGAGAAGCAAAAGGAGGTTGTATCTTGGAGCACGGACACAAAAGCTACACGAACAGGTATCAAGAGGCCATGGAGGGAGGAGGCAGAGCTCAAATGCAAGCATTATAGGACACTGCAAATGATCCCTCAATCTCCCACTGTGCAGTGGCAAGGGTCCTGAAGGTGAAGAGGTGTTTTTTCCATCCAGATCTTGGAACCTCAACACAGCAAGCACCTAGGAAGGGGCAGAAGATCCTTGTGCCCTGGGGAAATCCTGTGAGAAACGTGTTTATATGTACTGGGTTTATGTGGCAAGGTTTTGGTAGCAGTGAGCTGCAAGGGTGGCTTCTGTGAGCAGCCCCCCAGGTGAGTGCAGCAGGAGGGCAGGAGGTGCTCCAGGCACGCAGCAGCAGTTCCCCTGCGGCCTGTGGAGAGGCCCCTGGTGGAGCAGGCTGTCCCCCTGCAGCCCACGGGTCCCACACGGAGCAGATCTCCACGCTGCAGCCCGTGGAGGAGCCCCCGGTGGAGCAGGTGGATGTGGCCTGGAGGAGGCTGCGGCCCATGGAGAGCCCCCGCAGGAGCAGGCCCCGGGCCGGAGCTGCAGCCCACGTAGGCTGGGGTTTCCTGATGTTCAGGAGAGGGACTCCCCAAAAGATATGTAGGTCACTTTGAAGTAATAAATGGTTGCCTTATTTTTAGTATTAACAAAGCCACTGGGGATTCTGCCAAGGGGGTGGTGAGCTTGCCCCCTTCCCATGCTGGGTGTCGTGCTTTCCACCAGGGACCCTCGTGTTAACACTGAGGTGACACCCACCCTCACATCACTGCCGTAGCCAGACTTATGCTGTCTCTGCTACAGGTTGCTACTGCTCCTGAAGCCAAGCAACCTGCTTAACTGGAATTTGTGCCAACTCAGGTATGGTAATTTTTATTTGATTTCCAGAGTTTATTTTTGAATTTTATCTTAGTAGATATGATCTCAACAAATGGTTTAATCTACAGTTTTCTTTCTGTTTTTAATAGAACTCAGCCTCACTTTATATATATATATATATTTTTTTTTTTTAATTATTATTATTATTTCTTGTAGAGGATCTCTTTGCCTACAGATCTCTCCTTGAATAAGGGGCATAGGTTAGGAAAAAAAAAATGCCTGACTGATACAATGAGAGACATCCAAAGATACTGAATTATTTTCGTCTGCCTTTGATGCTAGACCAAACCCTGCTTGAAGCTCTATAGTATGCAGACATCTAGTGGCTGTATAACATAATGCAATTAAACATCTTTATTGGACACCTGTAAAAATTTTGCACAGTCACATTATCTGAAGGCCAGATACCATGGGTTCTATTGAAAACAAATTATTTGGATCTCCAAGTCCATTTGCCATTCATTATGGCCCTAATCACAGGTATTTTGACATGCTCTGGCCTTGTGTTTTTCTAGGATTTTGTACTAGGGGTGGTCAATACATACAATGCCAAGAAATCAGGAAGGTTCAAAATGCTGTGGCACATCTGCTAAATTGCAGCCTATATATTCACACTGAGAATCATGCACTTGATAATCATTACCAACTTCCCTGCCAAGAGCACACAGCTCTCAGGGTTTTTTGCGTTTGTTTTTGATTCGTCTCTTGAGTAAACATCTCCTTATCTTTGTGAATTACTGCATGTTTCTAAGCCAAGAATAAATCGTTCTGCTACCTTTGGTTCACATTTTTTTTTCTTTTTGCTCAGTCACACATAAGATAACACAACTAAAGAGATCAAGTGTTTTTCTAATTATGACTCAAGATAATGATATTCAATTCCAGCTGACCTGTAGTGCATCAAAAAAAAAAAAAAAAAGGTATCTTCACAACATGAAGTAAAACAAAACAAAAATATTTCCCAGAATTGCTTTATACCTGCTATTTAAAATGCTGCTGACATGGTGTATCATATGCAGTTGTATGTTTCACTGCTTTATTATAGCTTTCATCTGTTTCAAGCTCACCACTGTCAGATGTTTACATGGGGGGCACTTCAGAAAGCACTGTTTGTAGTGTATACTTATATTAAAGCCTAAGGGATGCAAGGAGTTTATGTCTATATAAGATCAAGATGTTTTCGTCTCCACCTCAGACACTAACATTGTCTTAAATAATGTGTAGAAGAGTTGCTTACGTGCTTGAAACTCCAGCCTTCTCAAGTGCTTCACTTTTCAGAATAATGGAGTGTGTGTATGTCTTTCTTGTCTTCCTGGGGGAACAAAAAGAAAAACCACAGGGAATGTGGTGAACAGTCAGGGTTTGGGATAAGGATTGCTGTGTGCTGCCCAAGGAGGAGCAGCCGTTTCCCTGGCGCTGGTGTGAGAGGGACAGAACAGCAGGCTCAGGGAATGAGGCTTCCTAGAAGTGGTTTCTAACCACTGATTTGGGGGCTGGCTGTGACTTCGTCAGAATGGGCCACTTTCAGCCCAGAATGGGCCACTCCCAACACAGTCGAGTTGAGATGGAAATAGAGAAGGAATATTTCCAACCACATCTCTGACAGAGGAAAGGACACTTACGGAAATTCCTTTATGTTGTCTTTGCTCTCTTCTATCTTTACACTTTCTTTTTTTCTTTGTTGTTCAAGGCTTAAATAACTCATTGTGTACTTTATAGGGCAAATTCTTTTCAAGTTTACCTAATATTTCCCATTCTCAGAACCCATCTTCTGTTGTTTGCCTGATATTTGGGGAGGAGAAGGGTCTCTTTAAATCAAGATGGGGTCAGGCTCTGGGGATGACAAGCAGAAATGAAAAGCTGATATTGCCTCTGTACACAGCATGGCAAGAACACTGGTGAGAAGGATGTGAAGATACTGGACAGAAGGGCCACAAAAAATGACCCAGCACTGAAAAACAAACCTCGCAGTTGAAGTCATCAGCTCAGCGAATTTATCAGGGAAAAGGCTGAAGAGGAAACCTGACTACTGAATCAATGCTAAGTGTTTAACTTTGCAGATGAAGTCATAACACGTTCTCTTGGACAAGGACCACGTGTTACAGGGCAATATGAAGAGTCTCTCTCTAAACTAGCTGACTGCTCTGCTTCTTATGCCTGGTACTGCACGGATAGCAGCTCTGTGATCAGAGAAATGTCCCTCAGCTGATACAGGAGAGAAGGCATTTTCAAAGTGCGTGTAAAGATAAGTTCATTAATACATATGAAGCATTCAGACAAATGTTCTAAGAAAGAATGCCCCATGAGAAAAGGAATGATTATTTCTTTAGACCAAGTCTTGAACACCATCCAGTACAAAGGACCTGAGAATGAATAATGAATATTAGGGAAAAGAGAAGAAAACAGGACTTAGGTATTGGACAAAGGGAAAAATATGCAATCATACAAACACCAACTGATCATATACAGTGGCGGTGAATTGATGTTAGGCACACAGTCCTCATACTGGAATTTCTTAGCTTTAAGTAAGTAGCAATTTTAAACTTCCTTTTAAACTGTTCTTGTTTTAAAAGCAGTATTTCTATGTATAGTGTTCTAGAGATATGAATACTCACAGAGATGTGTGCTTACGATGACAGATAGTTATGGTTTCATAAATAAATGTGTATATAAACACTTCCGAACACATTCTGCATGGTCCAATCTCAGGAGATGTGGTGAATGGTTCTCCAGCCACCTCTCATTTCAGCAGACAGTGATGGTATATGAAGGAAGAACACATCCCAAAGCTAGTTCAAGATCATTTTTACATGCCCAGGACCACAGCCCAGAGTGCCAAGCAGTCTGAACACAAGTCTGAACACAGGTGAAGCGCTTTAGGCCTCCGAGTTTTCCTTGGGAGCTCCAGAAAACTACGGAGAAACCCCAAGAGCACATCACCTGCAGTGAGAAGATCAACCACAGCAGACATCCTGCCCCAGCTCACCTGTCTTCTCCCAAAAGTTGGGTTTCTTCTTATTTCCTGTGCTCTCCTAAAATTTACATGACGGCTGCAGAGCCAGCCTTTGCCTCATGAGGCATATAGCTGCTTGTGTGATGTCATAAATTTCAGGATCAGCAAGTGTGTAACTGATACCTGTGAATTTCTTCTGGCCTCAACACCTCCTGGAAACCTCTAATTCGCATTTGTAATAAGTCTTTAAAATTATATGGTGCATCATAGACATAAATAATCATCTTTTAAAATACTTCCAGTGCAGATAGCAATCTAACTCAGAAGAATTTTCGTGGCTACAGGCTTGAAGAGGAAATTATTAACCTTACACTACCCTTATAACACCTTTATCAATTCTTATGATTTCTTAAAAACGTTAATACAAAGGCAGGCATGTGGAACTCTAATTGAAGAGTAGCAGAGCCTTGCCACACTCAATAAAATCTCTCATGGGTGCAGTGTAACTGGAGTAATACACAGAGAGCCCTTTCTGCAAATTCCTCCCTGCAGATTCCTACTGAAACCAGAAAGACTAATTTAACTTTTCCCAGCACACCACGAATGTGGGTTGACCAATCTGTAATTAGAATGGGTGTGTTTGGGGAGTGAACTTGTTGTTATAATTAGATCTGGGTCTAAAGACAAAACACAGTTATAAATATTTTTACTAGTGTTGTGTTTTTTTTAAAGCCAAGCCTTCAAAAAAAAATTCACAAATGTTGAGACAAATTTTCTAACCTCAGTTTCTACACAGTAGGATTTAAACAACTCAAACTTCACTGTCCAAGGCAATGCAGGAAAGAACAGCAAACACAGGAAGGGAGCACAGGAAAGGGAAGCAATGGACTTCAATTTTTCAGTGGAGACATTACATCATTTTCTTTGCAATGTATCTGTATTTCAAAGCCAGAATAATATCAGCCAGCTCCAAGATAAGGAACGTGTTTATTCAGAGAATAAACTACTTCAGATTTCATTGTAACGTCAATATTTGCTGTATTAATATTACAGTTCCCCTCAGCTAATACCCAGTAGTTATTAATATGTTTTGTGCAAAGGGAAAAGATCTTCCGAATGAGCTATTCACGGAACCTGGGAATTGCCAGGTTCAGAATCTGGTTCACTCCACTTTTGGACAGTTCTTTCATTCCTGTGTGCAAGGAGATAGCAAGAGGTCATCAACGCAGAAACATGTTGACTTCCACCTCCTAGGATTTTTATTTATTTATATTTATTTTAATTTATTTTAGAGCCAAACCTGACAACTGCAATAAATTACTGGGCGACTGTCAAAAACCGCAGACAATCCAGCCAAGCCATTGCAGAGCAGACACTCTGTACAGCAGACCTTATGCAGACTCCTCCCTGTGCTGTGGCAAGATATAGACCCAGAGGAAGCCAGGCTCTGCTGTTGGGGTTGGGTTACAGCTGCAGCTGCTTGAGGAGTCATTGCTGAAGGAAGAGGAGCAGCAGCCAGTGAGTGAAGCTGCTACTTTGACATTTTGAAGTGCTGGGACATTGCAGATGGAAAGCCTATTTTTGGCCAGTATTGAAATGTTGAGCCCCTTGACTAGAGAATGTGCTTATATTTCATTAAATTTGGGCAAGAGGTAGAGGAACATTCTTAAGCAAAACCCTAAGAAATGTGAGTTTCCATAGGTCCACGAAGCAATTTGCCAATTACAACTCTGCTAAGCTTCTTAAACAGATGACTTCATGATGGGCTGCTTGCTGCATATTTTATATGCATTTATTGCAATATCAAGGGCGGCTGTGTCTCTCCAAAGGTTGCAAATGTTTCTGTAGTACATACAGTCACGAGCTTGAAGAGGTGGATTAAGCATGCCTTGTGACTGACACTGCATTTGCCGCTGCATAGTGCTGACTTTGTGATTGATGACTCACCAATCTGCTCCAAGGGAGTAAACTCCGCTTTGTGATCCTCTGTTTTCATCTCCATTGTGCCCTGCCTGCAGCTTGCCATCTGCGCTCAGGCATTCTTCCACTCACGTAGGTCTCACCATAAGCCTGCCCTCATTGTGCTAGCAAAATGGACCACGCTGATAGCCATGGTGATCAAAGCTACCTTCCACCACTTTATTGTCTTTCGGCTACCTGTTCTGCAGGAATCAGAAGCTACGAGCTTGATTAACTGGCTTAGGCTGAGTTTACCTCTTGGGCTCTGTCAGAGCTCTGTCTGTGCCATGTGTGGCCCAGCGTGGCAACCCCCATGCTGTGCAGCAAGCTCAGGACATGCAGAGCAGGTCCCCAGACCACCATCCTCAGCAATGTGCAGAAACAAATGGAACTGTCATAACTCACGGGAGAACAAAGGCTGATAATTTTCTGCCCGAATTGAACATTTCTTTGCAAAATTCCATGACTCACCAAATAGAAAATAATCCAGACGGTTCTGTTTTGTTACACTGGTTATTTTCCTTATTTTAAATTTGTTCTTTATTCGAATAAGGTTCCTAATATTGCAAATGCCATTCAGCTTTATTCAGATAAACCATGTTAAGTGCATAGGTTTGGCAGAGAAGTGTTCATTTCTGCCCAAAAATTAATTCAGAGTTTGTATAATGCTCTCTGTGAACAACCAATGTTTTTCTAACTTTACAGAATGCACCTCCCCTCTACAGAAAAGATGGTTACTGACAGCACAAGAAATGCTACAAAATAAAATTAAATGTAACATTCAAAACAATAATGAGCACTTCTACATATATTAACATTCATACCAAGCTTAAAATTAGTTCTGTTTGGATCACAGACCACTATTGAATGCTATGGCAAAGAAACTATATAAGCAATGATAATTACCATTTTAAAATAGTTAACAGTGTGAATTGGAAGATTTAATGTGTTTTCTTCTTTTAATGTACTGCCCCATTCCCAGAATTTCACTGGACCGTGTGGACAGACCAACTGTCACAGCTGTCTATCAAGGCTGAATTAGATGAAGACAAACAATACAGGCTTTGTGGTTCAACTGAAGCTGCAGCCTCAAAAGTTTCCATTTCTCATCCAAGGGCACTGTGGGAGCATTGTCTTCCCCCTCTCTGAAAAGAGAATGGAACAATTATGTTACTGAAATTCCTCTGCAGTGGGTCTGAAAGACTGTTTATGTCCAGCCAGGGAGACAGGGAAAACTAAAAGCAGGGGTTTCATGACAGCAGGTGGGGGTAGTTTCAGGGTATATACTTCATGGACATAATGGTCCTGATTCTTCTCTTTCAGGGTAAAGCCAGTGGTGGAAGATTTAATAGCAAGGGAGGAAATGGCAGTAAAAATGCAAAGTTAAATGCAGCAGTAAACTTGAAACAAAGCTTTACAATTGGCTTTCTGAATCAATCAGGTAATTGATTCTAATGTGGAGAGTACAGCTGTAAAGTAGAAAGGAAAATATACTATCACCCAGAATTTGTTACCATCTATGGGGACCTACCAAGTAGAGTGCTAAGCACACAGCCCTCATGGGAGTCAGATGGGCTCAAGAGATAAAGCAAAGGCCCGATTTAACCCTCCTAATAGCAGTAATATTCTTACTTGTTAGCAGTAGAGATAAATTAATACTTGGTTTCATGCAAACACGTATTCATGTGCTGCAGCCTAACAACAGCCTAACCTTAGGAAATCAGCTACTCACATAGCCCCCGTTCAGAAGTGGTAGGTATGAGTGACAAATCATTTCATTCTGTTGTACTAACAATCTCATTTTTCCTGAGGTTATTTTAGGGCTCAGTATGTATACACATGAAATCTATAAATGCTTGGGTGCAAATGATCACCTGGGGCTACAACTGCTTGCAGGAACAGTCAACACATCTCTAGAGTTCCCACTCCTTTCCTTAAGGAGAAAGGGACTGTAGAGGCTGTCAGTCTCCTACAGTACTGTCAAGGATTCGGTGTCTACACACAGGACAAACTGTGCAATGATGTCTGTACACTCCCTAGTTACACAACACACCCCCAAATCATGCAGTTTGGCAGCAGGATCATTTGATGGTCAACCTGAAGAACTTTCTGATGGCTACTGTCTAAGGGAGTCTGTAAGCCCTTCTCAGAGCAGCTGGTTTTAGACATACTTCATGCAGTGGCACAGGGGACTCCCAGTTCTTCCTGAGGCTTGGTATAAAGGTACAACATGGGGGGGAAAAAATGTATACTACTATAGCAAGTTATTCTCAGTCTCTGGAAAAACTCTTGGCATATTTTCCAGTGGGCTACTGATATGATGGTGCAGGGACCAACCCCTTCCTGAAAAGAAAGGTTTCTCTTGTGTGGACAGAAGATACTGGACCAAGGTATTAGACTGAAAAATCAAAGTAACCTCAGAAGTTCAACGAGCTCAGAAGAAACCAAAAACTTTGTATTCTTAAGGTTCCGTGTAGGCAAACTAATGCTTTGACAAAGTGACGTTTTCTCAATCTCAATTAGTGCTAAACTAATTAACAAAACTGTTTTATACACTGCACTGAGTAGTATATCTCTTCTTTCTTGGAGAATCCCTAGTGTGATGTAAGGGTGATTGAGTATCTAATTACTCCTTAATTGAATGCACACTTCGTACATTTTTTACTAGTTCAAGCTTAATGCTTTTGGTCCAAAAATCAAAGTCAGTGAAATTAAGTTGAACTGGGATTTGGGCAGCTATTGTATTAATGGATTACTTTTGGAAAGGAGCCTAATTATGAGCCAGCTCGAAGATTTCAGTTGTGGCTGTACGGAAATACTTTGTATTGTCTGACAAAAAACTAATTGTATATATTGGTGGTGGTGTTATTCCTGTTTACCCATTATTGGCATTTAAGACTGATTTTTCTACCATGCTAAATTAATAGCACTGTTCCACAATATATATAACCAAGTAACATACTATTCAGACTAATATTTTATGCATATATTAAGGTACTTGTTTCTCTTACTCTTCTGAAGAGTTTTGGTTGAGCTAAAATTGTACAAATGTATATTATAATCAAAAAATTGCCTAGATGACTTGCTTGTTTATGCTTATATTTCTGTCTCTTAAACCTCCTTTGCTTGGGTCAAGTCCTACATATAGAGCCCCACTGCTTCTGGAGGAGTCCTTTACAGGTCAGACAACCATCTTCAAAGAAAAGCTTTTTTTCAGAATCAGTGCCATCAAGTGTAAATATCTGAGAAATTAAATAGGATGGCCACAATACTATGCCTTTCCATCAGACAGGGAGGAAGCAAGATACCCCTCTGCAGCCGCCTTAGGCTTATAGTTAACCACTATACAAGATCAAAACCTTTTTTCTGCTACATAAAAATAGTCAATCTCCTTTCTGGAGAGCTTTTCTCCCTCTTTTGTCTTAGCATATTCCTTACCATTACTGTCTCACTCAATGTTTCTATTTTTTTTTTCTTGTTAGAAGCATCTTGCCTCCTCCTCAACACCAAGTTAAACTAAAAAGTTTGTTAAGAGTTAAAAACCTTCAGAGGACATGAGTAGCAAGATCACTTTAACACTGACTACACACTGCCATCATTCTATACCTTCCTAAAAGCAGCACCTGAAAATATGGTGAGGCATGGATTCAAAGTGTCCCACTACCTTATGAATCCTCATTTCTTGCAACTCTTCGTAATTCATTCCATGAAAGGATCACAGTTTATAGAATGTACATTTAGCTGTGTGGGCATTTAACAATATCTAGCTAACTAAAGTGTACCTTTGTTTCTCTTGAGTTCTGGACCTGCATAAAAAGGTGTTAAAATTACAGAAAGTTCTGCTTTGTAGGATTGCTCTGTCACAAAATTTGGTCTTAGTCATAAAATACAGCTAACAACAATCACTGCTGGTATTCTCTTCCTTGAATGAGAATTATCAGTTGCAGAAATATTTTCAGTAACCCAAATAACTTGATCAGTTTTATTTGATATTTATTTTCAAAACATTGCTGTCTGCTTAGCAAGAATTTGTATGCCTACTCATTGTAGTGTTTTCGTCCATATGAAAGAATTAGAATTACAATTTCCAATAAGAATAAAGATCTGTGAATCCCTGGATTCTTGGTTCCAATGGAGTAATAATGTTCTTGCTAAAACTCCTTGTGTGATTTCACTGAGGCAAAACAGAGCACGCTGCCACTTCCTAACATGCTGTACAACCATGTAGAAGAAGGAATGCGTCTTGTGGGCTTTCTTCTCTGTTTCTGTAGTCAGACGCATTTGAGAGCTGTTACATTACTAGATATTACATATAATAATCTAGAGTCTCTATACTTTAAAAATCAGGTGTAGTTCAATTAGAGATGATTTAAGCTTCTGACCATTTTGCCTCAATGTTGATCTGCAGCATTTTCCCCATAAGTGAGTAAAACGTGGCAGAGTTCCACCTAGCTTTCATGCTGAAATTGCCAATAAACACGCTGTGAGAAAGTTTTTTTATGACAGGTGCTCCTCGCTAAGTTTTCAGTTTCCAAGCAGTAGTGTACAAACCATACATGAGTTATGCTAAGCAGCTGGAAATTGTACTCTGATTATTTTTTTTCATAAAAAGGCTGATGATAGCAGTGCATTGGGGAACATGTGGTGTTGAACGTGTGGTGTTGATAGAGAGGCACACACCAAGAAATTTGGGAGCTTTTATTAATATGAAGTATCTTATCTGAAGCACATAGCAGGGGGTTGATTCCTAGGCTACCCTCTGATTTTGTTTAGCTTTCAAAAGGAAGCACAATATTTTTTTTTAAGAGATTTCAACTGTTTCCTGTTCCTCCAATACTTTGGTTTTTCTAAAAAGAGATTTGTAAATGATTAAGCAAGGACAATTCCAATATGGTACTCACTCTGGAAACAGCTACAACTCAAAATTATTTTCTTCCTCATTTATGGCTTGATCGCTTCTTGTACTGATCCTCTGGCCTGGATACAGCAAAAATTTCTACTACAGTAATGACCAATCTATGACTCTTGAGTTGCCTGTGGCTACTGAATCCTTAAATTGTGTCTCCTGTTTCAGAGTTATGCCATACAATCAACAAAAGTGTTTTGCTGCTCACTAATTTGAATTCTTGGCAGTGGGAAAACAAGTTAGACTGACATTACAGGGTTAATCTGCAATGTCAATGCACACCCCTTTTCCTTCTGTTGCAACAAAGTAGTGGGAAGCAACCTGAAAAGGTTGCTTTCAGCCATTCCTGAAGCTCTCCATCCCCTAAACTCTCCAAAGCTTTTGGTAGTATGCTTCCAGTAGCTCTCCAGTTATGATGTGTGGCTCACAAGCCAAAGGTGTTTGGCTCTCTATCCTGTAGTCACTCAAACGTAAGCACACTCTCAAGTACTCTGAAGTGGCAGCAGTGTGCTGGGCACCATACATAAGCTCTCAAAAACGGAAGAACAATAGTTGGTTGTGTTGATAGCATGATGCTGTATGTCTTTCAAAGACTGAAACTTAACAATTAAACCAATTCTCTTTCATGAACAAAACTTGAACTCATGGAGACAAATAGTGACTGATGAAAAATCACTTGATGAAAAGCAGCATAACTATTCACATTTCATCACAATGATCTAGGAAATCATTGTTTTTATTTCTAAAGAGCTAGTGTTGATAACCTCTGTTTTTTGTTTTTGTTTTGTTTTGTTTTTAATACCAGGAAAAGGCAAAGAATGGCCATAGTAGCATAATGATGCATGGCTGCTGAAAGCTCACTCCAGATCTGGATCAACACAACAGGAAACCATAAAACTCCTCAGTGTTGGAACTTCCTCGGAGCAACTTGTTTGTGAACTTTAGGAACCACAAAAGCTATTAGTAACTGAGAGCAATGACACAGCCATTGGTAATGTGAACCTCCTTTCAAATGTGAAGTTCACTGAGATCTACCTAGGCAAAGAAATGCAGACTATAGCATCATGCCACTCAACCCTGTTTCTCAAAGGCAAGGCACAGCTCCACAGCTCACTCTGTATCTAAATATCCTTTCATATACTGTATTCTACTGCTACCGTACAATGCGCAATGCCACGAAGAGGGGAACATACCACTACCTGTTTAGCGATAGCTCATTCCCACTGGCAATGCTGATCCCTTGTTCAGTTCCCTGTAGAAAGGGCAGCATAGTTTTGCTGCCACAAGCTCAGCTCAGTAGCTTCAAAAGCGAGCAATTTGCACTCACAAAACACACCAGATACAGTCACCATGTAGTCCTCCCTCCTCTGCTTATGCTGTGAACCTAATGCTGTGCCAATTTCTGCTTGTTTGGTCGTACCTCACAACATCATGCAGACAGTCTCTGTGGTATTAGCCATGCAGTCTCTTTTATTCCCTCATGATATCATGCAATCTCTGCAGTATCAAGCATGCAGCCACTGTTCCTCCCACCCTAAATTACCCCTTCCTGTTCTTCAGGCCTAGCACAAACTTGGTGTTTTAATGACAACATTTATATCTTTTTCCTCTACTTTTGAAATGTACAACTAGGAAACAGGAACTAGGAAAACACAGAATAGTCTTTAATCCAAGGTCATTGCTGCTAACATAATTTACATGACGTTGGATAAGCTTGTAGCTACTGACAATCTGAGGGCTACTAAAGATGCATGTATATGTATGAATGTGTACATGCATTTGTGTACATAAAAACATGCTTTTTCAGGAGTTTCTGAATCAGTCACAAAAATGTTCAGGAGAACTGGAGTAATGTAGATAGGTAGCTGGAATACAATTCATAAATACAAAATAAAAGAAGTTTCTTTTATATTTATTCTTCATACCTACAAAATAAAAGAAGCTGTGTCTGAGATGTGCACTTTCAAGACAGCACATTGGAGATCAAATTATTTAGCTTACTAGTTATGCTCAGTGAAAAATAAATTAAAGCTTATCATTTTCAAGAGAAAATATTATTTCAATATTGTGTTAGTGAGTTATTTTTTAGAACCAGGTCTTACTGCCTTCTATTAAAAGAATCTCCTTGATTTCAATGACTTCGATACTAGGCATTTATCTGATCTCCCCTTCGTAAATGGGAGCAATGACATTTAACTATAATAAGAATGGAATCATGCTTATGCAGCCTGATTGTAAAGGAATGTGGACATGTAAGCATGCCACACTGAATTCAGTATCGCTGTCGATTCAAGCTGATATGCATAGAATGGTTTGGGTTGGAAGGGACCTTAAAGATCATCTAATTCCAACCCCCCTGCCATGGGCAGGGACACCTTCCACTAGACCAGGTTGCTCCAAGCCCCATCCAGCCTGGCCTTGAACACCTCCAGGGATGGGGCATCCACAGCTTCTCTGGGCAACCTGTGCCAGTGCCTCACCACCCACATAATATTTTTTTCCTAACTTCTAATCTAAATCTATCCTCTTATAGTTTAAAGACGTTACTCCTTGTCCTATCACTACACTCCGTGACAGAGTCCCTCCCCAGCTTTCCAGTAGGCCCACTTTAGGTCACTATAAGGTCTCCCCAGAGCCTTCTCTTCTCCAGGCTGAACAACCCCAACTCCTTCAGCCTGTCTTCATAGGAGAAGATGTGCTCCAGCCCTCTGATCATCCTCATGGCCCTCCTCTGGACTCATTCTAATAAGTTCGTGTCCTTGTGCTGGGGGTCCCAGAGCTGAATGCGGCACTCCAGGTGGGGTCTCACAAGAGCAGAATAGAGGGGGAGAATCACCTCCCTCACCCTTCTTTTGATGCAGTATGGTTGGCTTTATGGGCCGCAAGCACACATTGCCAGCTCAATGTTGAGCTTCTTGTCAAGCAACATCCCCAGGTCCTTCTCCTGAGAGCTGCTCTCAATCCATTTTCCACCCAGCCTGTATTTGTGCTTGGGATTGCTGCAGCCCAGATTCAGGACCTTGCACTTGGCCTTGTTGAACCTCATGAGGTTTGCACAGGCCCACCTCATCCAGATCCCTCTGGATGGCATTCCTTCCCACCAGTGTGACGACTGCACCACCCAGCTTGGTTTCATCAGCAAACTTGCTGAGGGTGCACTCAATCCCACTGTCCATGTCACCAACAAAGATGTTAACCAGTGTTGGTCCCAATACCAACCCCTGAGGAACACCGCTCATTACTGATCTCCACCTGGACATTAAGCCATTGACCACAACTCTTTGAGTGCAACCATCCAGCCAATTCCTTATCCACTGAGTGGCCCATCCATAGAATCCACGTTTCTCCAATTTAGAGACAAGGATATAATGTGGGACAGTGTCAAATGCTTTGCACAAGCATACAGGTAGATGGCGCCAGTTGATGATGCTGTTTTCAATGAAGAATACACTACTGAAAAAGATACATTAGATAATGTGACAAGCCCCAGAATATAACAGAGTTTGGGAATACTGATTATTCTCACAAAAACTAGTAACACTGAGGGATCATAACACTATCCCTCCTCTCTTTCCTTTCAGAAAACGATCTAGGGGTCCTGCTAGACAAGAAGTTGAACATGAGCCAACAATGCACCCATGCAACAGCCTCCTGGGCTGCACTAGGAAGTACATTGCCAGCAGTTCAAGGGAGGTGATCCTTCACGTCTGCTCCTCACAGGTGAGATGTCTGGAGTGCTGGATTTAGTTCTGGGTTCCCCACTTCAAGAGAAACATGGACATACTGGAAAGAGTCCAGCAACAGACCACAAAAAATAATTAAGAGAAATACAGAAAATCTCATTCAAGCTTTTCTTACTGTAAGGGCACTCAAACAAAGAAACAGCTTGCCCAGAGGTGTTGTGGAGTCTTCATCTTTAGAATTATTCAAAACCCAATTGGGCATTGCCCTGAACAACCCACTGTAGTTGACACTGCTTTGAGCCAGTGGTTGGACTAACACATCTCCAGAGGCCCCTTCCAACCACAATTATTCTGTGATTCTACTGTTCTTCAGTCTAAAATTAAATTCAATTTTTTTACCTTCTATATCTGAAAGCAAATCTGCACTGAGCTTTCCATCCAAATTCCCTGTCACCTGACTAGCTCTATCACTAGTCTAGTGATAGACCAAAATAGGTTATAAACAATAATAAAAAAAGTTTTATTTCTATGGAAATGTGAAAACTTCAGCAATTGCAGAAAAAAATGGATGTAAAGGTTGTTCTGTAAACAATATATTTCAAAAAAAATCCACAGAACAGATCCGAGAGGTTCACTAACCCCAGGCTATAGGATAGAGATGCATTTTTAGTGGAAAAACAGAGCCAAAAGAGGTCAACTAAGCAGCAAAAACTTATCCTAAAACCAACCAGGTTAAAAGGAGCAGTGGAGCTACAAAGTTCTACCTACTGTGTCCTCCTTAATATCTCTGTTTCATCCTAGACAAACTTTGCTCCAGAATTGGAGGGGGCTATTTTGAGATCTGTTCTCTCTTACGATAAAGGAACAGTCAAAAAAATAATAATTTCTTTACCTGATTACACAATATGATATATGTTCGTGTCATCTGTGCCTTCAATTCAACAAGCTACCACAAATTGCATCAAAGATCAACATATGCCATTTGATCATAAGCCACAAAAGGCTCAGTTCTGTCAAGGTTTCAATCAAGGCTGAAAAGCAGATGCTCCAAAGATTTATGAGCATGGCATGCATAAAGCCTGCATTCTGATTCAGTCAAAACTAATTAGACCTTTTACACAACCTCTCTCTATGCCTGTGTATACACTACTTATAAAGGAACATTTGTCTCCTTTCCTTGACAGAGTGATGTGGCCACAGAAAACTAATGTTTCTCAAGGTTCTTCGAGTGCTTGCACTACACTGGCTTGAAATGAAAGAGAAAATATTGAAAGCTCTACAGACAGGAATTCCAACAGCCTTGGCAGAGGGGCATCATGTCAGAAAAGAAGTCCACCTGTATGTTTGTAACTGTAATATTCAAGACATACCAGACCTTTAAAATAAAAGGTAGTCTTCTCTTTGAAAGCAAGCAATACTTCCTCTTAGATCATTACGTAGATCCAACTCTGCAAACTATTACTTCCCCATCTGCTACTGAGTCTTCATAACCCATGTTAGAAGCCCCAGCTAAAAGACCATTATTCATTCCTAGGAAGGAGGGGAGGTATCTATTCTGAGGATGTCTGAGGTATGTGTGGGGAGCTACTGTTCTTCAACACCTTCCACCTGGAGAGAACAGTTTGAGAAAACCACAACAAAATAGGTAAGATTGTTTATTTCCTTTTCTGAGGAGAAAAGTGCAGAAGAGAGGTGATCAAGGCCACACCATTTCCTTTTAGACTTCATATATCTAATTCCCAGCTCCCCAGAGACAAACTCAATAGCAGGAATGTCTTGTGAGCCTTCAATTGGCTATTTAGTAGTATTTAATACTACTATTTGGACTGATGCACCCAAAACTAAAAGGAAGATCTTTTCAGATTCTACTGAAGGAAGACCTTCAAACAGGTGTGTAGAGCCAAGTTGCCATTTTTTCTGTGGGCTACACAATGCTCAGAGTCACAGTTCTTTCTCAGTACTTAAGAGTCTATAATTAGCACAACCCAACAGTGAACACTGGCATTTCACATTAAAAATTCCATCATTTGGGAATTAAAACTGCAGATTATTTTGTGAAGCATGGCCAAGATAAATCTTGTTATTTATAACAATTCTTCAAAAGTATCGACAAATGTAATAAAATTTCAAACATGAAAGCAAAAGGAAAATTTTCACATTTCAGTTTCAGCACTGTAAAGGGAAGCTCTTTCATGCTTAAAATTCAAAGTCAGAGTGTCAAGTAATTTCACTGTTAGAGACCTGAATTACCTGCACTGGCCTGAGGGCATTATTCATTCTCTGGGAAAAATCGTACTTTAATATCGCTATGATTTTCCCAAGTAATTTTAATGCAGAAGCCTGGATGAATTTGAATCATCCATTTCAAGATTAAAGTGATGACATTCCGTGACTGCAGAGAACTATGTAATTAAGAATTGGGCTTCAGGATGTGCCCAAATTCAAATATAGGAATGAGAAAACAATAAAAGGATGAATGAGAAAACAATATTAATAAAAGGACTAGTATTTTGCTTTCTTTACTTAACTTCTGGGATGCTAACATTAAATAGAGTTATAAAATACAAATAAACACATTAAAAATATTTAGATGCATATGTTATATTGAATGCTTACACTATATCAAAAGAACATTAAATTGTTGGCCACTGTCCTAGACCACTTAATAATTTGTCAAGTGTGGGAGGAAAGATAATCTTCCCACTAGGTTTTAACAGATCCGTTTTTGGAAGCACTGAATTATTAATTTCTTTTAGGCGTTATCTACTGCCTGATCATTTGTTAACTTTATATGAAGTTGAGTGTGGGACCCAGAGCATAGTCTGAAGAAGTTTAACCCCACAACAGAGCCTGAAGTGAAACAGGCAGTTCCAGCACTGACCTAGATAGTGCGTGAGTTTAATGTACAAATAAATGTCTGTACCCTACAGTGTATATCAAAAACCTTTCAGCAGCATGCTTCCAGGTGAAACTCTGGAAGAATTGCTTCTATTATAAGCATATGGCTTTGAAGAAATGTGCAGATAGAAAAACCGATGCCTTTATATAATAGATTCTACCAGTAAAACAGGGTACCCTATGGTTTTTGTTATTTTTTTTTTAAGTTTATTTTAGAATAGGAGATGGACATTTCTATAACGCTAAAAAGTAGTAGGACTTATTAAAGAAAGAAAGAAAGAAAAAATTTTTAAACATTTTCCAGATTAGCTTTCATACTATTGGTATCAAGGTGGGGCCACTTTATTACAAAAACAACCATAAATGTTGGTGTCTGACTCATTATCAAAGTAACTAGCTGTCTTGATAGCAAATTTTCTTTAACTCTAAGAATCTCATTACCAGGGTTTTCATTATAGTAAAGCATTGATTACCTAAGTGTAATGAGCTTTAGGAGTAACAGTTGAGTACTAAGGGAATTTATGTTGTAATTGATAGAAGCTAGGGGAATATTACAGGGGCGGTTTTAATAACTCATGTGTGGATAATGTAAGTTCACATGTGTATTAGCTCTTCTGTACCGAACCCAAAGTCATCCTTGCTCTGTGAGCCAATGAAAGAAAAAAGCATCACTGAGGACAAGAAGCAGCAGCTACATAGAGGAATGAAGTAACATGAAAAATCAGCCATGACAGAAGTTACTTAACTATCTCGTCTTGTATCTGCACTGATTTTGCCCAAGATTCATTGTTTGGTTGGGAAAGTACAGCATTCTAAAACAGGAAAAAGGGATTAAAAAAAAAAAAAAAAAAAAGGGCCTCCAGAACTAGTAACTAGTACTTTGTCTAAGAGAACACTAGATCACAAGATTCACCAGTGACTGGTCTTCTAAAAACAGTAAGAAATCAGTGTCCTTCAGAACTGGGGAAATCTATCACATAACCCTAGGTATAATGTGCTCTTGCTCGTTGCAGTAGGGGAAATTTAAAGCTACAAGAAGTAACTGTGAACTAACTTTGCCACGACTGCCTACTAAGTCAATAGAAAGATTTTAATTCACTAAATCACATACTAGATTCCAGCCAGTAAAGAACCCAATTATTCCAATTATTAGCATTTCAGAAAGGTAAACCAACGTGTTATACCATAGGATAAAATAGGACTGTAGTGTAAAAATTTATAATTGTGAAAATATATCGTAATATGAGATGAAATTAACTCATTTTTTTTCCTTCGGCGATATCTTCCCTATGAAAATTATTTCAAAGTTTTGATTTTTCCACTAAGCTTTTACTTACCTAAATAAAAATTGATTTTTGTTGGTTTTCCTCTTCTGCTACTGAAATGCAGCCCTGATGACTCTGTCGCTAAGTGGCTGAGTTGGTCTGAAGTTATCTCCTAGGATTCCATCAGAGCCCTCTAAAAGTTCTGCACCTTTAACATGTGTCCTCAGTCTACGAAATTCCTCTATCTGAAAGGCAGAAAAACAGACATGAAGAAGCTGAGATACATTCTTCGTTATGGAACTAATGATTGAAATCAGCCTTTCCTGCCACTTCTGCAGCTTTGAAACCTGGAGTGCTCAGATACCATATGCTAAGATCATTATATATATATATCAGCACTGTCAAAATAGAGAAAAATAAGAACTTTTATGCATGTCGTTTAGCAAACATATCCTTTTTGCTTTCATAATTTCTTTTGGGATCCATAATCTTTTTACCCACTGTAGATTACATCCCCACAAAATCAACCTCACAGTTGTGACATGAGAGTAATCATTATGGTCTTCCTCAAAGAAGTGCAGGAATAGCTCAGCCAACTGGAAATTGCTTTGTATTTCTTCCAGTGATTTATTTATTGTGTGAAATTGTTGCTTCATTTAAATTAATATTATTTGCTAAATCAGGAGAATTTTAAACAGGCTTTAAACTTTAGAGGAAGTCTCTGACATCTTATACATAACAGTATGTTTTTTTCAAATCAAAATGGAATATCACTTCAAAAGTTCTGTAGACATAGGTGCGAAATATATATTTAAAAATCAAATACAATCAAAAATCAATATAAAACATTTCAAATAGTCCAAAACAATGTATTTTTGGTGCACAGACTCACTTTAGATTTCACTCTAACCTGATGTAGGGGAAAATGTCACAGCTTCCATCTTCATCCCTCGTATAAGCATCAAGCTCTGTGTGACACAAGGCTAAGAAAACCAGTGCATCTCTCAGCAACATCATACCTTACTGTTCGACAGTGCTGTGTCTAGTCTTTTAAATATGTAGTTACAGCTACTACAAAAATTGTGTTTGTTTTTGCTTTGGCATATTGTCAAGCTACCTTAGCTGGATACAGCAAATGTACTTGAAGGCTGACTCCCCTAGGCAGAGGCTCTGTATCTGCATCGACCCTGTTGTGTCTCACTATTCAGCTCAGCTGGAACTTGAAACTGAAACTATACAGAAAGCAAAATGGAGCCTGAAGTATTTAATCATTTTACCATCTAAGAGATTGCAGAGGATGAATTTCTCCATGAAAAACACCCTATGAAGGGTTAAAGGGAGAATGCAAGTGTGATTCCAGAATTACAGGAAATGAGGTACTAAACTAAGTAATGACATTTTTATTCTTATATTGCCTGCAGAGAATACTTTCTTTCTGCAACCTGGAAGACAATCGCCTTCATTGTTGTTTTCCACTCTAAAGCAGAAATGATACAGACTTATTTATTTGATTTAGAGGCTAGCTTTGCTCTGCTGCTTTTTCCTCAAAAGCCAGCGTGCTTAGAAATGAATGTTGCTCTGCTTCTTGCAGCTGAGATATAAAGCAATAGTTTAGAGTGAAAAGATGAAAAACAGAAAGAACCGTAGAAGGTCCTCGAAAATGCTTTTAGAAGCAGATTCCTATTTTGGAAGATTTTTTTTTAAAATGTTTATCAAAAGCAAACTGAAAACAAACCCACTACAGGCTTCAGAACTGAAAAAGTCTTCAGGAGTCAAATGCTGTTAAATCACTATATGAGTATTGTACCATCTTTCACCATCACTAAACTGAATCAACTCTGGGAAGTCTGAAATAATTGTAGTTTTGGAAGGGGCAGAGGCATTTTACAGGAATGTGTCTTTTGTTTGATCTTTTGAGAGTGAGAGACTTCAAACAAACACAGATGAAGGATAGGGAAGAGCAGACTGCAAACCTGGCATTTGTGAGTTACCTGCTACTACAACTACAAATGCTCTGCCCAAGTCTCTACAGTGAAATCTTTCTCCAGGAGGTATTCCTCACAAAGCAGCTTCCAGTTTCTTCAGTCAGAAAAAACTGATCGGATCCCCACGTCTGTTCTTCAGGGAAGTCAGGAATTGCAGCCCCACTCTGGGGGGGTAATTGCTTCTGAGCCCACCAGTCTCCTTGCTCAATCTTTCATATCATGGTTCAGACCCCAATGACAGAGACTTGGTGACATATTTGGTGGCCTGCTTCAGTTTTGAGAAGTGGTTTTGTCAGAAAAGGACACTAGCTGTGCTGATGCTACTTTTCATATTAAATTTCCATGTGAAAAGGCAGTATGTGTGCCCTATTCATACTGCTTCATCTAATATGGAACCATTTACTAGTTCCTCTTCGCCATCTCATGCCAACCCCTCACATGTCAATGCTGTAAAGTACACCCTGTAGAGGAAATAGATACTCTAGAGGCACACAGATAAACATCCTTGAATATTCACACATTTCTTAACAGAAATAGCCATCTACACCCAGTCATCCCTAAGTATGACCCAGTACTTTTCACACTGAAATTCAGAAGCAAAGTGAAAGAGTAACTCCACAATGTTAACATTCACACTTCTACTGAGTGAAAATAAAGTTAGCTTATATTTTGTAGAATTTTGCAAGAATGTTTTTGCCACTTCCCAGTAGTCAGATTCTGAATACCGCTTTATTCTGTTTTATTTAAATATTTGCTGAGGAGTAGGATGCACAAAATAAAGAATATCTGCAAGTTTTCTATATGAACATTTATTTTACGTGAGAAACAGAAGTATTACCTTCTACTTGAGAATTTCACATGCCTTCATCACACCTTCCAAGAAAACAGACCTGTCTCCCAGTGAATAAAATACCATGAACTTCACAGATTGTTTTATTTCACAGACTACTACACAAATTTTGCACAACTCCCACTCCAGTTCTAAATGCTAGTTACTATTTCTGCCCTTTAGGACTTGACTTTGAATGAAATAGACAAAAGGACTAGAGATCTCGCCATTCAATACAAAAACAGTTAACTCTGACAATGAGTACAGCAGAACAACAGCTCCTCGTTTCACCATTGTGTAAAACCCCTATTCTGACTGGCTTAGACAATGCACTTGTTCTGGGCTTCAGTGAATAAAAAGCACATTATTCACAAATGTCCTATTAAAAGTATATATATAGTGGAGAGAAGCACAAGCAAGTCTTTTTCAATTTTCTTCCTGCTATTTGCTGGCCTAATAGGAGAGATTTTTCTATTTTCTTGCATTGTATTCCAGCAGTGTACATCATGGGTAAGGGGTCTTACAAAAGTAGTCAAAGCAGTTCTTTCTGTGCTGTATATTTTATGTAATTTATGTATATTTTAATGTAAGATAAGTGAGGATGATAAAAACACAAAAGGAGGGCAGGAATGTGCAAAAAGAGTACTTCAGGATGCAGCTTTTCAGACAAGATTTGATGTCCTTCCCACGGAAGTCAGTAATAAAACTCCAGGAACCAGGTTTGCCCAAGCTCTTCATGTATTGTGGATCATCTTGGCATGAATCTACTCCAATCTCTCTCTGTTCCAGAGACACATCTCAGCTACACCCAATGTCAGTGGCAGGGTGAAGTCTTGTCACCTAAGCCTTTCCATGACTTGTGAGCCCTTCATCACTGCGATGCTCTCGTTGGACTGAGTTTATACCAACCAAGGCAATGCAGCAACAAAGACCATTTACCCTTCAGCTACAGCAGGCCTTGGTAATGCATCCCTCTCTTTTCCCCCGACACTATTTATATATGGGAGGCTCTCTGTTAAAGAAAGGTAAGCTCAGTAATCAAAGCAAGAAGGCAATACTGAATCACGGGTTGTTACACCACTGCATAGTATTTCTTTTCTGGAGATTTATCCCCTTCATACCACATTCCAGCATTTTGTTTTCTTGTGGTAAATGAGCACAAACATTAATTAAAGTTGCATTTTTCTGCATAATTCCTCCCTCATTCACCCCCCACATCATCTCCCAGAAAATGCATGGCTTGAACTATACCCTCCTCTGTCCACTGACTGGATTATAAAAGAATAGAGAATACAGAGGATGTAACTAACATGAACTAAAATGTTTTATACAAGGTCTCAGCCTTACAGCTATTATCTCTACACTTTTGATTAAGTCCTCTTATTTATCCGTACCATATCTGAGCAATTAGCTGCCACGTTATAAAATGCATTGTTTTTAAAAGTTATTCTGAATTTAATAGTGCCAACAGAGTTCTGTTTAAATTCACTCAGTAGTAAGCAGCCATAAGACTTATCCTTTCGTAAATAAATAAATAACAGATCAGTGATTGATAAAATACATTTAATTTGCAGCTAACATACAAATAAGCTTATTGGGAACTATCACTTTTATCCTATGATTAGAACTAGAATTCACTCTTCACATGAAAAAAAAAAACACTGTCGATTTAAAATGGTAATTTGTTAAAATATTCTGCTGGGATTACTAGCAAAATTTTAGATTATTAAAGCTGAAATAATATGAATTTATCGCCTTTTATGCTTTTTTTCCTTCTGTTTGCACATCCTTCAGAGCAGAAAATAAAAATTAATGCACTCAGCTTCAGGGATTTTAGATAGTTTCACTTAAATATACCTACATTTCTCCAGGTCAGTCTCATAGACTGCAGGAGAATAATCATTGGAAGTTTTCATTGTTTTATTGGGATTACTTGTTGACAAGCTTGAAATTTCTTATATAGAAATACTTATACGACTGTTTGATATTACAAAGAAATATACTTAAAAATATTGTGAAATCAACTTTAAACAGGTAGTTTCCATTTGTTATTTATTATAAAATAGAACTAAAAAACGGCAAGGTAAGTTAAATATAGTTGAATGCAATATAGCTAGCTTGTACAATGTTAACATTTTTCATTCTCTGGGACGCAGTATCTCCCTGAGCTTTTTTGTTCCTTTAACATCAAAAAGCAGTGATATTTGAAAGCTTACAATTACAAAGAATTGAATTTCTTTTGCCCGTTGACTTCTTTCTTTTTCTTTCACTTAAATAAAGAACTATTTTAAACGCAGATTATAAATGATAACAAGGTTTTTCATCTCTGACCTTTGCGTTGCCATCAGTGACTCAAAAGGCTTAACCTTTACTTGAAAAGCCATGTACTGATCTAATGGGATCTTCATGGAGAACAAATATAATGCCCTGATATATATATTTGCACGCTATAACCTTTAGCTCATAACCATATTCCAAGGTCACTTTAAGCACAGCTGTTACCTGCACTTGGGACACAGTCAAAGGATAGCGAAATAATATCCAGGTGACACCTTCACTGCAGGGTGGAATGGTGAGGGAGCCCTCATACACCCAGTAGTCACGCAGTAGAGGATCTGAAATTAAAAGAAATGTGGAATTTTAATGACACTAAGGAAGAGGATTGTGTCTTTTAATTATGACAACATGATAGCCACGGGCTTGCTTGTATGATGAAGTTAGTGCGCAGTAAGGTAAGGTGTGAATTTAAAACCTGCCAAGCACTGTCCACCACTTTCTCACGTGACCGCACATGAGCACACAGCCATTACATAACGGTAACTTCTCCCTGTAGATGAGTATTTTAAAGATGAAAATGCCACTTTATAGACATGGCAAGTACCATGAGCACAACTCCTTAAACTAACAAAGCAAATAAACCATATCTTGGGAAAGAGCCTCCAGGTTTCCCAACTCCACATTCTCTGCAGCAACTGTTGTTTGACCTGCTCTCCTTTGGGCCTCGCTCCACATTTGAAAAAGGAATGGAGGAATTGGATTTCTTCTCAACACTCTGGTCGTGCAGAATCTCAAACCCACTATTGCATGGAGCTTGAAGTTCACTGCTGGATTAAAATATCAATCCCTTATCCCTAGGACAAGCAGAAAACATTAGGGGCAAGAGACATCCCATTTTGAAGGTAGAGGGGATGTGTAAAATTGTGACTTAATTCTACATTTAGGATATGTCTCAAAGATGAATTTACTTAATTAAAACAAAAAAAAAGTCAAAACAGCCCAAACCAAACTTTTCAGTTCATAATTCTGGTGACATGTTTTTTGAGATGCATTAGTGCCTGCTAGCTTTGGAAAGTGAGCTGGACTCCACAGGAGAAAACTCGATCTTTATTTAAGAGACTACTTTGTTGTCTCTCATGAAAACATACAACAGTTTGTCCCAGAAGAGTTTTAATTTTACATACAACAAAATTTATTTTAATTATTTCAATTTTTATTGCCCAGACATTCCAGTCACACCGCACTTAAGTCAAACTACACAGGGCTGTCCTTTTCTGCCATAGGCCATAGTCATAAATGACTTCCTGACTCAGCTAAAGTAGAATAAACTGCTTGATTGTAAAAGAGGGGAAAAGAAACAAACCTAGAGAGCAATTGGAGACAAAGGGTAGTTAATTGTGACATGGAGAGCCAGGGGAAGGTTGTGACTAGCTTGACAAGGACAGGATGGGAGGATGGAAACTGGAATAAATTTGCTTGGTTGACCTAACCTGTTACTGCCACTTCACTACTAGCTAGGAGGAATGTCAGTAGAATTAAATCTTGCTAATGAAGCCTGTGATTGTCAGTGAATGCATTTTGGTTTGCTGATATCATTTTCATTCTCAGTTACGGAATTACATAGCAAATCCATTGCAAGAAAGTTGCATTGTCAAGCACTCAAACTTAAGAACTGCAAGAATTAATTCAGCCCATCCTGTGCATGCATTATGACACTGTCTCATTACATGATCACATATGAATTTTCTAGAGAAGCCTTCATCATTTACTTGCAAAGATGGATGATTCTATCTTGAAAAGCAGCGGCTAATATTTGGCTTTCTCAGCATAATATATGGTCCTAGGTCTTCTTTTTCCCATGCTGTTCAAATCCTGCTTCCTAGAAGGACTAATTTTCTTGATTTTTCGTTTCTAATGCACTCATTTCTTCAGTGTCTGAGTGCTTCACATATGTAAGTTTATCCTTTCAGCACCCAGGTGTGGTGAGAAAGGACAGACTACTCCCAATTTTTAAAGCTGGGGAACTGACACAAAGAGAGTTTAAGGTCAAATGCATCTATTCATTTGAAGTGTTCAATATGAGATGCTTAGAACCTGATTTCTCAGAGTAGTTAACTTTCTATAGCACTTAATGCAGTCAGAGCACTGCTCCCATTGACTTCAGTTGCAGGTGTAAGCACTCAGCACTTCTGCAAATCAGACCCCATGATCTCAAGTCGGCCACCTAGAAAATGAGGAACACATAGTTAGAGATCATTTATGAAAAATTTGGCTTATGTGACTTGATCAGCATCAGGAACTGTGAGGCAGGGGTCCTGTAAAAATAAATTCTGGTAAAATATGTTTTATCATGCATGTATGTGAATGGACACAGGCAGCCAGCCTTAATTCCTGCAATTCCTAAATGCTGAGCACTTGACTTTGCAACCTAAACAATATTCTTTTTATATAATAAAAATAGTTTAATATAGACCAGGGTTATTTGGAAAATTAGTTTAAATATCTTGCTACTATGGCATGAAATTTAGCTCAAAAGATTCCTTGCAGAAATATTTGTTTTGTAGAAATGCATTTTTTTTTAAAGTCACATTTTTTTCAAGACAAGGTAGAGTAACTGGTTTTTTCTTATTGTTACCCTTGGCTATATGAATTTGCATTTGCCTCCCACTGACACTACCCCCTGTATCCTATACAACTGCAATTGCATTATGGCATTGTCTTTTGTTGCTGACAAAACACTAACTTGGTAAGTGGGCAACCTTACATTTTCTGAAGTTATAACAAGCCTCTATTTAAGGAAATCATCTTCATATTTCATGCAGAAGTAGAGAAAGGATTACACATCGCTCTCCCTCTGGGTGGGATAACAAATCATCAACAAATCTAGCCACAATGTTGCCAGCAGGGCATGGACTACAATATCACATTCCACTTGCGTGATGGAAGTGTGAATTTATCCCAAGTTCAAAAGGGACTTCTTCCCTACTCCTATTAGCACCATTAGGTGGAAAATGCATTATCACCTGATGGCATACACTCTCAGGTTTGCAGTTAGACTATTCTTTAGATCCAGATTGTTTCAGCCTCTTCAATTAGCTAGTAATCCACCAATACAAAAGTAAGTAAAGGCACCTACCTGGCAATAAAGAGTTGGGATTAAAACAGGGTATAGTTTTGGACTTTCCCTGAAAAAATGAATACAAATCAATCTCATCTCTAGTTTCTTGTTAAAATGATGATGAATGGTAATGTAAAACACTGTGTGTTTGCTAACATTAAACCTTGAATTTCTGTGCAAAGCAACCACATTAACATTCCCCAATTAATCATCACTGTGTTTGTCCTTGCAACTACACAAACAGTTGTGGTTTTCATTGTTTGTTTGTTTGTTTTAATACATGTTTTACTTCTAAGATTATCTCAGCAATTTGTTAACTTTCTGCCTCTAGTTCTTCTGCTTCCTCCAGACCCCAGCCTTAAAATTCTTTCTCTACATGGAATTCAGGGGTTCCATACAAAAAGAGTTTAAAAAACAAGGGACAAAGTGAGCTTTTCCTTGACTGATCTAGAAAACACTAAATACTGGATTCACCTATTTAAGGCAAGAAAAGTTTATGTATGCAAAAAGTAAGTTTGATGCTGGCCCTCCAAAAGGCACTAGTATAACACGCTCTTAATGATGAAGCTTCCCACCACCTTCATCTACTTAGCTGTGTCTTCAGTAATGAAACTCTACAGTTCTGTACACTAATGTTTTCAAAGTCACCTTCAGAAACAATGAGTATGTAATCTTAAACATCATGACTGAAGCTTACCATCTATTATTTGCCTAAAAGAAGATTTTAAATTCTCTTTTAATAACAGCTTCTCATTTTTCTACATTTCAGCACCCACTGACGTGAATGGCTAATCTCTCCAGAACAATATAGAACTTCTCAATAATATATCTCAAAATGCTTCAAAATCAAGGTAAGTATGATTATTTCCATTTTACAGACAGAGGGATGGAAGCAGACTGCCCAAGGTAGTATAAGATAGAGTCAGCATCCTGGAGAGCACTCAGATCTCCTCAATCTAGCTATGTTTTTAATCTGTTCTTCAGCATCCCCACACATAACTCCCCTAACAAGGCAGCACTGTGTTTTTGCTGATTTTCCACTGCAAGTTAATACAGGTGTTTATTTTTTCCTCTACAAATTAAAACCAGAAAAGTTTGGAGATGCTGTTACTAGTGTTCACTAAGCATGCTGCAGTGCTTACAGTTACACTGACTCCATAATCACTGGAAAGGCAGTACTTGAAATCAGTTGCTAGTAAAAGAGATCAAACATTCTGGACATCAGACAAAGGAATTTAACCACACAGATTGTACATTATCTGAAAATACTGTAAAATACTGAGCTTTTGATACAGGCCACTGAACTATGGCTTTCACATGTGGTTTTACTACAAATAAGTCTGAAAACATTCTCTTGGCCTCGGGGTTTCATATCCATCTTTCACTCACTTACTTCATCTCTGGCCTGTGAAGGAAACATTTCTTCAGATGATGCCTTACCTTGTACTGGATGTCCTGAAGAATTTCAGTTACAGCCTTTAGGCCTACATGTTCTTTTCCTATCTGAAATACAACAGCAAAGATGAATTTCAGTGTTTTGCTATATCTGAAATTGTGAAACACAGAAGTCAACCAGAACAGTGAGTTCTGTACTCGTTTTTACTTAAGCTACCCAACCTTGTATTAACCAAATACACTGATACATGGCAACTCCAAACAATGAAATTACTATAAAGGCATCAGCCAAAATTAGACAAGGTCTGAATAACTTTAAAGCAGAGACAAAAACTGACAGAGCAAGAAAAAGAGTCACAGTTAAGACTGGTAAATTTTGACTAAGCCTGTTTTGCAGCATATACTGCATGTAAATTCAAAATCATGCAGCTCTGTGACATATAAATGCCAAGGATACAGTTTGTCCTTACCAGTTTTTGTCAGAAAAGTACACAGAAAGGAACGGAGTGAACAAACACGACAGACACTTTTTGAATTTGTTCCCACAGTGCTGCAAATCTGGCTCAACATGTCTCTAAGGCTCAGGGGAGTTTTTTTCCTGCCTGCAGAGTGCAGAATGGCAGATCCTCTCCCTCATGGTATCCCTGGGATTCTGCAGGCAAAAGCATGGCTCTCTGCAGCAGTGTCTTTACAGAATGTCTTTTAAGACTTTCAAAAGAAACCAGCTTCCATGAACATTGTTCACTCTGCACACTGATTTCAGCTGCTTCTGATCTAAATCACCCACCTAAAGACCCTAACTTTTACCTTCTAAGTAGCATTGGCAAAATAGAAAGACTCAGAATGGCCTTCCATTTGATTTCTTTGCCAACATGTACACGTATAATGTGAGGAATCAAGTGGGAATGAGAGAGAGCAGTAGAGCTGGATGCTGAAAAAATAGTTTGCTTTTGGATTATTATTTTTTGGAATAAAATGGAAAAGTAGTCACTAGAAGGAAATAATTGAACATCAGCAAAAGGTAGCTTTTATTTCCAGTAATTTAAAAGGGTTTTCTTTTGTTTCAGAACGGGATTTCAATTTAAAACCTTCAAAGTGCATCGAAGATATCAAAATAACTTCAAAAATGTAGGTTCTAAATTGTACCAAGGTCTGTCACTTAAGACAGTGAAAATATTCTCATTAACCTTTAAATGATGCATTTGAGAACTGTGGTGCAGAACTATTATATTTCCATGCCATCAGTGGGAAATGGTCACTGAATTTCCTCTCCTCATTCCTTTAATAAACAGCATAACTACTCTTCTTAGTCAATTTTAATTATATGAAGCCTTTCCTGGCTAATGAAAAAGCACTTTGGAATGCTTAAGTGAGAGAGAGACCAGAAATGGAAAATGTATCATTTAAGTTTCATATTTGTTTAAGAACTTATATATAACTTTCTAACTAACTCGAAGGTTACCTCTGCTAGAATTAGAAGGTGAGTTACACAAGCAATTATGACACAGCCCTCCAGGATACAAAACTGAGAGAATGAAAACTGTCTAACTTCCATTTTTAGCAGTTCTGTCTCAGTGTTGGAGCTGTAACCAATGTACCTTTAAATTCAAACAGAGGTAAAGCTCAAAGGCATTCATAAACTTGTTATGAAATATGACAAATTAATAATATCACTGTGAAAGAAAAACCATTTGATCCAGGCATGAATTCTGAATCTTTTCCTATAAACCCATTTAAATAAAACATTTTGCCACTTTTCATGAGGAGGATGAGCAAGTGGTGTTTGAGGAGTAAAACTGACAGTCTTCTTTATGCGATGCAGTCCCGAAAAACCTTCAGCGGCAATTAGATTATGGGCCTAACTTCCCAGCTTGCATTATGCCTTCTCCCCAGCCAGCTTTAAGCCTCCATGTCATAGGCTTCTCTGAAGATGTGCAGAAAGACTCAGTACAGTCTCGATCTGTTGTCTCTGAAGAAGTAATGGGATCCCACCTCACATTTCTGCTGTGTGTAAAAACACACTTGCCCCTGTGTTTAAAAAGGCACAGCTCTGCTACCGGGTTTTGGGTCAATGGGTTATTTAGTTGTTTTTTTTCCTCTTTCCTCCTCTCCTCTATATATTTCCCCAATCCCTGCACTGCAGCCCTGGCCAGGAATGAAGAAGAACACATCAGAGACAGCGAAGCACCTTGCCCTCCTGACAGTCCTCATTCTGTCGTCACAGGCATGGTGAGTGGATGTCTACTTACAGCCAGACGCACAGAGAAAAGATGGTTTGACTACATATCACCCCTTCTTGAACTAATATACATTAAATATACTACTTAAACAAGAGTTATTTATCAGCACATGCACAGGCGACATGACAGAGAAATGTCTGTTGAATAGAATACCAGCAGCCACACATTGTTTTATTTTATGAAATCATTAAAAATGAAAGAAAATGTAAAGGGACTGATCTTCCTCACACAAATGACAGTGCATGGTAACAACTGCAGCACAGAAAACCCACCTGTACAAACAAGGCAATAATAGCTATGCCGTGCTTCTTCCCCACTGCCTCATCGATGCTGCTGTACAGTGTGGAGTTCCAGTGCATTAGATGAAGCTAAAACAAAGCAGTGCAAATAGACCAATAGATAAATATGTTTTGTAATTAAAAATAAAACACACCAGAAATTAACTTCAATTAACAAAGCCTCCACGTTTGAGTGCATGCATGCATATGCATGCCTGTGGTTATGCATGTATATCTAAATGGATTTCCATTATAATCAGGAATCCCAAGAAGAAAAAAGAAAGTCAGCTGCAGAAAAAGCGATCTATAGCCAGTTACCAAATATCTGCAACAAAGGTGTGAATAACCACGGTAATGATGAGTTACATACTCCCTCACTTTGAACACTGAAATAACATCAGCTAATACAACCTGCCAGTGTTGCCTCTCATCCTGCCAGCTCCCTCCCAAGGTATGATTATGGACACAGGCTGTCCAGACATACATTGGAGTGGCCGACTGTATTATCTGAATGTCACTTGTCTCACACGTCACCTTCCAAGATGAGTCACTCACATCTCAGCAGTAAGAGCAGGTGAAGTGACTTCAAGAAAGGTTAAACAGAGAGAAAGCTGAGCAGAGAAGAATGGCTGGAGGATCACCTTTGGGGCAGCAGTGAAAGGGATGCTAAAGAGCAAAATGAGAGCCCTCAACTGCCTTCCACAAGGGAGCAGGGCCCGTAGGATTTAATGCATGAACACGTCAGGCAGCAGACACTGGATGGAAAACATCAAGTCTGTCCTGGTGAAGTGTCACAGCTGTCCATCTTGATTTGAGAAAAGCCCTTGAAGAAGGGAAGGGAAGGGAAGGGAAGGGAAGGGAAGGGAAGGGAAGGGAAGGGAAGGGAAGGGAAGGGAAGGGAAGGGAAGGGAAGGGAAGGGAAGGGAAGGGAAGGGAAGGGAAGGGAAGGGAAGGGAAGGGAAGGGAAGGGAAGGGAAGGGAAGGGAAGGGAAGGGAAGGGAAGGGAAGGGAAGGGAAGGGAAGGGAAGGGAAGGGAAGGGAAGGGAAGGGAAGGGAAGGGAAGGGAAGGGAAGGGAAGGGAAGGGAAGGGAAGGGAAGGGAAGGGAAGGGAAGGGAAGGGAAGGGAAGGGAAGGGAAGGGAAGGGAAGGGAAGGGAAGGGAAGGGAAGGGAAGGGAAGGGAAGGGAAGGGAAGGGAAGGGAAGGGAAGGGAAGGGAAGGGAAGGGAAGGGAAGGGAAGGGAAGGGAAGGGAAGGGAAGGGAAGGGAAGGGAAGGGAAGGGAAGGGAAGGGAAGGGAAGGGAAGGGAAGGGGATGCCACCACCTACTGAGACGTAATATACATTTCATACATGAGTTTCTCCAGCACTGATGCGAAAATGTAATCTCTGTGGCTGAGTCTGGTAACACTGCAGAGCTTCAACACCCTAAGCACCGATGCTTTCAAGTTTATCTGCCAACAACTTTTGCACATTCCAAATAGATAAAACAGCTTAAAAAAAAACTCTTAAATTTAATTCCTGTTGTAAAATTAAGTGACTGAAATTTTGCTCAGACATGTCTAAAGTTAAAATATCACTGTCTTAACTAATATTGTTTCCACCTTCAGACAAACTGGTCTGTAAAACAGGTAACGTTTTCTGGTTTTGTGCTTCAATTTGGCCCAGTAACAGACCCTATGAAATGCTTCTGGCAAGCAGGAGTTTACCAAGGGACCTCAGCATTTCAGAAGATCTGCTCCACTCCCCTTATTTCATCTCTGAGGATAATTTTATGTGCTACTCTTGATGCTTGTCATCTTATAAACCTTTGTCAATGTAAAATTTTAAATGAACATACTGTAAATCAAATTACATTTCAAGTTATCATTGCAAATAATTCTGGTCGTATTGATCGCAGGCATTTGCTGTACTTAAAAAATGAAACCTTTAAAAAAAATCATTCACACATGAAGAACAGTGATACGAATGTACTCGACCACTGCTATAAAACTTCTAGACATACAAACGCTCCCTGTTAGAGCTAATCTGTCTCATTATTTCCCATGAATGTACTTGGTGTCATGTACTTCAGCAGACATAAAAAGCTTTTCTATACATCTGATTTACCTTTGGCCTTTAGAAGAATAAAAACAAAGGATCGGATACTGACAGTCCATTCCCTGACACTCCCTTTAGCAAACAGACCACCACCCTCGAAGTCGGAGCCCTGCCTTCTCCCCGGCGGAGCCTGGAGTCTGCATTAGCCATCCACTAGAGGGGGCGCAGGGAGTCCCACGATCCGAACCAAACCCCAGACCTGCCGAGGGGAACGGGAGCCAGCTGCAGGCAGGCGGGCAGGCAGGCAGGCAGGCAGGAGTGCACAGGCTCACGGAAAAGGTTGCAGTGACTGCAGTCCCGACGGCGATGTCCTTGGTGCTGCGGAGAACAATACCACATGGCACCGCCATTCATTTTGTTTGAAATGTCAAAGCAAGCCTCTCCTTTGGCGACTGGAACAATAGCGCCGGGAGTGATAGCCAAATTTAACAAGCCCATTACTTCAACTGTGTCAACAGGCGGGGCTTGGCTAAGGCTGCCATGACATTCAGCAGCTTGCTGCGCTCCTTTGGAGGTGAAGTCTGTAATCTGATGTCTCTCCGTGTTCTGACAACAGCATTTTTTTGGTGAAGGTTTAAAAGGAAAACTCTTAGCCTCAGAGAGAGGAAAACGAGCAAGCACTTCAGACCGTGCCAGCAATGACCCCAGGGTATCTAGAAAGAGGTCGCAGTTCTGTCTTAGGCTCTTAAGGGCAGAGACTGTTTCCTATGTCAATGTTATATATTGGCCAGGAAAATGATATCCAAACCTCTGTGTAAAATATTAAGACATCTAGAATTAGTCTGGGAAGCAGCATAAACAGCCTGCCAGGAGGACGTGCTGTAAAATACACATAGCTGCTGCATGAAAGGAGCTACATGGTGCCAAACACCCTGCGGATGGAACTGCTTTACAAAGCACATACCCACCGGCCAGCACCTCTTCCCACATCTCCCGGCGACATGGGAAGAGTAAGTTATTAATATTAGCTAAATATTAGTAAATATTAGTTTATAAGTAAATATTAGCTACGCATTTCAAGCGTATCTCTAGGCCTTGCTATTTACTTGGGGAAAGAAGATTCTCTGAATACTCTTAGGGCCTCCTTCCTTTCCACCAACTTAACGGAGGTCAGGGTGGTCTACGACAAAAAGAAAATAACACAAAGACAAAAAATGGTTCTGCATAGAGCTGATGTACCTTTGCCTAGGTTCAGGTTTAGGAATCAACATTACTAAAGGTACTGAAATGGACATTCATCACTTTCTGGCTCAAAGGTTCCTGTAATTTGGAGGTTCCACTCAAGAATGTGGAATATTTAAATGCTCAATATTTAAATAAATATTTGACTCCTTGGAACAAGAATCAATATTTTGTACCACGTTTCTGCAGACCAATGTAGAACAAACTTCTGGTCTGTGTTAAAAATGCTACTCTGCGACTGCCTTAGAGGTAGCGATTATTACAGTAGATTAGTCATCTACTTTTTACACAGTAGATTGTAAACCTGTTGCCATAAACACTTGCGGAGCCATATCGTACCATAATATAAATGGGTTTGACAAGTTACAGACAAATCTTCTAAAAACAGATACTAAAGGGAACAGATAGAATGGTAGCCTCTAGCACTCCTAGCCCAACCACCGCAGATGACCGAGGAGTACAATACAGAAAGAGGTCAGGCTCGTGTGCTCTCCTCAGGCAGCATCTCTTATTGCCACTGCTAGAGACAGAATACGGGATGGACCGCTGGTCTGACCCAGCAGGGTATCCATTACGTTCCCATCTTCGGAATCTAGGAGATACTTGGAACAGCTCTTCACAGAAAAGGTTCTGTCATTAGGGATTTACAGGCTGAAATTAGACAGGTAACCTAATGAGACCTAATAATACCGTAATACATCCTAACAACAGGTCACAAGGCCTCACATCTTTTGCCCTCTGATAAGCCTGTGCATGTGCATTTAAATAAATAGATGTCAACATTTGTCTAAATACATGGAAGCCAAATCAAATGAATTCTTCTGCAGAAGAGGAAAAATGTAGCTCATATGGGGTCTGGATAAGTAAATGAACAAGAGATACAGAAAGGGAAATATTACCCAGGAATTAGTAAGACCTAAGTTTGCTTAGCAAAGTGTTCCTTTCAAATTGTTGTTTATCCTATGCATTCATGAGGTTTTCTGAATTGTTCAGCCTTCTGTTCACTTTTTTTTTTTTTTTTGTAATTTGCAATTAGATGAAAATCTCAGATAACAGAAAAAAATAAACGGCTAAAAATCTATGAACATTACGAAAATTTGAACTCTAAAAAGGACAGTCCACAACCAACATGGCCTGTAACTCCTGTTAATATTAATGGAAATCAGATGTGCACAGGGGAAATACCCCAGTGCTTTTACAACTCTTGAAACTACCCATGTAACACCTCTGTACACTGACAACTTCACAGCCATGCAGCTGTACCTTACCAGTAGCTAACAGCCAGGCAGACTTACTAGGTCAATGGTCTGTACTTTGGTAGCTTTCAATTTTACATTGATTTGAGAAGGCCGTATTGATTTGGGACGTTGGTTTGAGAGTGCATACTCACAAGGGGTGCCAGCCTCTGATGAAAACAAACCATAAGGGTTTTTTTAAATAATCAACGCAATGTATTGGCAGCTCACTGTAGTGTGGTTCATTCCGAGTGCAAACAAGATGCAGCAGGAGAGATTCTGTTCAAGTTGTTAGCTAATGTGTTGATGCTCAGCAGTTATGATGTTTCTATACAACCAGAATGAGTCAGCTATGCTGCTGATTGTCAGGGCTGGCTTGGAGCGCCAGACAGTGCATATTTTTGCAGAAATATTAAAAGATTGTGAGAAACTCTTTAGCATAATAATAATAATAATGATAGTAGTAATAATAATAATAATAGGATGAAAAAAAAAGTACTTTGGAGACGTTTAACATTCCAGCTGTATATCAAAGAATTGTAGTGGTGACTTCCTTGGAATAGGATGAACTGAAAACTCACAAAGGCAAATGATAAAGTGCTGATAGAGTTGATTTACTCTGTCAACAGCTGGAGAGACTCTCCTTCATGGGAAATATTAAGAAATTATTCCAGGCAGCAGAGTGAACCCTACAGAACGGTTATTCTGTATGCAACAAATCCTGAGAATCCTCTCAGTTTTTACCCAGTCTTCACTCAACTAAAAGACTTTTGATCATGGTCCTGATGTCCTTGCTCAGGAAAAACATACACTGACATTAACTAGAGGCCTGTCTCAAATCAAGACTGCTTCAAAACTTAATAAGGACCTGAGATTCTGGCTTTAAAATCAATAAACAAATGAAAAGCCTACACTCTAATCGGTTCCTTTCCGTACCACATAAACATCTTTTATACCAAGCTGAAAAGAAAAGGCCTGGAATGGTAGAGTTTTACACAGTATCAGTCACTGGGATGACAGATTCTGGCAAGAATTAGATTTCACTCTGTATGACCTAGTATTAGTTCTGGAAGCCAGTTTCAATAAAAAAAGTGTTACAAGAACATGTACATTTTTCCTCTGTCTATGGTGCTGGCTGCTTTGCAGATCTTTGCAGGGTGCTACAAAAAATGATCTTCTAAGCTCTGTTGCTGGCCTTACTCTATTTCTAGTTCACACTTAAAACATAGACTCACAGGATAATTTAGATTGGAAGGGGCCTCTGAAGGCCAGCCAATGCAACTCTCCTTTCCCCATGCAAAGCAGCAACAAATTCAAAGTCACCCACTAATTCAAAGTTGGATCAGATTGCTCAAGGCCTTGCCTGACCAAGTTTTACATATCTCCAGGGAGGGAGATCCTCCAACCTCTCTGGGTAGCCTGTTCTGTATTTCATCTCCCTCATGGTGAAGAAATGTTTCTCCTTGTACCTAATCAGCATCTCTCTTGCTGCAACCTCACCTCTCTTGCCCTTTCACACTGCTCAAAAGAGCCCGGCCCATCTTCTCTTTGGTCAGGAAGCCAGGCACAAAGTGGCCACAACTGCCAGAACAATGACTTTTGAATGACTCCCAGATGATGGCTCTTTCTCAGATCCTGTCAGTGAATATCACCTAGTGAATGTCTAAGTTTCACCTAAGTTTACTTTCACCTGAGCTTACTTAACTCCTGCAATGTCAGAAAGTCACTATTGTGTCTATCCCCCACTGCAACATGCTAGTGGGTCTCTGTTATCCAAGTGGCAGACCAGGGCAATGTGAGACAGGCTAGTGCATTATAGGAAAATACTCCCTGAAATACATCACAGCTAATATTTTGTTATGACGTATCATCTGATTAACAGTCAAGGAAGAAGGAGGACCCTGTGCTCAAATGTTTCTGCTCTCTTATATAATCTTAATGCTAGAAATTTGCTATAAATCTGCACAATGAGTTGCTACCCTAAGAAGTAGTTCATATAATATTGCTGCTTTCTTTATGAATACTTCCTGCTAAACTACTGGAGCCCCAATTTGTTATTGGGATCCCTTTAAAACACTGTTCAATGTGGAATGTTTTTATCAGCTAAGCTAGGCAGTTTGGACAGAAATAACAAACCCACACTTCCTTGGAATCAAGGTACAGGTGCCAATAGCAAAGTCCTCTGAACCTCAATGGCATCAGAAGCAGGTCCTACAGCAGACTTACACCTGATAAAACCACTGGCAGCTGGGGCAACAGGAGGCAAGATAAAATATGTACATAACCTGGGTGTAGGTCCAGCCTCAGCAACCATAGCCAATTTTTTAAGGATTTGTGACATGGGGGATCACTCTGTTCAACAGGCTCCTGTTTGTGCTCTATACACAACAGAAGACTATGATTTTAAAATAATCCTGCTTCAGATCTGCATGTTAAACTGTTAAAACATCAGACTACGACACTATCATCACTAGGCTTACTTGAATGCATGTTGCTTTTGCAATCACTCACTGTACTTTTTTTCCAATCCATACACTCTTGCTCTTCACTAAGGAGCTAGGTACTCCAAAAGCTTCTTTCTTCAGTGCATGCTGTGTCAAGTGTAAATGAATCTGTTGGAAAGCTTTGTTCCCTGGTCAGAACTAGGTTATAAAGGTATTTCTGGTTAGCTGTGCAACTAGCAACTACAAGCTCCAGAAAAGTCTGCTTAGTCCAGTAATATTACAGGTCAAGAATGCATCTGAAGGTTCGAGATACATTATTGCTCTCCTATCTTCTTGATCCTTATTTCAATTCATATGGGGTGTTCTTTAAAAGACTAATAGGTGAGTAGTGCATCACCACATTTTAAATTGTGAGTTGCATCTAAAACATGTTAGTCTGGGAACTGTAACCACATGTCTTTTTGTCATATATCTGTCACTACTGAGACAGACAGTGGCACTGAAACATTGTTTTGAATCCATGTAAATGCCACCTCAGGGATTAATCTATATTATTAAGGTAAATTAAAGCAGCTTTAGAGCTCATAGAATCATAGGCTATCCCTAGTTGGAAGGGACCCATAAGGATCACAAAATTATAGAATGGTTTGGGTTGGAAATGACCTTAAAGACCTTAAATGACCTTAACCTAGTTACAACCCCCCTGCCATGGGCAGGGACACCTCCCACTAGATCAGGTTGCCCAAAGCCCCATCCAGCCTGGCCTTGAACACCTCCAGGGATGGGGCATCCACAGCTTCTCTGGGCAACCTGTGCCAGTGCCTCACCACCCTCTGAGTGAAGAATTTCCTTCTTGTATCTAATCTAAATCTACCCTCTTTTAGTTTAAAGCCTCTTTGCTCTATATCATCGAGCCCAACTCCTGGCTCCACATAGAACTACCTGAAAATCAAACCGTATTATCTGAGAGCGTTGTCCAAACAGGCTGACAGGCTCGGTGCTGTGACCACTGCCCTGGGGAGCCTGTCCCAGTGCCCGATCACCCTCTGGGTGCAGAGCCTTTCCCTAACCCCCAGCCTGACCCTCCCCTGTCCCAGCTCCATGCCGTTCCCTCGGGTCCTGTCGCTGTCCCCAGAGAGCAGAGCTCAGCGCCTGCCCCTCCGCTCCCCTTGTGAGGGAGCTGCAGGCCGCCATGAGGCCTCCCCTCAGCCTGCTCTGCTCGGGGCTGAACATATCAAGGGGCCTCAGACGCTCCTCATACGTCTTCCCCTCTAGACCTTTCACCATCTCTGTAGCTCTCCTTTAGACATTCTCCAATAGTTTTATGTCTTTTCTTATGCTGTGGTGCCCCAAACTGCACACAGTACTCAAGGTGAGGCCGCACCGCCACAGAGCAGAGTGGGACAATCCCTTCCCTTGACAGGCTAGCAGTGCTGTGCCTGATGTACCCCATGGTACACCTGGCCCTTTTGGCTGCCAGGGCACACTGCTGGCTCATGTTCAACTTGGTATTGACCAGAACCCCCCAGGTCCCTTTCTGTAGAGCTGCTCTCCAGCCTCTCATCCCCCAGTCTGCACATATAGCTGGGGTTGCCCCATCTCAGGTGCAGAATCTGGCACTTGTTCCTGTTAAATTTCATGCAGTTGGTAAGAAAGCAGCTGCTCTGATAACTACTGTAGAGCTTAACAATTGTTCTCCTGGACTCACCCAGGTTTATTAAAGATCACTACACTCCCGTTCCACTCACAACGTGCCATAAAAACTAAGGAGGGAACAGTACGAATAGGCAACTCTGGATACCTAGCCAGGGCCAATATAAAGTCTTTTTCCTGGTCTGAGAAGGATGAAATGAAGCTGAGGATTTTAGCTAGTAATAATGGATAGCAACACAGACTAGACATACTTTAATTATGCATAATTTAAAAAAAATGCATAAACTATATCACATAAAGACAAAATGTGGAAAAAATGTGTCTTGCTATTATACATGTGCATAAGAATTTATGAGTTGATACTTGACTTGGCACTGAATTGTTTCAGGAAGCAATTGACTAAGCTGCTGGCAGTGACCATAACACACAGTAATTAAGTTCCTAATCCTCACAAGGGGACCGAACCAAGGATATGACCAGGGCACACAGCTTCAAGAAAAGTGATTAAAAAAAGTAGAAAGTTAGTTATTAACAGCCTGAAGGAGAGGTTTAGGAAATTAAAGTTAATGGAATTGATACAGAAGCTGTTTGAAAATATCAGAAAAAGCAGGAGTACATTTATATACTCTGTACCACAAAAAAAAAAGAAGCAAAACCCCATGAAGTATAAAGTCTGCATGGTTAAACATTACAGTTCCGTCAAGGTAAATATGGTCCTTTAAAAAAGCAAATGCAAATAAAAACAAATGACTGTATTACAAACTCTGGGCAAAAGCAAGAAGAAGAGAAGGAGGAGGAAGTAGCCAAGGGAGTTAGGATATTAATCAGTGTACTTGGTTTATGCTTGTAGACTTGAATTTTTCAAGGCTTCTGTCATGGATAGGTGCCAAAATGCCACTGAATTTCAGTAGGAATTAAATCATCTTTATCATTTCATACATAGATTATTGTCATAACAAAGACATAAAGGGAACTCTGTGCCTATCTTTGAAAGCAATGCTGAGGTCAGTGCTAAGGAAGAAAGACAGGCTGGAAGCAGTGCCAAGAAACACAGATGACAACACTGTTAAGTAAAAATCCTCCTGAATAATATAATGTAGGAGAAAGAAAAGCTAAACTTCTGTCCAACTTCTGCTTGTTACAATTTATTGAAAATCTAAAGGTCTAGGTCTAGTCTGTCACTTAACTGTGAGGTTCTGGGTATGTACAGAACAAGATGACATTCCCTGAACAAAGAAGTCTGTAATTTAAAATCAGACAAATTAGGTGGAAGCAACAATTAGGCTTGGAGAAGAGTACAAGGTATGCTGGAGATTGTGTTTAGACAACCTTGCAGTCATAGTGTGAGATACAAAGTGTCTCAGGCCAAAAGCAAAGTTCATAGCTAAAACATTCAGAATAAATGCTCAGTTGGGACATAAGCTAGTCCAGAAGAACCCTTGCTGACTGTGCTCTTCTCTCCATGGACACCTTTGAAAGAGGGTTGAACTGTAATGTTGCTGTAAAAAAAAATATTTTAGTTAGATTGTATAAGGAAGGGTTGCAAAGACCTTCCAAAATCTATTCTCTTTCCAAAAAGCCAGCCCAGTAACAATTACCTAGACTACAAAAATAGATTGCAAAAGTAGTCTAGGCAATTGTGCAGCATACCTTCAGGCATGCCACTGGAAAGACAAAGCATAATGGGAGCGTAGGATTGTTTGTAGCATCTCAGGAAATGCCCTAGCAGTCACTGTGGCAAATCCCTTGTGATACAGAAATATCTACCACATTGGTGAACCGTACTGAAAAAGAATAATAAAAACATTGCAACATCTAACATTAACCAGGCTTCTGTGTTCCCTTTGAAGAGTCCAATACCATGCAGTAGCCTCATTTCATGTAAGGAAAACAATTGCTGGACAACTGAAACAACAGAATTAACAGCAGGAAGTACACGTGTATATGGAGAGATTCAAAAGACCACAGCAATGAAAAGTAAGCTAAAAAGAAAAGTAATGGCAGCAACAACAAAAATCCATCTGAGTGTTCTTCTTTCTGCTCTGGCAAAAGAAGCTAAAAGGCTAAGGGAAAAAAAAAATATTTAACCTTATTAAAAAGGCAAAAAATGGGTCAAATCTCTTCGAACTAAGGATGTGCCAACTTGTCACAGAGAGGCTCCATTTCCAAGGTTAGGAAAAAGGAAGCAGCACAAGGAGGGGACCAATCCCCAGAAAGCTTTGCAAACCCCACCTAGGCCCCTTTTGTCTAGGCCTTGAACAGAAGGCCAAAGGATCTCCTCAACGGCTCACAGAGGCTACTGAAATGTGGCATTAGCTTGTCTGTTTTTTAGGAAAACCACTGGCAAAGCATCGAAGGGCATAGGGGAAACTGAGGGTGCTATAATTTGTATTTATTTTTTCTTCCTGCTTGAAAGCACAAGCACGGCTTATTTCTATTGGCATGCAGAGGAAATTAAAAGAAAACAGGAATTAATCAAAAAATGAACATTTTTCCAACCTCAGGAAAATTATACCGGCTAAGAAAAGGAATGAAAAAGGCAGAACACCCTTGATTCTATATTGCTGACTTTCGGTTTGAACCCAACCAGTAAGTAAATGAAAAGCTACATAGTTCTCACAGTCAGATTCATAGGTCAAGTTCTTCACTGTGCCAAGTTTCTGCCCGATGTGTGAAGCAAGGAGCACCACAGAAGGTCATTGTTCCCTGATACCACATCTGGCCGCAGCAAACATGTAGGCTGAGGTGCCCCAGCTCTGCCCTTACCTGTGCTAACAGGAGCAAATACACATTCAAGCCTTTCTTCTTCCTTCCCCTGAAGGCCAGGAAGGAAAAAACAAGGATTTTAGCACAAGACCCTCCATCCTGCTGTTAGACTGGGTTGCTGCCAACCTGCGTGGGTGTACGTGTGTGTCTGCATGTGCTTTTACATCTCCATAGCTGGAAAGTGCGAAGCTTGGTAGAAAGGGACTGGACCTTGATGAATAGTTGATGATATTACAGGCAAGCAATGCCAACCACACAGAAAACACAAAGTGGCAGAGGTTAAGTGGTTACTTCTGGAAGTGTTAGTTATATGACTAGGCATTTAATATAGGCATGCCCAATTCCACAGTGTTGGCTGCAATCTGTTGTCCTGGATTTAAAACCAGACTGTTTGTATGTGGAAGGATTTAAATCACTGATTTAATTTTCAACAATAGATTCTGTATTGAAGGCAGAATAAATTAAAAAAAATACTCCTTCTCTCCTAATTTACCAAGTTTTATTAATAACTGATTTGAATCCTGTGGTTCTGTGTGTTTCAAAGCTAAGGGTCTCTCTGAAGAGATGAGAATCTGTGGCTGCATATTATCATTTTAAATTGTAAGCCTGGCTGTTTTCCAGTGAGCAGTTGCTCATCCATACTACGCTCCTCTTGGAAACTGAGTCGGTTGTTTTTTTTTTTTTCCATAGCATCAGCTATGTTTTCATTGGAATAATAACCCTTGTTATGCATATCCAAGTTTCCTCTTGAACTGTACATTTGCACATTGCATAATGGCATTATACTTCTCTCCAGTCCCCTAGTTGCACAGACTCCCATAATTTTGTCGAGCTTTAATTGTGCCTCACTCTGGTTCATTACGTGGCTTAGTGCTGCCACCTTAGAAGGCAGGAATAAGCAGCGAGGCTGTCTCATTGGCAACAGTGTGGTCCACATAGCAAGGCATCAGATACCCCTGTGGTTTAATTGCTGAACTGGGATTTATAACCTAAATTAGCTATTTTGGTACTGCAGTGTCTCAAAGTCTCTCTAGAATTCGATGATCTAGGAATTATGAGTCAGTTCTCTGTCAGTCCTGAAAAAGACATGCGTGACCAAGGCCAAATAATTTAATCCCTCTGAACTTGTTTTCTACCAGTTCATTGGCAAGAGCGGAACTTGCCTCCCTCACACCAATGTTTCAAGTATTGCATTCTTTGTGCTTGTGAAGCACTCAGGCATGACAGTAAATACTTGTGTAAGCCTTCAAAGCTCTTCAGCTCTTAGATGATCTTCAAGTTTTATCCTTTACCTCTTGAGAGCCATGTGTGTACCATTAACACAAATAACAACAACAAAAAAAAAAGGAGGGGGGTGGTTAAGTCTGTATCAGAAAGCTATTGTCTCTCTCTTAGAGTATTCACTCATACTGGGGCCAACCTAGGAACTGGTCCTGACATCAGCATGCAGCATAGAAAGGGAGGAAATGAGGAATCTCCTTTCCCAGCTTCTTCCACAAATGACAGACCTTAGACAGAAAAACAGTTAGGCACAGGAGTCAGGGCAAAGTGCCAAGGCACCAGGAAATTGAGGCAAGATGTAAAGCAGAGTGTCAGCAATGATCATGGTAGAAACTTGAAAATGATGTTGAACCGAGGCAAAACAAGTCAAGGGCAGACAGCCAAGAAAAAGAGCGAAGACTTGTGTGCTCAAGCTTGGGGTTAAATTCATTTCAGAAGTCCCACTTTTTAAGTGACTACACAAGCTCTTCTCCCGCGGCAGAGTGAAAACGTAAGTACCTATCTTTTAATGTTGGGAATGGGGTTTGCAGTAAGGGATGTCACAGCAGCAGTCTCTATATCCATAAGTACAAGCACTGTGACCAAGACAGTTCTGTGAGAAAGCAAAATAAGGAGAAGGCAAAGCAGTATTTCAGCTCAAGGAGTAGAAAAGTTTCACATATTTTAACAAAGTCTCAGAGGCTGTACTGTCTCCACCACAGACAGGGATTGCTAAGAGCTATTTTGCCTTCAAAGCTCCTTGCCTCCCTCAGTGAGGATGCAGTGCCACCAAGCTTGATACACTTCTCACTTTCTTCTCATTCTCACTTCCTTCACTAAATTCCATCCACCTGCGACATGTCTCCTTAGAAGAGTTCTTCCTATTTTGCTCAGTCATTTGTAGTCCAGACCATTTATTTCTTGAAACAGTACTGAAATTCTCCATCCTGGTACAGGTTAAAAATCACAGCCTATTGCACCTGCCCCTTCAAAAGTTTTAGATGTGTGTGAGCAGTGAAGCCACCACACACAACTGGCTGCAAGTAAGACAACTCCTAAAAGAGAAACAAAAGAATAAAGAAGCTTTAGTACAGACTGTTAATGCCACTCTTCTTTGACCTGGTGTCTGGCAGCTTATGTGTCTTTCACAACCAATGAATAAATTGCAGATTTCACACAGAAGGAAAAATAACATTTACTACATCTGATCTTCCTGATCATTACGATCTTCCACAGAGCTTAACTGAGTGCTTCTCGGATGCTAGCCAAGCTAAAAAGCGTTTGTAGCAGCACATCAGTCCGTTTTTGCACCTGTTATTTTCATGAATTCACAATTCGAAGTGCATAGATGTATTCCCTGGTAAATTCCAACTACATGTGACTGAGCAAAACAAGGGCCAATCCAAGCTCATATTGACAAATTACCTAGAAACAAAGTATACTTTAGAGGCTGCATGTGCCTATTTAGGTCAAATTAACCCTCAACCACAATAAAAATATAATACTGGAAGAGCTTAGCAACCAGCAATCTCAAGAGTCATAAGATGCCCATGTGTGCTTTTACAATGATGGTAATCTTGTTTTTATCTTCTTGTCAGTTTTCGTTTAGCATACTGGGAGGGAACGGAGACCTCCCAGCTTTGTACCACTACAAAAAAAGCAAACAATAGTCACATCAACCAGGGTACCACGGAGTGTATGGGATATACAAAAACACAAAAAAATACTTAAACACCTGCACGTATGGGGCTAGGATCACACAATACAATTCACTGACAGCCCTGGAATTGGTCCTAGGGCCAATTTTGCCCATGGAGTGCTGTGTAATGCTAAGTATTATTATTATGCTTCTAAAAAGCATCTGCATAATGGGTAAAAAATTCTGTTTCTCTATAAATCAGTGCAGATTTGGAAATCAAAACTGAAAACATCTGCTTATATATAGGCGTGATTTTCCTGTGTTTTTCCACAATTCTGTCCTCAGAAATTAGGTAACATTCAATGGGCATGTCTAATTTGAATTATAATTAGTCTGTTACTCATAATCTGTCAGGGATATAGCTCTACAGCTCTGCACAACTTCCTGAGGAGAGGAAGCCCAGGGAGGTGACGGTCTCTTCTCTCTAGTAGGCAATGACAGGATACACAGGAACAGCACAAAGCTGTGCAGGGGGAGGTTCAGACAGGGCATTACGGACAATTTCTTTACCATGAGGGTTGTCAGACACTGAAACGGGCATCACGGCGAGGTGCTTGATGCCCCATGCCTGTCAGTGTTCAAGAGACGTTTGGAGAATGCCCTCAATAATATGCTTTAACTTTTGGGCAGCCCTGAAGTGATCAGGCAGCTGGACTTGGTGATGTCGGAAGGTCCATCCCAACTGAACTGAGCTGAACTGCACTGAACTCTTCTATCACCAGAACAGTTTTGTTAGGTCATATTAGTCATATATTTTAGTCATATATTGCCACTTTTCACAAAGCCATTGCAAGATTTCTGCTTTTTTTTTCTTTAAACAACAAAATATTATGTCTCACATAATGTTGTTTGGCACAGTTACAGGCATCACATTCATTGTCATAACTATTACATGAACGTCATCGTTTTCCCATAAGAAGCAGTGTTTTAATCACAGTTCAGAGTACTCATCTGCAATAATTTCAAAATTTAGATTTTTTTCCAAGCTATTGAGTAACAAGCTAATTTTCCACTAGAAAACTTGGAAAATTTCTAAGCAGTGTTCCAAACCTCAGCATGAAGCTACGTAAACCACTCTGAAATCTGTCCTTTTTTCCTCCTCATGACTGCCTAAGCAGGATATTCTTCATTCATAGGTCTTGTGCTGCTCAGGGAACAGGATTTATTCCTTGGTTTAAAACATTTTGTTTTAGGGTTTATGACTAGGGTCTTAGTCCCACTACAACTATCAGCAAATTTTCAGAGGTTTCGAGACTGAGCTCACATATTAGAAACTGCTGATATTATGGATTAAATCCTGCTTGTCATTCAAACCTACCCAATCCCACTGCAGTTTGTAAGCTTTCACGTAAAGAGGGAAAGACAGGGATGCATATGCCTCCTATTACAATTACAAATATAGTAATTATAGTAATTATTTTAACCAAAATAATTCACTACACAAGCCAGTAAGTAACTGAATTAAACAGATATCAAGATTAAATAAACTTGCAAAAAAAATCTAAGGTCGGCAAAGAATAAACTTCCATGTTGAAAGCACACCACTTCCTCTCAAGAAATGCCAGGAAGGAGATGCATGGTGTGTATGCATTTGATTTCAGAACTTTGACACAGAGAAATCCTCGCGCCAAAGACTGTAAATACTTGAGAGTAAAGAAGTATAATGGTTGCAGTCTAAGCCCTAAAACTGTAACTCTGATGAGATCCATAGGCAGGCACCATTTCTCGTGAACACAGGAAAAATTAATGGCTTACATCAGACAGAGGGTAGGATACATTTTTGAATTATATATAAACACATTGCAGCAGGTATTTCAGTAACTCTGAAAGAGACTACAGAATGAATTAGTCTGCTCTTCATGATACAACAGAAAGGAGCATCTTTTTTCTGCACAAAACTGATTCTGGTCCTTCAGGCAACTGAATTTTCTTCTGCTCTACTCAAAAATTGTAAGACAGAAAATAATACAGTTTTTAATCTTCCTGCAGATCTTGGAAACATTTTTTAAATGATTTTCTGCCAATCCTCTTCTACTGAGAGCTTTCACATGGTTCACAGCTAATATAATCCTACATTTTAAAGAGGATGGATTACAGAGAATTATGCTCCTTGTCATATACAAGCACTGAAAGGAACGTTTTTATTTTCTCAGTTACAGTTCTATTTCAGAGCAGCAGCCTGAAAACAACTGTTTCCTTATGTTCAGATTATGCCTTTGGTCACGCCACCACTTGAATAAATAAGAGGAGGAGACACCTTGAAGGCATAATTTTCCCTATGTTTCCCTTCACTTCAGAAGCCATAAAAACATATTTTTTTTTCATAAAACAGCATTGATGCCATCTGATGGTTCTCTTTCTCCTGCTGCCTTTTCTGTCTTTTTTGGACTGTAAATTGATTAGATCTGGCACTAGAGTATGCTATGTCTCTAAAGAGATCAGACAGAGTGGGACTCCATAGATGCCCCTATACTAACCTTGTTAATAAGAAGGATATATGTATTGATGACTAGGATGAGTAGTAATTTGCTATTCTTGTCTCTCTCTACCTCCCTTCTGTACAGCAAAGGTGAGGGAGGGAGTCAGAGCTTCATTAGTTCATTTGTTCCTCCTCCTTCTCTAATCCATACTCTTGGCCTGAAGGAAATAAAGACGTGGAATAGTTCCTCTCTTTCTTATACATAAATAAGGTTCAGGTAACTCACATGAGGGTACAAGTGTGGGTTTTACTGCTTCATGGAAATGTGTACTGCAAAGTACAATTTAACCTTTGGTACCTTGTTCCATTTGCCAGCAAGAAACAGTCTCTCAGTGTTAAGACCATTATTAAAAACTTAACCGGTGGCCAAAGGGCAAATAACACTGTTTATGTGCAGTAAAAGTACTTGGTGAGAATGATTTCTGGAGAAGGTTGCACAATGTCTCCTTCCAATTTTTGTCCAAAAGGTTAAGAACAGCCTTTGTGTTCTTGTTTTCAAGAAACAAAGAGAGGAGCATTGTATCAATACATATAGCACTCTGCTTTTCCTTTGTTCAAAAAAGACATGTTACAGCATTTACTTTTGACAACTATTTATTCTTTTGTCCTGCTTTCCTCACTGATCGCAAGCACAGATGTTTCAGTGAAAGTGATAACACTTGTGTATTATTGTCAACATTCTGATTTCTTCAGTCAACAAAGGTGGAAAACGTATCTTTGCTGAACTTCAGACAATAATAACATCATTATTTTCATAACGATGAACTCAGCTTCCAAGTCACATAAACAACATTTTTCTACAGTGTGAATTATTTCAAGAAGCTGTTTGAGAGGTTACATAAGTTTAGTAGCCAAACCTATTTCACCAGGAACCTATATATCCTAACCACGTGCAAAGGTCCCAGCTGTCTGGTAAGAAATGATAGATTGTTGCACTAAGAGACACAGGATATTACCTAACTAATATAGGATATTGCTTAATTTCCATAAGAGCTGCTGTGGTATCAAAGGTGAAGAGACTAAGGAAGTAACTGAAGAGTTTTCTTCCAGACTTTGAAAAATAATACTCTTTTAACAGCATCCTTTACAAAGATCATTACACTAATAATCTGAAGCTGTTCCACAACTATCCAGCCCAATAAATAATAAAGTAATAAAATAATAAAATAAAGCCTTACAATCTTCAGTCCTAAAAACCAGACTGCTGCTCCAGTCAATAAACAGTCCTAGACAGTTACCTCAGATAGATCTCTTTAAACTGAAAGTTGCTACACTGATTTCTGTAGAACTGCTCCGGTTTTATAACAGTGTAATGGTGTATTTAAATTGGACCTAGTTTCTTGTGTTAATGTACTCACTTAAACCAAGCACTTAGGTTTTCATATTACTGCTCATCTACTTGGCTTGTCTTCCTCCCACAAAGGGAGGATGGTTTAAAATCCTTATCATTTGCTTTGTAAATTCAATTCTAGTTTGTTAGGAAAAATGACCTGCTAGATTTGTTCCACTGGCAAAAGATCCAAACTTACGTGCTTGGTGCTCAATATATTTATAGTCATGCATTTGTGCACAAACAACTACCAGATTATTTTGCATTTAGAATAGGAAGAATAAACTCCCCCAGAGTGTTTGTATACATCCAAAGTAAGCACCTATCACCATTTATGTTCGCTAACTAACAAGCCTAGTGAAAATCAAGTCCAATATGTGTTTAGAATATGCTGATTTCCAACAACCGCATAAACTAATGCTAACATTAAAACTTAAGAAATAGATTTCCTGGTCTTCTGACAAAAATGATTGATCTCCACAAAAGCAACTAGGTGGGGCAATGGTTGGAACACAAAGAGAAGATAACCCATTCTGGAGTCTCAGATGCACTACTTCATTAGGGGTCATAAGCGCCTGTTTTATTATTGCTCAGGCCTAATATTTGATTTGGACAATTTCAGCTGGATTTAATACAGCAGCTCTTCATGGACAAAGCAAAAGGAAGTGCAACTCATCTGTCAACGAGACCACACTGTGCTTTTTTACAGCACAGGACAGAAGATGATGAACTGGCTCAAACAATATACCTGTGTGTGCCACTGGATATGACGGTAGCAGCTATGCAGTTATTTTCTGCCAGAAGAATTAATACGCATAAGGATGTTTGCAAAGTTAAACATTCACACTATATTTAAAATGTATTATAAGTCCATTTTTTCTACGACAAACTTCTTGCAATTTTAATTCTTTCTTGAGGATCAGAGCCTAGATGGAAGTTGTTTAGATGCAAGAGACAGGATAACACCAGCTTGCTCACCTCCAGACTATGTTCTTCAATACTGCCAGAATTCTGTTTGTGCAGCTGCCATGCTGCTTTTTGAGTAGATGAAGAAACCCCTTTATGACAGATTGTTAGTTTGCATCTCTGGGTCAAGTATATTTTCCTTGGGACTGAGATGCTGCAGTTTCTGCAGATATTATTAATCTGTTCCTATATACCACCAAGGCTGTTTGCAGAGTCATCCTTTATAGAGAAGGAGACGGAAGGCCTGTCCAAGTACAGTTCTTGACATAATTCATAGCAGCATTTCTTGACCACCACATGCTGAATCAGTCCTGAGGACCAGCACAGGGCACAGCTGTTTCATAATGAACAAGCTACTTCCTGCCTCATGGGAACACTGCAGTAGCCTGAAGGTCTTGTTGCCCATACAAACTTTATTGTATATATTACGCCAGGTAACCAGGATGTAGAGATGACTTCTCTGCTTTCCTTTTGGTTGATGAATCTTTGCTGTTCAATTAATTCTCCTGAATTGCCCGTAATCTGCCTGAAATCAACCTGCAAAGCCCGTATGAGTGACTTTATACCTGGGCTTTTGTGATGGACCAGTGCAAAATAGCAATCAGGACTAGAATCTGACCCACAACTCTTAAAGAAAGCCTCTGAACAGCCCTAAAAATTAGATTGATGGTGTAAGCCAACATGCTTTTTACACTTAGCTCTGCCGTAGGTATTCTAATACTTTTTATAACCTCTTCCATAAAGCAGCTCTATTCCAATAGCCTGGCACTTACAAATAACACTGCAATAAATTTCTTAACTCTGAACAACACAGGAAAAAAAGGAAATATTGTTTCATGCTCCTATGGGATTACGATAGATATATAAGGTACAAATAACTCAAAGAACTCTGAAAAAAAATAATTCTTTAAAATTGACACAGTGTACAGCAAATGAAATAAAAGATGCAAAGGTGAAGTCACCAAACGTCATGGTCGATATCTGTTAAAGCTGGTGTTGTAACCAGCGGTCTAGGAGATACTCCAAGATGTTCGTGGAATTGTAAGCAATGGGACAGTCAAAAGTGAAGCAGTCTGATGGATGGCTGCTGGAGGGCAGCAGACATTGGCCCCAGTAGTTGGGCTGCCTAGGAGCCCAAACTGACACCCCATGAACAACTAAATTTTTTCAGACTCCGTTATCAGTTTGCTTGTGTTTCAGAAGTTTGTGATTAAGATATTACAGGGAATGCCTAAGACTATGGCATAACCTTCAGTTTTCAGGTATGTAAAGCTAGTTCGTGAACAAATTACTATACACTTCCTCCAAATGTTCCTAAATCATTACTGTTCACCATGGCAACATTTCCAGTGGCCATCTACAGCTATCAGTCCCCATTTACAGCTATTAGCCAAGGTGACACAGGAAGTGTTGAAACAGCAGATCTTGTTAGAACACTAATATTATTAAGACAGAAGTTAATTATTCTGCAAGTTAACTTTATGACCTATTAATCACACATTGGAATAAGTGCTGGAGGCATTCTATCCCAGATGCATATCCTAGTTTACCTGCACTACTGCACACCTCAGGAAGATAGCTTTTTGAAATGTAAACCAATAAAATGCTGAGCTAAAAGAAAATCTCTTTTGAATTATCACAAATTCAGGCTGTGAATGTAAATCTTTTGCATTTAAGGAGTGTTAAAACAATGCAGTGTCACTCTTACCTCCATGGGAAAGGCTTTAAAATTAACTGTGTGCTCAGAACCACGCTGGTTTTCTCTCCCCCAGTGAAATCGAACATCGTGTAGTTCAAACTCATGTCCTCGAGGTAACGGCCCACCTATTAACACTGGGAAAGAACACAAATGGTAACAAACTTGGTTTTCCAAGCAGACAAGCCACTGAATATATTCTCCAAATACAATGAGGAGATGGTTGCAGGCTTCTTTATTATCAACTGCATGAGAGAGAAAAGAAAAGTTGACAGATGTGGCATTGTGAGTGATAGTGGTGGTAGGGTGATGGTTGGACCAGATGACCTTGAAGGTCTTTTCCAACCTTAATGATTCTATGATCTTTACTTTTGAACTTCTGTGCAGGCACAGAATGCGAATCCAGGCAGCTACAAACAACAGTGAAAACACTGTCAAGCTGCAGTCTCAGTTTTATGAGGCAGAACAGCTGGTTCATAACACTAAATAAAAACATTATACCTTTATCAGAAGAGTGAATATGTTTATTGCTGTTATCGAGACAGCAGGCATGTGCTCTAAACAGATGGTGGGGGTTCTGAATTGAACTGGTCACTACCTCCAGCTAGTCCAAATGCTTAATTTTCATCACCTGTATTTGCTATGTGTCACAGAAACTGATAGAAAACTTTTGATTGCCAATACCTTCCAAGATAAAGGTGTTAAGACATATACCACCTGTCAGGCTTCTGAGATACAGAATGCCCCCATATCCATATATAATCAAACCTAGACACAGGAGCTTATTTACTTTAAAACAGCTCGTGGGCAGCCATGACTTTTTTCCTAGGGAAGTTTTTTAAAACATTCAGAATTTCTTAAGAACATCTATCCATAATTGCAACTCAGAGCAACCACTTTATATAATACCTTGATTCTTTTGCATTAATGGAGCCCTTCACCATACGAAAAAGTAGTTTAAGAAAACAATTTTGTTTGGACCTTTTTAACATCTGATCTACTTTTAAATTAACCAATGGAAACCAGGGATTTGTTAATCTGCTTCAGCCCAAATATCTACACATGTTGTAAGTAACTTTCTGCTGAAATCATTGAGTACTGGCTTCTACATAGGGCTGAATTTTACTTAAGGACATTCACAGTCTTTCTCACAATCCATTATACTCTAGCTTACATTTCATTGACTTTGAATCTTTAACAGTCTCTGATAATTGGTAATGACTATTTAATTGCATAACATACAGCTTTAGGGAATGACCTTTCCATAACATAAAGTTATCTTGATGCACAAACTAAGTAGCCTCAGTTATATTAAAGCTATTTAGCAATTGTATCATATTGCAACCATACAAACACAAAAACAAAAAATACGGAACTATCAAAAAAAAAGAAAGAAAAATGATCAGCTATGGTTTTCATAATCAGTTGCATTGGAGAAAAAAGTAAAATGTTCTGATTAATCCTCCTTTAATGATTCTTCATAATCATTACTAATTCAACTAATCTAGTAGCCATTAGCATTTCTATAATGAAATGTCCTTAATGTAGTTATGGATCCAAATTTGCTTCTTAAACTTTCTTTATCCATATTGAACCCATACCTATATCTATAGGGAAGATCTACAAATCTGGTGAACATTTGGGAAAACAACCAATTAACGTCCTTAGAGAAACCTGGAAGAATAAAAGGCAACTCGAAACTTAATTAGGTCTACTTTTTGGAAAAGCAGAGCATTTCTCTGGTTTAAAATATTGCTCCTAGAGAAAGTGTAACTAGAAAAGAATGTTCTCTATATGATGCAGTTTTGTATCTGCAGGAGCTTCAAAGAGTTTATTTTTTAACCTAATTTATACATTGATCCCACGATAAAAAAATTTCAATGCATGAAGCACGTTTATCTTCCTTTGCCTTTCATCAACTTTTGATCCTTGTCAATAGATGCAACATGTTTAATTTTGCTTTTCATCAACTTTTGATCCTTACTAGAAAACAACTCCAAAACCACCATCTGCTATGCAATCTACCAAGAGCTTAAGAGAAGTCTCTCTGTTAGTAGGATATCCTCCACAGCACTTTTCAATATACAGTTCCATTATACAGTTGGTCATGCTTCTTCCACTTAATGTATAACACATGTATGATGATCAAATTGGAAGCAGCCTGTAAAAATGTTTACAATTAAGTAATAAGAAAGACTGGGGAATTCCAGATGGACCGTGTCCTGAATTAAAGGATAAAATCAATCTCCAGGAATGACAAATTGACTTTTAATATGTACTTAATCGGTTTAATTTTTTTCCATAAAGAAGTTTTTCTTTGACTGTCAACATTACAGAAGATGTGACTATCTTCCACATTAACTGGACAAAGTTTCAAAAGCACTTAGTATTCAACAGTTCCCATTAAAATTATCTGGCTAAATGGACTTGTCATCAGAGATCCCTTGTGAGGAAGAGAAGCTGCAGGAGTTTCCGCAATCCCTGAAAATTGGCCAAAGTAGTAGGTCAAACAGAGCTTATTAACTCTTCTTCTCATCGTAGAGATAGCAAATGCTGTCCTCTCCCTCCCAAAAGTGGAAAAATTATCCCCAGCTTACAAACGGAAAACTATGTAATATGAAATCTAAATAGAAGCCAAGATAGAAATAGAAACCAAGATCTCCTAAATCCTAATCCTATACCTCGGTCATAAACTTTTATTCTGTTTCACGTTACTCCTTATACTTCAACGCTCATCTGCCTGGCATCACACTGCATTCAAGTTTTAAAAGCAGTATTTTTCTTTTCCTAAATCTCTAATGGTTTTGCACATGCACATAAGTGTGTTGGTCCCATCTTATTCATCATTGTTACCAAGTTACAACCTGCCCTTGGGAAAGGTAGGTTTTAATGGGTTGCATTTTGGCATACAAGTGGCGAGATGTGGTTTGTGGTCACTCTTACCCACTCTGCAGGAGAATCAATAACCTTCCTGATCTTGCAGGGAGAACCATACTCCCTGAGAAAAGAGCTCTGCTTCTGATGAGGGCAGTAAAACTGTCTGGAAGTACAAAACTTCTGTTCTATTGGAAATCTGCAAAAATCTGTGGAAAGAAATGTTCTGTTTTGCAATAAAACATGGAACTTATCATGGAAGGGAAATTATAAAGGAAAACAACATTATTAAATAAAACAAACCCTTGTGTTTAAAAAAAAAAAAAGTAGTGTAAAACTGAACTGATTCCCTCACTCCCTGCACAGCTGCAGCTTACGGGACTATTGGGATCTCAGAAGGAAACAAAAGTTGGACTGTCTCATGGTTTGACAATCTTCAGCTGTTTAAATGCCCCCAAAAGACTGTTGCTAGCTAAGATTCGTTAGACTAACTTGGATACTCTTCAAAACACATGGTAAGCACTACCACAGTGTTGGGAAGCACAAAGGATTTTTTTCTGCCAACTTTCTTGACAGTTGCCTCCTTTGTACAGAATAGTTTATCCACATGATAGGTCTGGGTGAGATAACACAATTTCGCTTAACTTGAAACTGGCTTCTAGTTCTTTTTTTTTTTATTGGCTTCTAGTTCTTGTTTGTTGAATGAACCCAAAAAAAAAAAAAAAACACTTTAAGAAATGATTGCTACCTGCAATGTTACCTGCTCTTTATCAATATTTTAAGTACGTATAACTGGAGCATCTTTCTTAAGTGGTCCAGTTGTGCAGTTAGTGCTGACAGCCTACTCAAATGAATGGAAAAAGTTTACCTTAACTTACACGGTCTCTGGACCACGGACGAATTTTGCCAGCTGTACAAAGCAGTTTGGCATCACACTGTCTCTGCAGCAGCCTGCACTGCTTCTGACAACAGCCAGCTGTTAATGCCACTGAAGCAGATGACACCAGCACGGCAGGGAACCCCGAACTCACTCTGAAGCAATCTCACTGACCATCCATCCAGTTTGGCGTCGAAACTCCCAGCTCCCGCTGCAAAGCCAGCTCCTGCTCCAACTTAAGTCAACAGCACGGCTCCTACCAGCCACAGCCCGTGCAGAAACAGCACGGCAGCTGGGGCTGGCAGCAGCTCCCCTTCCTACGCTCCTGGACACACTTTTAAGGCAATATATGAGCTTTTAGCAATCAGTGGAGGCCACTGGAAAAGCGTACGCGGTGTCTCGCCATACCTGACTTGGACTTGAGGGCGATCTGAATGGAGTGCCCGTCGTTGATCACCTCACAGTCGCGACAGACGACGTAGTTGGGCGACAGGCGCACGTCGAGGAGCGAGGGGTCGTACTTGGCTTCTCTGGAGTTGAGGTTGATGGGCGACTGGTACTCGCCGTTCGCCTCGGGGAAGAGCAGCCCCCACTCCACCCCTGCAGCGCCGGGAGCAGCCGTTATGTCGCGACCGGAGCCAACGCGCGGCACGGCTCCCCCGGACGGACGGACGGACGGACAGACAGACCGCCACCGGAGCCCCCCGCCACCCAAAGTTTGTCCCCTCCGGAGCCGCCCGGCCCCTCACCTTCCTCGTAGCCCCACTCGGGAGCCTCCTCCCGGCGCGGGCAGGGCTCGGCGCCCCCGAGCAGGCTCCTGTCAGCCATGGGCGGCCCCGGCTCCTCCCGGAGGGGCACGGCGGGGGCTGCGCGAGGGGCGAGGCCGCCTCACGGCGCTGCGACAGCGGCTCCCCGTCCCTGCCTCCGCCCCGGCGGGCGGCTGCGGCCGTGTGGCGGGGACAGGGGCAGGGGCTGGGGGCGGAGGAACGGTGGCAGCCGGCGGTGCGGGGCGCGGGCAGCGAGCGCTGCCTCATGCCGCGGGTGGGCCGAGCGCGTACGACCGCCCCGCGGCGGCCCGCCCCCGGCGGAGGGTGTGAAGGCGGCCCCGGGGGGACGCTGCTCTCCCCGGCTTCCCCCTGCCCTGCCCCGGCTTCCCCCTGCCCCGCCTCGCCCTCGGCTCCCCGCTCGGGCTGCACCCCCGCCTGTGCCAAGGACACCCGGGCAGAGCGCGTTCGGCAGGGGAAGGGCAAAGTCCTGCTGCGCCTGCAGGGGGACAGCCCCAGGTGCTGGGGGCTCTTGGAGGAAAGGTCCTGAGGGTGCCAGGGAACGTCAGCGGTGTGGCCTTGCTGCTGGTGGTATTCCTGGCTGCACCCGGGGGAACGGCTCCCCCGTGGTCCTTCCCTTCAGCTCTGAGGCCACACCGGGAGCCCTGGGTCCACCTCACTTATCCCCAGTAAAAGGAAAGCCTGGGTGTACTGGAGAGAGTCCAGTGAAGGGCCGACAGGTTGATGAAGGGACTGGGGCACCTCTCCTGTGGGGAGAGGACGAGAGATGGGACTGCTCAGTGTGAGGAGAAAGCTTGGAGGGGGATCTCACCAACGTCTATAAACACCTGACGGGAGGGTGCAAAGGGGACAGAGCCAGGCTCTGTTCAGTGGTGCCCAGCACCAGGACAAGAGGCGATGGGCACAAACTGGCACTCAGGAGGCTCCATATAAGCACCAGGAAGCACTTCTGTGCTGTGCTGCGACTAAGCACAGGTTGCCCAGAGAGGTTGAGGAGTCTCCCTCGGAGATCAGAAGCTGCCTGGGCATGGTCATTGGCAACCCGCTCTGGGTGGCCCTGCTTGAGCAAGGGTTGGACCAGATGGCTCCAGAGGTCCCTTCCAACCCCAAACGTTTTGTGATGGTGTGGTTCCTCATCCTGCAGCACTGTGCCCCCCTCCTGAGAGGGGATGGAAGCACTTGTTGAGGATAAGAGAGCCACTGAAAACGTAAGGGAGACCAGCTCTGTCTTATACATTCTGAAGCAGGGTTGAGGCCTCCATACCCTGCAGTGACTCCATTTAGACCACATCCAGGAGTGTGGCTTCAACCCTTCCTGCAGAGTATACAGTGTACTAGGGTATGAGAGGGTGCCCCAATTCAAGGGCATCAGAGGAGTCTCTCATCTCCTATGCCAACAGCCATGCATGGACCTGGAGAACATTTATTTTATCAAGGGAAAAAAAGGTTGGAAGGGACCTCTGTAGTCAGGCACTACCGTATGGCAGTGACCCAAAAACTTGTATCAGTGACAGGAAGGGGAAAGAAACAGCACTGACAGTCCCAGTCCCAGAAAGGCAAGAGAAATAAAGTTGCTACGATGGTAACATCCAGACTATAGTACTAGTAGGTACCATAGCATCCAGACCTCCCTGAGAAGATAATATCCTGATCCTGCGCTGTTGATCCACAGGCTTTGATCTAGGTGTCGACCTCAGTGTTCCCCAGCTCAGCAGTAGCATTTACGATTCCTGTGCAGGCTGACATGAGAGTAGAAATTATCACCTGTGTTAAATTGAGATGGAAGGAGAGGAAGAAGTAAGCTAGAAATTCATTAATGAAGCAAGAGAGTACTGGTTCATGAGCTGTGTGCAAGGCAAAAAGAAAACAGGACAAAAAAGTAGCATGTATTGGGTTTTCTTTTGCTTTTTGTTTTGTTGCTTTAAGATCAGAATGGAAATACAAGTTTCTTTCTGCAGGATCACAGTTACTTGTTATTCTTCACTACCGAAGATTGAAAAAAAATATATTCTACCCCAAAAAACTACGATGGTGGTGCAGCTCCTTGTGGGAAAATCTCTCTCTCTATATATATATATATATGTACATATAAATACACATACATTTTTTCTCTTGTAATGAATACCTGACATCAGTACAAAAAGAACATGTGGGTTTTCTAGCATGAATTTTAGTCACATGATAATAGTGTATTGCATATGCATATACCAAAATTGGCTTTATTGTTTGATAAATTTTGTCCCATAATTGCTTCTTAAACACATGTTAGTTATTCCTATTAACATCAGTCCCTTTGATCATTGCTGAGCCACAGAATCATCATTGATTCTGGTCCATCTGACTGGAAATTCTTTTTCCTCTTCAAGCAGAGTCTCTCATTTTGAAGAAAAAACAGGCTTAGGAGGCTGGGTTCATTCCATTGCTCCTTGAGGCACAGTGCTTCATTCATGCCCTGTATTAAATCCTTTCCTGCAGTAGCTTTCCTGTGGGACGTCTGTTCTAGAATTTCACACTCATGAGTGGCACCATAATCAGACCTGTGATTTCCTGTTTTGTAATAAATACTTTTCATGGCTTTTCAGATTTTTCATGGCTTCCATTCATAACTGAAGTTAAGAACTAAGCTACTTATATTATTTGCCCTTCCTTTTAACCCTTCCATTATTTCCATGTCTTTCTGCAAAATTAGGCATAGCAGGTAAAGCCTTACCAAAGAGATGGCATGTATTTATTCCCACGTCTCCACAGTTGTTCTCTGTGCAAATATCATTTCTTCCTTAGTTGCTGTCTGGCATAGGATGATCTAATCACCAGATTAGATTCTTCTGAAGATTCTTATGACTTGGTAAAGTGTGTGAGTAACAAAAGAGTTCAAGGTAATGGCTCTAAAATGGAATGGAGCGTGGGACAGAGATCTCACATTTAGCTCCAACCTGAATCCATCTGAGCAATCTCTGCACAAGCCAAATAATTTGCTTATGGACCCAGCTCCAAGTAAAGGGACTGAATCACAGAATTAGATGAAGATAGTGGCATGATCTAAGTCTTGCTCTAGATCAATGGGATTTGGTGTCCTTCGGGCACTCTTGAAATCATTGCACTCTTTGTTAGTCCATTTTTGTACGTATGTATAGTATACTGATGATGCCCTAGGCACTGCCTTTTGCCAAATGTTGATGTACTGTGCAATCATCTAGAAAAACTCACCTTGCAGTGTTATGTTACCTGATGTACTTGTCCCAAGGCATCCACTTCCACTTAGAGATCTTTCCTCTTTAATTAAGTTCTCTCTGCATGGCAATCATATGGTTTACATCAGCAGCCTGTTCCATACATCTGTTAAACTGACTTTATATTGATCTTTAGAAACTTTATTATCACTAGACATCTAAAATTTGTTTGTGCATAAGATCCCAGTAGTTGACTTTACTATAAAAACATGATAAATATATGATACGTACAAATACAGTATTTGTTCTGTAAAAATGCATTGCTTATGGTGTTATTCATCAGACTAATGTTTGCTACATTGGCTTGGCATACTGTAAAATAGATAGGCATAATTATGGCCCTCAAGCTAATACCAAACTGATAGGTAAAGATCAGGAAAAGCACGGTCAAAGTGGACTTCATGAGTGACACAGCAACTCAGCAGCAGAAGCAGTAGGGTACATCTCCCCACATCCCAGGTCATCCGCTGATCTTGTGGAGCATGCTGACTTCTTGGTTAACCGGTATTAATGGTCTGACCCTTTGATGGTAATGGGGGTAGGAGAGGGGAACTGAGGCAGAGGGATCCAAGGTTTAACAGTTTCTCTTTGAACTCAGAAGACAGTAGTGGCTGAGTCTCTGACATTCCCTTTTGTAAAATGGCACTTTGAAACATGTTCCAAATTTGTATCCAGAAACGGTCATTGATGACAAAAATGACAAAAAACAAAAATGTTTTTTAAAGAAGTTAAATTTCAACAACTTTGTAAAATGACTGGTTTCCACACGCTGACTGGGGGAGTTCAATGCACAGAACTGTGCAGGTTATTAAGAAATCTGTAGGAAAAATAAAAACAGAATTCCATATAAGTTATTTTGAACTGAACAGGCCTACCTTCAGGGATTCTCTGCAGGCCACAGAACTGACAGTTTTTTCTATGATTAGAGGTTATGAAATTCAGATTGTAAGAGAACCATATTTCCTTCATTAGTCACTTCTTTTTCTTTATTACCTTGCTGCCTGTGAAGAATATTTGAGGGCATGTGGGACTTAGTATTATAATAGAATTCTTCTATGGGACATTAGAGTATTCCATTTGGGGAAATTCAGAGTAGAGTTTACATTTCTCTAAGCCATCTCTCAGTTCTTGCCAAGGTATCCTGAAAGAAAAGACAATATCCATACAGAAACATAAGCAACTAAAGGACCAGGAGTATCTAGCTTTTTCAGTAAATAAGGCTTCCTATTTTGCTTCCTGTGCTTGACTATGAGGTTGGCCAAAAATCATCACTCACATGATACTGTTTCTGCCTTCATTCTTGCCAGGTTACTCTCTCAAATAAGTTCGCCGCTTTTCCATACGTAGAAGTGTAAGCAGGAAGTTCATACGTTTGTCCATTAAAGTACAAGCTTCCATATAATAAAATTGAAAATTGCTTTGCATATTTTGAAAGGCAGCTGCAAGGAAGAATATTTCAGCTTTTCGGGAATAATATTATTCACCTATCATTTTTTTTTCTGCAGCTAAAGCAATGTGTGACAGAAAGGAAAAGGATGGCCAAGCGGTATAAATAGTCCAAGATGACAAGGTAAAGAGAGACCATTTTCAATAAAGAGCCCATTTAGAGCAAAGAGAAACAATTTATGGTGAAAGACTCCATGTGTTTGCAAGTCAGGTTTACATTGGCAAATGCTGTTCTGCAAACATTGCAAAATATAGCAGCTGGACTCCAACTTCCCTTTAAATCCACACCAAATGTGGTTTCAGTGGCCATGTATATTTTATGTCTGTAGGCATAAATTTGTGCTTCTTGACTTTACCAGCTAATAGGATAGCAGGCTGGTCCTGCACACACTTCACACATTTAACTTTACAGTATACATGGCTTCTTTGGAATTAAAATACCAACAAATTGAGCTGAAAGTGTGTACACAAATATACACTACAGCACAGGTATAAAATCCCTAAGCACAAAATTGCATCTGTAGGAGTAAACAAGAGGTGAAAGGAATATGTGAAGAAGCTCATATTTCTAAACTAATGGGCATAATTGGCGTATATTGTCCCAGTATTCAAATGTGTAAAACAAGGCTATTGTGGCTGCAAATGAGAGCACACACATACATCTAGAAGGCAATGAATCTACAACAGGATAGTCTCCAGTTCCTTAAGGAAAATCCAAGGAATAAGAATGCACTTCTAAGGACTTAAAAATACCTCAGTTAAAGGGAAGGGAAGAAATAACAAGAAATACAGTGCAATTAAAGCGCATACTAAAAAAATAAATAAATAGAGAATAACCTAGTGTAGTCTTTTGGAACTTTTCATTTCCCTAACAGGATCTAGCTCTGAAAAAAAAAATGTAAAGAATTTGGAGAAGATAACAGGAATTGCTGGTGAAGTAAAATAAGTACAAAAATAAAGTCTAGTCCTTCAAACAATAGAAGAGTAGAAGGGAAGCAAGATTTTTTTTTCCCCTGGTAGGTTGAGGAAAGGAGAGATAAAGGATGAAATAGGATTTCTCTGAAACACAGTAAAAGAAATCATAATTAAGGGCCCTGACATGGCAAAACTCCTGTGTAAATAATTCTTTATTTCTTTAGGAAGGAAGCAGAACTAAAGATATACCCAGGCGAAATTCAAGGAAGATGATTGAATGCTCAGGGGGAAAATCTGCAATAAGAAGATGCTGAATATTTATTTACCTAACTGTAGTCATTTCAGATCTTTAACATTACATGAGATTCCTAAAGGATTATGAGTTTCATCTAATGCCTATTGAAATGGAGTGGCACTTTGTCAGTGAAACTGGTAGATGTTAAATCTGCTACCTGCAAATTAAATGTTTAAAAAAGAAGCACTGAATATGAATCAGGGAAAGATGTAATACTGTTCTACTCTTAAAAATAAAAGGAGAAAATGAGCTAAATAATGAGCCTGAGCAGTTTTTTCACTGGAGGAGCAGAGGCAGATGTTGGCTTAAAAGTGTTGGCTTTTCATCTGGGAAGCACATGAACACATGGAAGCGCTGAACAGGATCAAGTGGAACAGGATCAAGAGAATAACAACGTATTTGATTCTGTAAAATGATGGCAAAAGGAGAGCCAGTTCTTCATTCATTCTACTGACTTTTGCTTATCAATGTGTAAACATCTGTAACTGGCAAAGTGCTCACGCGCCCAGTTCTGGTAAAGCTATGAAATCATACATTGGGAGTGTAATCTGGCTTCCTATATCACAGGCTATTGCATTTCACAGTTACTTATGTACCGTGTTAATTATTTGGTTATAAATAAATAATAACTTGTGTTTTGCTAAAGCACATTTTCCAGAAATGCACGACCTCAAGACCTCAAGAAATGAAGAATTCATTACTTTCCTTTGACAGTTTGTTCCAGCGGTTAATCCCTTTCATCGTTAACTTGTGGGTACCCAGTTCTAAGTTGAATTTATCTGGCTTTAACATCCAGCCACTGGTTCATGTTATGCTTGTTTGCCTTGATAAAGAGCCTTTATTGCTTTGTGTTTTCTCCATGATGTACACACCCACTTGGTCACCTCTTTGTGGTCTAAACAAGAGGAGCTCACTAACACTTACTGGAAGAATAAGACCAAGATATCTTTTTTCTAAGCTTTTTTTTCCTGCACATTTTCCTGTTTTCTGCATTAAGAATACAGACACCAGAATCCCTCTGTGTCGCTCTTGTTTTTACCTCATGTTCTCATTTATTTCTTTTTTATGTGCACAGTGACCAGTCACATTAATTTTTTTTTCCTTTTGAATCAGACATTGGAGCTCTTGTTCTGCCTCTGTTTAGTATAAACATTAAGTCCTCTTTTCAAGTCAGTGTATTCAGAAGCCAGTGTACAGAATGTGAACACAGCTTGTGTTATCATTTTACATTTAGTTAACATAAAACGCCATTCATTTCAATCAGTACTAGTGTTCATTTATTTTTAACCAAAATCTTGTACAGTACCAAACATTATGCCTCATAAAAATCCGTAATCTCATTATATCATCATATATGTTCATTTGACAAAATGTACTTTCTGCAAAGCTATTGTCACTAGCATTAATTATATTCCTCTCCATCAAATTTCTGTGGCTGCAGTCCCATATCAATAAAATTAATAAAATTAAATTAAAATGGTTGGGGTAGGAACATCAGGTATCCTGTACACTGATTTCTTGAACTAGTATTCTTTCAGGGTGATAATATGATAAAGGGGGTTATCTTATTGTCCCAAACCACATTAAAAAAAAAAAAAAAAAAAAAACGAAGAAAGAAAGAAAAAAGGAAAAGGAAAAGAGAGATCTCATATATAAACAGAAAAGTTCCAGAAAAGTTCACATTCAGAAGTATAAAGATACTGCTAGTTTCCAAACCAGTGAAAAACTCCAACCAAATCAATTCTCCTCACAGACTGAATATAATAAATCTTTGCCCAAATCTCACCAGATTTCCATGTAGTAAGTCATCCAATGGCTGCACTATTTTATCAATGTCCCACAATACATCAATATGCAGTAGTTTTATATTAAAAAAAAAAAAAAGGCATCAGAGGAGGCTTCTTCACTAAATAATTTGGAATTTGTCAGAAGCTTTTTTGATATTTTCTTCTAAGATTTCATTTTTCAGTCTCCTCCCTCTTGTTTAAGAATCCGAAAACAGGCATTTTCTGTTTTACACTGAAACACAGGACTCTTAAATATCTCCTCAGCTGCTTCCTAATATTTTTTCCACAGGAAGGGAGTTAGTTCACAGCACAGTGTACTTTGTTATATCTGCATCAGCAAAGCAAATAGGCTTGCCTCTCTTCATCTGGAAAAGGGGCAGAGGAAGAGCACCAGGAGACAATGCAGTAGTTAAGGATTATTGTGAAGGTTTCAGGGAACAAGACGACAGTTTGGTAAGCAGAAAAGGTCCTCTACTATTTATGTTCCTGTAGTGCTTCTTGCTTGACAAGTCACTTGACTGTGTAAGCATTTTCTCTGGAATAGGTTGGTTTTGGCTCCCAGCTGTGGGACGGTATATCTCATAGAGAACTGAAATTCTCTTAAATTTTATTATTATTCTTGCTTGGCACTTAGCATCTCATTTTGGCACTGAAAGCCTTTGTCTTGGGTATGTTAACATGCATTTGAGCAGCCGACATTCCCTTCACACAGAAGGAATGGCCCATCCCTGACACGCTTGGGTTGGCTTCACATTGGAGAAGTCAGTGGGGCTTTTTTCTGAAAAACTGATGCTCTTGGAGATTTGGCTACCTATACACTTTGATTAAATGACAGTTTGATCAAGAGAGACTTTATCGTATGAGAAGGCATGCTCCTCATGATCGGTCTGAGTCCCTGTGCATTTTTGGCTTTGGCAGCTCCCACCTTGGAGTTCAGAGAAGCAGAAGATATTCCCCAGGTTGGAAGGCATCATTTAGAGTTCCTTGGGACTCTTCCTGGACTGTTCTACGTTAGCAATAAATAGAATGCCTGTAGCAGTAAAACTGATGGCACCAGATCAAAGCATCTGTAAAGCTTCTTCTGTGAACTTCCCATGAGTGCTTTCTCCTCTACACTCACACTCCTTTTAGCGGCTTTGTTCAGGGCTGAGCTTTTGGCATAGTCATTGACACACATCTTTGTCAAGTTGCAAATTATCAACTGAAAGTGTTGCAATAAAAAATTAAAAGCTTGTTTATCAGAGAGCCTCTTTGCTAGCGTATGGTGTTGAAGCAAGTTGTTCTGTGACAGGAGTGCTGGTGCTTTTTTGCTGTGCCAAGCAATGCCGTGCCTCAAGCCCAGGAAGCTGCAGGAATTTACAAGAATAAATTCTTTCATAGTTAAGATCCCAGCGACTTACAAAATCCCTGCAGCACGGTGTTTAAATGAGGTACTGCAACAGTGCCAAATAAAATGGGTATGCTCCACTAATGAGGGCATATTGTGCCAGCACTTTACAAAGAGTGTGTTTCCACCCACATCGAACCAGTTCTACTGATAGATGTGGAAAGAGAGAGCAGAGAGGCATTGACACAGTTTATTCCTTTCTACTCACCTTTGTCTGGTGTCTTGTAGAGACCAGGGATCGTATTCTGTCTAATCTTGTCCTTATTGAAAAATGGAAATGTTTCATGTGAGAATTAGATTGCCGTAGGGGGAAAACACCACAGTCAAATTCTATCCACAGAACCAAACATATCAAGATCTCAGATTACATTGCTGTTCACTTTAACAGCAGTAATATTATTGACAGTAAGATTGTGACCTTCATTAGGTTCAGGAGCTAAAAAACTGTTTGTCATGAATGATTATATTTTAGATCTCCTACTTCAAGATATTTCTATGCATACTCAGACAGTGCTGCGGTCTATGGAGAGCATCCATTTTGGGGTTTCCTGCCTATGAGATAGGAAATTTTAAACCTCTAATAGCATTCTGTTAATGCTGGCATTTTTTCTATTATTAGTCTTTACATACACATATATAAGTACTTTATCTGGTTATTTAATAAACCATTCCTTATATCTCTGCATTTAAATTATATACCCATACAACCAGCATCCATCAGAGTTGATGAGAATGCAACAGTGCATGCTGTAACGTATGAAGAACTGTCTCTCACATTCTCATTATCAGAAATATTCCTAGAAATAGTAAGTGCTTTTCTAAAGATACATACAACACATCTCCATATGACTTATTCGCTTCCTGCTTTTCTTCAAAAGGAGCCTAAAGAGGCACTATGTACCTGATTTTCCTTGGTACTTACATCTGCTTCTACATGAGAAAGGAGGCCATAAATGTTAAGTTGAAGGGACTTATTTACGATTGCAAAGATTCTTGGCTTGAAAACTCGGTTAAGTTCCAGTGCCTTTCATCTTCCATGCTAAGTGGAGAGACAAAGAAAGCATTCATAGACACAGCACATGTGACAATGGGCAGTCTAATGGCATTAGAACAGGTCAGTGAGGCATTAATGAATTTACAGTGATGACAGCACAACAGTGCTAGGGTCTAATCTGCTCTGTACTAAGTGATTTTCATAAGTAACCTTAAACAAAAATAACCAGTCAGGACTCTAACTAAAATCTTTTGTTTTCTTTTTGACAAAACTTAATCTACATTTTTTCTTTTGAAATCAGTAGTCAACTTCTTTCTTACTGTGTCCCTGATGTTTCCTCAGCCCATGTCATATCTAAGACTGCTCTCACCAAGTTCAGATGGGACTAGTTATTCTGAGCATATATTTCAAAAATATTTTTTTTTTCCAGTAATCTACTGTTCATGCCACTAGCCTCAGTGGCTGCTTAGAACTAAGATCTCCCCCAAAAAGCCTTGCACAGGAAAAATATGTGGTATGATCTTGTCCATAATGCCATACTTTCATTCCAACTTTGTATTCACACATCTTTTTCTTCACTATTATACCTCCTTGCTGTCATATATCTGTGCCTACTCACATATTTGGGTGAGGTGCACATATAAGGTGTTAAAACAGATAGCAGCAAAGTTCATGAGACAAGGACAAGATATGACTACTGGCTGTTTACACAAGATCTTATCCTACCTCACTGACATCAAAAAGGTTATTGCCATTGACTTACATGAGCATGGCGTCCATTTCCAGAATCCAAGAAAGGAATGTGTTGGGCTTGAGGACAGAAATATGTGCAGAAGCTTCTCTTCACGTTCCACCAAAATGATGATCATACATTTGTGTCCACAAAACTATCCCCAAATTAGTAATTTCATTGTAGACTTTCCCTCATAAGGAGAACTGTGAATTATGTACTTGAAGCAAAGCAAAGTACTTCCAGTATTTCTTAAATGTCTTTCTTTGAGATATCCCATGACATTTCTCTGAAGAAATAGGTGTTCCTCCAGATGCTATAAATATAAATACTCTAAATCACATACTCCCTTCCGAGAAAATCAAGTAATGAAACTATATTGGAAACAGGCAAGGCACATAATGGAGAGAAAAAGAGTCTGTGAGTTTTCTGAGGTCTGCCAAATTTCACTGAAGCTGGATTTCAGTTACTGAGATGAAGACATGCTGGAGTGGAAAAGATGACAGTCAGAAGTGGAGATACACTGCAGTCTGTGGTATTCTTACACCACAGGTAGACTCAATCAAGCTAACCTTGCTTTGGTTTACTCCAGTACTAATACCACAGAAACCAAGCAGTACGGGGTGCAGTGCAGCCTAGCTAAGTGCGTAAATACCCAGAGATCTGGGAAGATTGGAACAGCACAGCAAAAGCCTGTGTGATCAGTACCCAAGTCGCAAGATCAAAGGTAACTTTCAGAGCAACAAGAGTTTGCTAGTATATCAGCAAGATCTATAATTGCACTTCAAGTGTGCTGTAGCAGCCTTGTTACTCAAAGAAAATGTGGCTCTAAGGACATTGTCACCAGAGAGGAACCACAGAAGCAAAGCAGAACAGAAGTGAATCCAGAGTTTTATGTACTCCCCGGACTGCTTGTCAATTGATTTCAGTGGGACTTCTCTTGTCAGCAGAGCTTGCTGGGAGTAGAAGACAAATCTGTCCTTTTTCTATCAGAAATGCTTTGAGAATCAGATTTACAAAGAAAAAAGATTATATAGGATTGATTGCCTTTATTAACCTCATTTCCTCATTTCAGTAATATTATTAGCTATAAATCACAGAAGGACAGTTTCATATGGAATTACATTCTTATTAATATCACAACATCCTCATCCCCTCACCATTTATCAGATTCATTTGTCGTGTGCTGGAAATCCCGATAAAATTATCCAACTGGAGACTAATAACATGGCTGTATCTTTCACTCTTCCATACCTTCTGTTAGCTTGTTTTTATCTTACTCTTTCTTTTTTTTTTTTTTCCATTCTTTTGTTGTCAAATTGTATTGCAGAGCATGGAATGTTTTTCTGCTCCTCGCCATGTCTCATACATTAAAAATACATTAAGAAAGATATCAGCTACCTCATTTTGCTTTAAAATGTTGTCTTTCCCTCATAGCCAGTGAAAATAAGCCTCATGAATTCATTAATCCTAAAACAGAGTAGGTAGTGGTTCTTCATTTAATAAAAATGAAGGCCAAAATTTACTATTAAAAGTATGATGTAAAAAAGAAATAAATAAATACTTTGCTCTATATGCTTGATGTTCAAAATAATTTATTGATGATAATCATAAACACAATAATAGGAAGCTGAAGAAAAAGTGAAATGACCTTGTTTAACTCAAACCTGGGAAGAAAATTAGTTTTCCTGAACAACCAAAAACTGCTTTCAGAAGCAGTTTTATCTCAGTGGAGCTGGTGCAAATATCATGCTGTTACATATTCCTTCTGTTCAGTACCTAAAAAGGCTGGGGGAGATAATTTTTTCACACATATTCCCAGCCCTGCTCTATTCCCTTTGAGCTTTGCAGGATCAGCACAAAAGGTCTAGAAAGTAGGCTGGAGAAATCAGCTGCAGGTTCTCCTTGAAAGAAGGGCTCCTGAGCTGCCTCAGTGCCAGCAGAGACAGCTGTCCAGCACCAGCAGCCTGCTCCTCCTCTCCAGTGCTCTGGATGGACCAAGGTCATGATCCTCCCTGTGCTCCTTACCTGGGGACAGCCCAGCCCCTAAGGACCACAGCTAGTGAGGAGTGGCAATGCATCCACCATCTGCCCCAGCATCAGGTGAGAAAAGCTCCCTGCTGTCTCTCTGTTTGGATGTCAGGATTCTGTGTGCACTTACAACCTGAAGGCTTATGTGGGAATTCTTTCTAACAGAACCTGTTAACAGCAGGGAAGTGTGATTATGCCCATTCCTATAATATGGGCCTTTATTGAGACACAGCACTTTTTAAAAATTACATCAACAAAGATTCCACAAAATGATTGAGGTTGGAAGGGACCTCTGGAGGCCAGCTGTTCCAACCCTCTCCTCATGCAGGGCCACCCAGAGCAGGCTGACCAGGACCATGCCCAGGCAACTTCTGAAGATCTCTAAGGAAAACACTCCGCAGCTTCTCTGGGCAACCTCTGCTAGTGCTCTGTCACCTGCATGGCACAGAAGTGCTGCCTGATGTTCAGAGGGAGCCTCCTGTGTGCCAGTTTGTGCCCATGGCCTCTTGTCCTGGCACTGGGCACCACTGAACAGAGCCTGGCTCCGTCCTCTTTGCACCTCCCTTCAGGTGTTTATTGGTGAGTTCCCCAATGATGTCCCTCTTCTCCAGACTCAGCAGTCCCAGCTCTCTCAGCCTCTCCCCACAGGAGAGGTGCTCCAGTCCCTTCATCAACCTGGCGGCCCTTTGCTGGACTCTCTCCAGTGTGTCCAGGTTTCTCTTATACTGGGAAGCTCTGAAGTGGACACAGGGCTCCAGGCGTGGCCTCCTCAGTGCCAGGGAGAAGGGATCTGCTGTTTTGCCCTGCTGGAATCATTCCTCCTATTGCAGCCCAGGAAGCTGATGGCCTTCTCTGTTGCATGGCTGTATTTCTGGCTCATGTTCAACTTGCTGGCCATCAGGACCCCCAGGTCCTTTTTGTTAAAGCTGCTTTCCAGCTGGTTGACCCCACAGTCTGTACTGGTGCCTGGAATTGTCCTTCTCCAGGGTCAGGACTTTGTACTTCCCCTCACTGAACCTCATGAGGTTCCTGTCAGCACAGTTCTCCAGCCTGTCACAGTCACTCTGGATCACAGCACAACCATTTGATGTAGCAGTAATTTCTCCCCATTTTTTATTACCTGCAAACCTGCTGAGGGTGCACTCTTTCCAACTGTCCAGGTAACTAATTAATATGTTAAATAGTGTCATCCCCAGTACCCACCCTGGTGTACGCCTACAGGGAGTGGCCTCCAGATGGACTTTGTGTTGCTGATAAGAATCCTTTCAGTCCAGCAATTCAGCCAATTTTTGGCTCAGGTTACTGTCCTCTTACCTAGTCTGTGCTTACTGATTTGACAGTGAGGAAGTTATGGCAGACAGTGTCAAAAACCTTGCTAAACTCCAGATAAACAACTTGCTTTCCCCTCATGCACCAGACTAGTTCTTTTGTCATAGAAGGCTACCAACTCGGTCAAGAATGATTTTCCCAACTTCTGTGACCTTTCAAGGATTATTGAGAGTGGCCTCATGGTGACATCAGCCAGCTCCCTTAGTACTCGTGGTCGCATCCCATCAGGCCCAACAGCCTGGTGTGTCCAGGTTTTTTAAGTCTTCCCTAACCTGATCCTCATCAGGATCAACAATGCTAATTCTCCCTAGTTCCAGATGTTCCTGTGGGTCTTAGAGGCCTGGGATTCCTGAAGGTTGGTCATACCAGCAAAGACCAAAGAGAAAAGGGCATTGAGTACATTGGCCTTGCCCTTGTTCTCTGCCACAAGGTCCCTTGCCCCATTCATCTGCAGGCCAACATTTTCACTAGTCTCCCTTCTACTGCTACCATACCTGTAGAAACCTCTCTTGTTGCCCTTCACATCCCTCTCCAGATTCAATTCCAGGTGGGCTTTGACTTTCCTAATCTGATCACTGCATGACTGGGCAGCGTCTCTAATTCCTCCCATATCACCTGACCCTACCTCCACCTCCTGAATATTTATTTTTTGAGTTTTGTCAGGAGCTTCTTTTTCACCCATGCAGGCCTCCTGTAGGCCTACGCATGAGGACGGAACACTCTTGAGTTTGGAGGAGGCAATCCTTGAAAATCAGCCAGCTCTTCTGGACTCCTCCTCTCTCCAAGATGGTCTCCCATGGGATTGTTCTGAGCAGATCCCTAAACAGGCCAGCGGTTGCTCCTCTAATGTCCAGAGCTGTTAATCTGCTATGTGCCTTCTCTCAGCATCCTGAGCTCCACCAGTCACAGTGACCAGAGCTGCCCTGACCTTCACGTACCCAACCAGTTCTTTATTTGTAGAAATATGGTCCTGCACAGTCTCCACGCTTCATCTCCTCATCAATCACCTGTGTCAGGAAGCTGTCATCAATGCCCTGCAGAAACCTGCATTGATTTTACCCTGCTGTGTTACCTCTCCAGCAAATACCAGCATTGCTAAAGGCTCCCAAGAGGACCAGGGCCAGTGAAGAAGGTATTTCTTCGGTTTGTCTGGAAAAGGCCTGATGATCTGCTGCTTCTTTCTTACCAGGCAGTCTGGAGCAGACACCCACACCAATGTTACCCACGTTGGTCTGCCAGCCAGTCCAGGCCCACAAGCTCTCAGCTGGCTCATAGCAGAGCTCCTTGCATCCCTGCTTCTTTCTCAAATACAGGGAAACTGCCCTTCCTCATCCTCCCACCCTCTCCTCCCCAAAGAGCCTGTACACAGCCACTGCAGTACCCCAGTCACTGGAGTGTGATTTGCCCATTACTTGGAGATTACTAAAAATCCAGGCTCCATCTACTGAAAAATTCAAAGGTGAGTGTTTTTTTTTTTTTTTTCATTTCTTTTTCAAACTGAACAAGCAACAAACATAAAATCCATTTCTTACCATTGCAAAGTTCATGTGTTATGGTCAAATATGTCTTGTGCTGCTGTTAGTTTTGCAACAAAGAAATGTTTCTATCAGATGGTTCTTATCAACGAAATTAAACAGAAATGATAAATGGCTTGCTAATATTTTTCTGTGAGCCAGTTTTAAAATGGGTCACATTGTTCTTCTCTTTACTAGCAACCTAAAATAGAAGTTATTATATCAACAGTGGTTTTCACATAATAGAACATTATCTGAAATTGAGTTTAGGTAATGTTTTTCCTTGAAAATTAAGGCTGTAGTAGTATAGTTATTGAAAACTATCATAGTTTACTTTTTATTTTTCAATTTAAAAGCAATATTCTTGATAGTAAGAATTGCAGTTAGAGTTCTTCCTAAAGAAAATGATCCCTTGGTACAGATAATAAGGAAAATGAATGCTGATGTTGAGAGCACAGCATTATAGAGGCTTCTTTTCCCTTCATGGGCCAAATTGTCTGCTAGAATATTTGATGTAATTCCAGAGACTTCAGTTGGACTGCACCAATTTACATTATGGAGAACACAGGACATATTTTTTAAATTAAAATTGGACAAAGTTGTAAAAATAATGATGGAATTTAAGTAAAGCCTGGCCAGCATTTTCTTCCACAAATCTTATATTTGTGAGTCTATTTCTAAAAATCAAACTGAGATTGATTTCTCCCTGGAGTATCTTGCAGATGTGCAGCTGCAGCTCTTCAACAGCAAGGAAAATCTGATCTACCCCCGGCCACCAGAAGAGCGAGGCAGCCCACCCAAGGCATGCGGGGCCATCCAGGAGCCACCGGCACCTCAGAGGGAACATAACGCTAAGGAAAATTGGAAATTCAGTTGTGCACAGGGTGAAAGTTGTTTGGCCCAGCTTGGATTCATGCATCACTCCGGTGCTGGTGAAGGCTGTGCTCAGGCAACGCCGCAGGCAGCTGCGGAGGATTCCTCTGAGAACAGATTTCCTCAGTCTCGTGTAACCAGGCTCTGCTCCCACTCTGCTCTCTGCTCAGGATGAAAGGGCATCTCAGGGCTCCTCTTCGGTGGCCTGCATTAAAGTAGGGCTAGGATGGTCAAAATCATTTGCAATCCTTAAAAACACAGTAAGAGAAACTGAAGAGGTCTTTCCACCACCTGCTGAATGGAAACTAAGTGCAGGAGAGAACAGACTTGAGTCCAAGGTCCAATAGATGCCTTGTACAGTGCATTGAACTCTTTGGGGATTTCTTCAGAGGTGAACTTGCACAGAGATCAATGGAAGCCTGCACATTCAATCTGTTTCCTATTAAAAAAATAAAAAAATAAAAAATAAAATTAAAAAAAAACACCTCTGAGTCTCTCCAGTGTGCAAGTCAGAACTGTCTGAAAGTCACAGGGAGATGAAGTGCTAAGAGGCTAAGAATCTCATGCTTCTTTTTCTTTTTATATACTCTTTATTCCCACGGATCCTATGGGAAGCATAGGACTTCAGCACAGGGACGGCAGGAAAGATTCAGGGCTGTTAAATTAGTAGCTTGTTTAAATCCCAAGGTAAACTAGTTGTGCTAAATTAATCTGTGAAGCCTCACGTGAAATCTAGAGCCCCTGAGCAGTGCAGATATTTTGAGATGATCTAATTGTGGTTGGAGAGAAGGGAGAGCATGGGCACGAGCAATGCTGTGCTCTGCGCTGCAGTGGGCTCAGCACACAGCTCAGTGCAAAAATTTTGACATGGACAACACAACCAGAGCACCAAGGAACAAAGATATCCAGGCATTTCTAGAAATTAGTTGCTGGACTATCTATGGATTTGAAATGATTGCTAGGAAACTGAGGAAGATGTGCACAATAAACATGGAAGCTCCTGGAAGTAGTGGAGGGATGGGAAAGAACTGGGAAGGCTGCAAATAATAGCTCATGTCACACAGCAGCTGTCCTTCGTGGAAGTTTCTTTATTCTTTAACAGGGAATCGGAAGAACCCCAGCTGACCTTGTTTTATGAAGCTCTGCCAAGTCACAGGCTAAGGTTGGGCCTCAGAGAGCAGGAGCATCATTGGGGTAACTCAGCACTGCTTCGGACAATGCTGCCTTGTGAGTCCGAAGCTCGAGCATGATGTGGGGTGGAAGCACTGAGTCCTCATGTCCCACCAGCCTAATGCCAGCGCTATGAGTGAATATAACATGAATTCTCACGGTATGGTCAATCTAATGACTATAAACAAGCAAGAAAGGAATAGAGGAGACTTCCAATGTGCTACTGGCAAATGTGGAAATCGCAGTATGTTAGTATACCCACCTTCATCGGGTGGATGGCATTGATGTACTGGGATGGACTTTCTTAAAAAATTTCTAAGATTACACTTCTGTTTTTATCTCTCCGCATGAATGAAAGAAAACATTTTAAAACACCATGCTGAAGACAGCAAATAAAATGAGTACTCATTTCACAGTTTGTGACTCCTTCAAGATGTGATCGATTGTTGTCCCACTGCCACAGGTCAACCTCTGCCATAGAAAACTCCAGATAGTCTTCAGCTGCGTTTCCTAAATAATTAACAGGATGGACAAGGCTAAGATAACAATACGCAATCTATCTTCCAAAAGCAGCTGACAGAAGGAAATGGATACCAAATGAATTAACTCATTAGAACAGGACAGCACATTTGGAAATTCAAAACAGACTGCCTGGAATGATTTAAGTCTAGCACGAGGCTAATGCCCACCCCTTGCTGAGGCATGTTAGTGTTGCGATCTAGGGTTTCAGAAAGGTTGATGGGTGTATATCCTGGGTTTGTGTGTTAGGACGAGCCTGGACTTAATTAATTACATGGTTAAAATACCACCTGTAGTGGCCACACACACAGGTTGCGTATTGATTATAACGGCTATGTTCACACGCGTGGACACACTCACAAACACCACAGGCTGACATACTGAACACCTCATAATACAAACAAAAGTTGCTATTACCTCCTCGTTGAGAGGAATTAGTAACAGTGGAAGGCATGTTATATGCTGCAAATACATTCTGTCTTCAAAAAGCTGCATCTGTATCCAATGTAAAAACTTGGCAGGCATCTGAAGGGAGCAAGGTTTCTCTCATGCCTGACTTATAACCAACAGAGAATTTCACAGAAATCAGGTTTCAGCATTTGTCAGCCAGGAGCTGTCAGCAAAGCCTATTTTCTCCTGATAAACTTCCACCTGTCTCTCCTTCAAAGTTACAGGAGTGTATTTTTTTTTTTGGAAAATTGTGGATCTTTATAGAGCATCCCAGACTCCGTTACAGCCCTGCTGAAGTAATATGGACATTTCTAGCCGTCATTAATAGGGTATACTTAAGAGGTTTATCTCCTTTTCATCCTTCATGGGGTAATAAGCCATAATTAAGGGACTCAGGAGCTGTGTCAGAGAACCACTCACCACCACATGTGTAGCACAACATATACTTTGCAAAGAGACAACTGGTAGCCAACGCAGTTGGGGGATTTCTTCACATATACACAGTGAAGGCATGATAGCAATTTTCATTAAAAATATTCTTAGTAACACAAGTCCTTCTTACATCACTGTATTTGACAATGGCTCAAACTTGATTAATGTGATCAAATAATGGGGTCAAGGGTCCTGCTGACTGGTACCTGAGGACCCCACCACATGCCTACAACCAGCAGCTCTAAAAAGCTCCTTGGCATTCCCTCTACTGCAGGAATCACTTGGGACAGGGGTCATCCCCAAACAAGTGCAATTCCAGCAGCACAATGTAACACGTGCCTGTCTGAGAAGGAAAATAAGGAAGGGAGGAGGAAGCTTAATTCATCCTCTGCACTGCCAATCATTTTTTGGGGATTTAGGGCATAGCAGGGATTGTGAAGCATGCACACATTGGGAAAGGGCAGTCTTCATTAGCCCTGCTGCTGATCACTCTGTGCTCTCGGATGTCTGAGGTGGAAAGGTTGCAGCCACAGACTGCATCCCCAACAGAGCATCCCCACAGAGCATCCCCAGCTGGGTTCAGTCTACACCCACCCTTGATTATCCAGGGTTAGGAGGAGGAGAAGTTCAATGCTTTTGTGTGAAGTCTGTGTTTATCCTGCTCACATTAAAAAAGACTCTAGTTTAAATCAAATTACTAAAAGTAAGAACAGAATTACTTTAATTTAAGGAATGTTATCATATGCCCTTCTTTTCCTTGAATATTTGGGCTCATCATGATATGCCAGTAGATCTTAAGAAGTGTTGAAAATCCCTCTTTTAAACAGTATTGGTCAGTCCCCTTTAATGGGATTCCCCACATCCACACACACACACCCCTAACCTTTTTTATTATGCACCAAAAGGCTGTAATGGAGCCCCAAGCCACAGCATTTCTGAAATCAAATACATTGGCATTTTGTGGAAGCTATCTTGCAAATTCTGGCAGAACAGATGTGCGATCCCAATTCAAGGCAAGCTCCTTGCAACCTGCCAGCTCTGCATACAAATTGAGAGTCTGAATCATACACAGTCCTCCTCCTTTATTTTGTTCTGGCTTAAAACGGCTCTCTGTGATCAACCTCATCCATGCAAACGTCCCAAAGAGAAATGCTAGATTTAGCTGACAGATGCATAAAGTCTCCTGTTGTCACAGAATTCCCCAGTGTCTGCTCAGCACCAGATGTCAAAGAATGCAAATCTACAGCTGGCTCTGGTGTTCATTTGTACTCCAAATTCCCTCCTTCACAGCTGTTGTTTTCTACTTCCATGTACACAGAGCCAAATTTTCAGGAGTAGGAGACAGACCATGGATCTGTATGTTGATGTGTATATACGTTGTTTGTTTATTTGCCTGGAAAATGCCTGTTTGAGCTGAATAGTTAGGGTATTTGTGAGGGTATATTTGAGCATGCTCAGCCGCCAGTGTTGGAAGTGACCCTTGCTCATCCTTCAAACGTAATCTCTTTTCAACAGGTGCTCTGGAACCGATGTCGTCTGAATTTCTCTTTGCAGTTAAACAACAGGATTCCCAGCCTGGCTTGGCCCTCCTAGGCACTGTGGAAATAATAATCATAACCACAGTCAAACAAAACAAAAGACGTGTAATCGTGAGGAAGCGGAGAGCAGTGTTTCTTCACTTATCTGTGGGAGCCTTTGCTTGGCCACCCTACAAGCCCCTCAGGAAATGACTTGGCAATGTAATTATGGTTTTAAACTTTTGTTCTCCCTTGTGTAGATATTGCCAGCCTGCACAGCTTTTTAAATATAGTCAGTGAGTGCCACTAAAATAATACGTCTGCAAGAGCAGAATTGGTATGATCTTTTTCTTATTTTGTATTTGCACAGGGGAAAAATCTGAAACAGCAGGTAAGGATGATTACAACAGGACACATTTGTTTTCCTGGGCTTCCTTTAAACAAGTTCAGGTTTGCAATGTTCACTTCTAGTGGCCTCAAGTATAGTTTAGATTTCCTTAAATGCAGATAGCGTACATATGGAGACTTTTCCTTCCTCTTACCTATGTAACAATCTTCAAATCACAGAGTTCTCAATTGTATAGACAGTAATCATAATCTTACCAAATATTTGTTTAAATTAACCTCTGATTTTCAGCCAAATCACTAATTTATATTGTTAAAAGTTCATTTGACCTGGTGTTGAGACACCTGACTGTGTTTAAAAGGGGTGAGTCCTCACAGAATGGCTGAGGCTGGAAGGGATCTCTGGAGCCATCTGCTCCAACCCCCACTACCCAAGCAGGGCCACCCCCAGGTGGCTTTTGAAGATCTCCAGGGAGGAGACTCCACAACCTCTCCGGGCAACCTGTGCCAGTGCTCAGTCACCCGCACAGCGCAGAAGTGCTGCCTGATGTTCAGAGGGAGCCTCCTGTGTGCCAGTTTTTACCTACGGTCTCTTGTCCTGGCACTGGGAAGTAATCAAAACACAAGTTTGTATTTGAATATAAAGTCCAGATTGGACAACCACATATAAATACCTTATTTCTAAGGAAAGTATAGCATGCACTGTACCAGTACAGCATGACTTATAGAAGATTCAGAATGTTTATCTTTTCCCAAACTCTTTATTTTATTTTTTTTTTTTTTTTTTGCTTTCAGTTAGATGGGGATGTATTTGCCTTGGCTTTATGCCCCTGAGTGTTTCAATGCCTGCACCAAATGCAGCTCACCAGTTCACCAATTCACCTATTCACAACAGCACTGTCATTCCCCAGTTTCAGTGAGACATAGGATGGTAAACCCATGCTGCGAACAGCATGGATCTCTCATCCAGTACATTCAACCAATACAGACCAGCCTTATTTCCTGGATTACCACACACTTCTTCAAGTCTTGCCTGGGCTTGCATGAAGCTACCCCAGCTCTGTCTAAAACATTGCTACCCAACACTTCCAGCTCTGGCCTTAGGGCAAGCAAAGCTAGGTGGGGTATCTGCATTTGCTATATGAATACGCTTTTAAATCTTCACATTGCCAGTAAGATTGAATCAGATAAATTAATCTGACATGAAATACTGAAAAGATGACTCCTTGTAATGTTGCATAAGCCAACACCAGAATCCTATTTTGTCATATTTTAACATAACTTTAATGCCAGCTATCAAATACAGAAGTCAAGTAGAACAGAGCTGTAATGAGAAGCCCCAGCCACTTCTGCTTCTGCTGACTGTGGCCATGAGACAGAGCAATGGTTATGAAAATGTTAAGTATTAAATGTACTTTGTGGCAGTCTGGCAGTGTTTATTTTCTAATGTTATTATACATATTATAGGTAGCCACAGTATCGAGTTTTCAACATAGACAATTGTATCAACTTAGGAAAGCAGTGATTTAAGATAAAAGAACAAGAGACGCTTGCTGGTTTTACAACAAGCAATAGCAAAGATATCCACCTATCAGATAAGAAGAAAGGAGCGAGAAGAGTTTAAAATACTTTGTTTGAAGTGATATGACCCGGAACAAATAGCCTCAGTGACATTTTAAGATCAAATAGCCCCAGCATCAAGTACCTGTATTTCATATCATCAAGAGAAGCTGTCGCAAGTTCAGCCTGATCTGCCCAAGCAAATGAGCTAGTGCCTGCAATAGCAGAGGCTTGCATTTCATTCTGAGCTCTTGAAGTTAATCCTAGTTTTTGGTTGTGTTTTTAGTTTGTTTGGTTGGTTGTTGTTGTTTTTTGTTCTACAAGTACCACCAGGTTTTATATACTTATGCACTTGACTTCAAGTTACTTTCTTGTGATAATATCCTAGTGAAGTGTTTTATACAGTGATTAGAAATGCCTCTACTTGGTCACATTTTCAGGTTAGTGACTCTTTTCCTGAAAGAATGGAAGGGAATTACTATTAAGGCAAAATTAAATATTCCCAAAATTGATAAAGAAATATAAGTTCAGAGGTTAAAAAGCTGTCAAGAGATGACATTTAAAAATAAGATTTTGTAAAAGGAATATTAAAAACATTGAACAAATATTGAAGAAAGAGTAAGTGCTGAGAAAGGTAGGGAAGCCAGGGAGATTATCAAATAGTTTGTGCCATCAAAATTATGTTGAATCTGAGTCTGCAGGATGTTGAGACACAAGGTGTGAGAAGTCAGCAGGAAAACAAATCGTTAATTTGGCTCAGAGTAAAGAACAAGAGGTTCATGAGGAGGGAATTTAAAAACCTGCCTGATGATGTGTTTGGAAATTTGTGGGGGAAAGAGTCCCTCTAGGCAAGCAGACAAGTAGGCAGCTATTGCATCAAAACTAACTGAGAGAAAAAAATATCATTTGAAAGCAGGATTGGAAGTTTTTTCCACAGCAAAGGCTTTAATGCATAGGAAACAAACAAAGGACATTTGTGCAGAAGGAGCAGTCTGTCAACACTTGCCCCTTACCAAACGCCACTTCTGTTAAAAAGAAAGTTATGTTTTCTAACAGTGTTGCTCTCCATGAGTAAATGCACAGCTGGAGATTGCTGCCTCTGCTGACCACGGCAAGCCCTGCTGCAGACGGGGGACCTGAGCCCCACGGTGACGGTTTGGAGTCAGGCCACAACCGTCACTGCTCATTCAATACACGCTGTGTACAATCAGGTTCCTTTGGGTTAATTATATTGTATGTCTGCTTTATGTTCATTATCATAGAGATTTATCTCAGAAGAAATGCCTTCTGCTCGGAAAAATAAATGTTTCTACTTCGCTTCATTGCCTAATAGCTGGAGGAGTCCATTATCCTGGGAAAACATTTTTTCCACTTAGACTGACTGTTAAATATTTTATGACCATTTTCCTTTCTAGCTTTCACAGTAAATAAAACAAATACATGATAGACACAAGATGTTAAATAGTCACCAATATGTATAATTTAGCATATACAATGAATTCTCACACATTTTCATTTTCATTTTCTGTATGTCGCACTGTACTATATCGTTTCCTTTGGTTATTTGCATTTACTTTACCCCGTCAGTGCTTAGTCCAACTAGCATTCACTCTGTATATTACATGGACTTCATAGCGGCCTTTGGGAGGCACAGCTTTTAAATGATGTAGCTCCTGGATTCAGATCCTGGAGTGTGAAAAGGCATTCGGTTATTACTTCTTTTCTGTGAGGATTGCTGCTGTTGACATTTCAACATAGTACCTCTGCTGCTAATGGTAGAAGATGGTAGGAGACTTTTAATTATTAAATGTCATACATTCTATAGCTCTGCACACAGAGCCAAAACAGCTCACGCAGTCCAGCTACATTGGTCGAAAGTGAAGAGGAAGGGGAAACTCAAAGGCATCTTAGCAATGCGCTGACTGAGCTTGTCCCTGAAAACTCACTCCTAGGTCCTGGTTCATTTTGCCTCCTCTCTGTTTCAGGAGCACTGGTGGAGGAATGATGGCAGAAAAATCACCTGCTTTCACTTGCATGCATTGGCTGCATAGAAATACCCAGGTGTGTACAGGGAGATTAAGCCAAGATCTTATGTATGTAAGACCTCTGCATCTAAGATCTAACACGGGAGCAGGTTCTGCTCCCCATCCTGAACCACTTCAGACTGGGTTATAAGTAACAGGCGTCCATAAAGCACAAGTAAAGGCACCACACAAGTAAAGGGATGGTCATTGCAATAATCACAAACACTATGTGTTCTGTTAAGTCATGCCAAAATTTTGTAATGTTGCAGGAATACATCAGCCTATACATCTAGGCTTATTATGGTCTGTAAAATCTTGTTGCAAAATCTGACTTGGTTTTATTGAGTCTCGAGTTGGAGACACTTTGAAGAGACATACTTCTCACTTTCTCAGATGGAAAAAAAAAGGTAGGTCCCTTCCATACGTTATATCTTCTCTACCAGGGACATAAGAATAATTAATCTCTCTGGAAAAACTCAGCTTTATCCGTAAAATCTTTCTTTTCGTTTTACTGGTCTGAAACACACATTGATATTGAATATAATGTTTCAGGTAATCCTCCAACCTTTTTGAAACAGTTAAATCTACCATGTGCAGAATATAAATGACATCAATTTTCAGAGGTCAGGATATGAAATATTATGTTATTACAACATGCTAACTGTACTGACCATCACCATCTGTACACCACAGGTTGGGCATCACAGCATTAGGACTTTTTCTCTGGAAAAAGAAAGAAAGAGAGAGAAAGAGAGAAAGAGAAAGAGAGAGAAACAGAGAAGAGAGAGAGAGAGAAACAGAGAAAGAGAGAGAGAAAGAGAGAGAGAAAGGGAGAAAGATGAAAGAGAGAGAAAGAAGAAATAGAGAAAGAGAAAGAAAAAGACAGAGAGAGAGAGAAAGAGACTGAGAGACAGAGACAGAGAGAAAGAAAGAAGAAAGAAAGAAAGAAAGAAAGAAAGAAGAGAAAGAAAGAAAGAAAGAAAGAAAGAAAGAAAGAAAGAAAGAAAGAAAGAAAGAAAGAAAGAAAGAAAGAAAGAAAGAAAGAAAGAAAGAAAGAAAGAAAGAAAGAAAGAAAGAAAGAAAGAAAGAAAGAGAAAGAGAGAAAGAGAGAAAGAGAGAAAGAGAGAAAGAAAAAGAAGGAAAGGAAAAGGAAAAGGAAAGGAAAGGAAAGGAAGGAAAGGAAAGGAAAGGAAAGGAAAGGAAAAGGAAAGGAAAGGAAAGGAAAGGAAAGGAAAGGAAAGGAAAGGAAAGGAAAGGAAAGGAAAGGAAAGGAAAGGAAAGGAAAGGAAAGGAAAGGAAAAGGAAAGGAAAGGAAAGGAAAGGAAAGGAAAGGAAAGGAAAGGAAAGGAAAGGAAAGGAAAGGAAAGGAAAGGAAAGGAAAGGAAAGGAAAGGAAAGGAAAGGAAAGGAAAGAAGGAAAGGAAAGGAAAGGAAAGGAAAGGAAAGGAAAGGAAAGGAAAGGAAAGAATACAGTATTTTAGCAAGCTACTTGCTCTGACTCTCACAAGCTTTAGAAATTTGGTCTCTTTCCAAGGCACTGCTACAAAAAACGTGAGATTTAAGGCTGGCATCAGAGCTGGGCAAATACGCTCTTTTTTAAAGTAAATGAAGTCTGGGGGGACTAGAACCGGGGAACTTGGGATAACATCAGCATGTAACATTCAGCCAGAAACAGGGAGTGGGGCAAATAAAAAGGTCACAACATTTAAGTTTCACATTTTCCTTTTTAATTAAATTCCTTATTTTGAAAGCACTGGATATCTTGTTATGATATCTTTTAAATAAAACATTCGATATCATGTTTTTAAGCACGACCCTTAACTACTGATTTTTAATTTGAGTAAATTAATCAAGAAGTCTTAGCCATAATCTTAAAAAAGCTGCAGATTATATATTTTTTCCCATTTGTTTAGTTTCTCTTCTAAATAAAAATGCTTGCTCTTCAGATGACTTTCTCATGGTGAAGCATAGGGCATGCAATCTGCTGAGCTGTAGCTTGCGTTGCAATTGGATTTACTTTTCAGAGCATTTTCTGAAATATGTTTTAAAGATCGTTCATTTGACCTAAATTTTACCTAAATCCCTGGGACTGTTGTCTCCTATTGGCCAGCCCAAGGCCTTCAGAGACATCTTGTTAATAGAGAGCACTCCTGCTCACAAATTTACCTGGAGGTTAATCTGTTTGAAGCTGGTCCTAGATTTACTGCAATTCCTTACACTGACCTTTCCAAAATATATATAGTACCTAATACAATACTTCATGTATGGGTGGGGTTTTTTTGGCTGTTCGTTTATATTTTCACTAAGCGAAGAGAAATATTTACAGGAATATTTTCTGAGTCTTATTGATGGTGGTTTATTGAACCACCATACTGTACATCACGAGCACACACTTCTTAAGTCACACTGAGAGATATGACAGTGATGCTATTATAAAGAGGAATAGAACAGATCCAAAGTTTATATTCACCAAATATGACAGAATACTTTCTTTTTTTTTTTTAAGCTTGGACAGACAACTAACTCTGTTTGTAAGGCTAGAACTTGAGGTGCTTAGGGACATGGTTTAGTGGGTGACATTGGTAGTAGGGTGATAGTTGGACCAGATGATCTTGGAGGTCTTTTCCAACCTTAATGATTCTGTGATTCTATCAAAGAGTGACAGCTTGCTTTATGACCTACCATGTTTGCATGCCAGCTAAGTGACTGTAAAGTGCAGCCCCTGTGTGCCAGTTGCACCACTTATCTTCCACATCATCCAGAGATAACATACCTGCATTACCACAAGTTTTAGCTGCTGTAGCTTCTGTGGTTAATGTATATCAAAGGTTCACACAATATAACAAGCAAACTCTACCTTGCTAAGGCAGACGAAATCAATGGTTTCTGTGTAATGGTGGAAAGATCTGGGAAGAGACATTCTTTCTGCTGTTGAGCTACTACATGGAAAACATCGCCACAATAATTCAGAGTGAGGCAGTGGAATTTGTCATAAATTCACTGAAAAATCAGTCAAGGAAATGACCTCAAAGTGGTATAATTTCCTTCCAGGTAATTCTTTCAGTGTATATCATTTGTTCTTATTTATAGGAATTAATATGAGCCCTGTCTATCAATTTAGACATCCAAAACAACTTGTATTATTCCCTTCATCCCATACCCAGTAATCCTCACACAAAGACCAACCCATGCTTCATTCTTGCTTTCCATCACTTTCCATCACTTCTCTCAACTCCTGAAAAGTAAGGAAAAGAGAAGAGATGTTTTCTAGCATGCCCTGAAGAACAGAACAGTCCAGGATCAGAGTCAGGAGCAATTTCTAAAGTCGAGAAGGCACATGAGAAACAATTTTCCTCCAGACATATAATTCACTAGGTATATATAATTCACGTGGGTACAGCTGTAATTTCAGTTCTTCCTCAGACGGGCACTGACACATGGTGCTCTGAGGGCTGAGTAAGCAAGAACAGCTCAATTCTTTAGGCAGGGGTACAAATGTTTATTTAGGAGTGGTGTTGGTTTAGATTGTCCAGGTCATCAGAATAACTGGGGCTCTCTGATGTTTCTATTCCTCAGCAGGGCACGAAAACTGTAAAGGAGGAGATATGATAACCTTACAATTACTTACTAGCATTATTAGTTTGTACCCTATTATTGTTTCTTGCTTTTAAAACTTCAGCTCAATGCAAAAAGTGCTTTTCAGATATTAGCCATGCAAGCAAAATCCCTTGGCCTGTACAGGTCTTGCTTGAATAAAAGTAAAGAAATACATATCTATCCTCTAAGCCTGGACTGCTCCATCTTTGCTACATGCCCTCAGAACACAGGTGACAAACACTGCTGTTACAAACAGAAGAAAACTATCTTGGCATAGTGCAAAAGTCCTCTGACAGAGGACTCATCAAGGCTTCTCTGCAGAAAGCATTATCCTCACTCTTAGTGCCTGCAAAATTTTTCCAAAATCAGATTGGTCTCTATTCTCACAGAGTGCTTGGGACAGAGATGCACAAACGGCTCCAACCAGAATCACGTGAGGCAGGTAGAACAAGACGAATATCACCAGCCCATTTCCCTTTCTCTTTATGTTAGTTTTCCCAGATCTCATAGCTGGAATCTGCTTAGTCGGATAGATACAGTTGTCAGGGATTTACAGAAAATGTGCAAGCACTGCATGGCATCACTTAATCTATATCAATTCTCTTGACGTTTTTCAAATGGGGTAGAAGCTTAGCTCTACCTCAGCACTGAAAGTGGCCTTCAGCTTTTTCAAGACATGCTTTGAGTGCCTGTGTCACACCAGAGTCCCCAGAGAGCATTTTCTCTCCTTTCATCCTCTGATTTCCAGCTGGTATTCACTGCAGCTTAGCTTGTAGAGGAATCTCACCTGTCCGAATGCAACGACTACACTCCGAGAGTTTGAACTTACTTGTTTTTCTGCCTACCGAATGCAGCTGGCAGAGCTCTGTGTTTTATGCAAACACAAATGCATAAAGCAAAGCGTGTGTTTTCAGCATTGACTGTTTATTTCTGTCACTGTTTCACTGTAAATTTAAGATCTGAACACTCCACTTGAATCCAGGCAGACAGATGCACGCACTTATACATTTTTATTACTAAAAAAAAATTACATTTTCCTATACTTAGATTCACTTCCTAATCTCACAAAGCCTTTCTATGTAAAAGGTATTTATTTTTAAGCTAAATTGCATTCACTTAACATAGAATGATATACTGTGAACATTTATAAGAAATCTTACGTAGCTTAAGATAACTGGCAAACAAAAACATGCTAGCTCCCCTCTCAGAAACATAGAAACATATCAGCAGTATATGTTGGCTTGTATTAACATGCATGCACTTGCATTATTCCTTGCTGCCTGGTCCCCATTCCTAGACAGGATTTTTACCCCAGCTTTGCTGTCTTCCAGCTGTTCTGTTACCTCTCGGCTGTAACCTACTCTTAACAGCATTTGTTCTTTCTTCTAGAATGTTTGGTATTCCTTTATCTCTATTCACAACTTTCTTTACCCTTATTTGCCTTATTTACTGTATGATGAACATTAAGAGTAGAGGTTGCACAAGCTTCTTCCAGTTTCCCCTTTCATTTCTCAGTTCGAACTGTTTTCATGTGTGTGTTGTGTTTGGTTGTTTGTCTGCTTTCTTTTTAATAGAGGAAATTGAATCCAAAACAAGATCAGTTTCTAGGAATACTTCCAATTGGTAAAACATCCCAAATGTCCATATATCTCAAATTCTTGATCTAACTGGTAGTCTGCACTGTTATTTCTTTGCCATTATTCAAATAAAATAAAATCTACTTCTGGATAAGAAAAAGCCTCTTCTTCCTTGAGCATCTCTCCAAGCATGGCACCATTCCTCATCTGATCCACTGGAAACAAGACAATATCATTTATCAAAATGTGTAACACGGCTGCGAATGCCTTTCAGTGCTATTAGCGATTCTTTTATCCTAAGATTCCCATCTCATAATTTTGTTCCACACTCCTATTTCTGGCATCCGTTTCGTGAAAACCACCTTCCCAAGAAATCCCAAGGCCATGGATTTGTCTCACCCTTATTCATGTGTGGTCTCTTCTTTCAAACTGCGGATAAGAGAAACTTCTGAGAGAACCAACAGGAAATTTGTACCAACAGAAGTGTCTGAACAGCCTAACTCTCCTAGTGAAGCTCAGACAGGGTTCATTATGCAGACAGTATAAGCTATTAAAGCAGAAAAACAAAATTAGCTCTTATATCATTCAACAGTGCCTGTGCCAAAACAAGAAGTAAATCACTGAAGCTGTGTATTATGCATGAGATATACAGCATTGTTGAAAATTGATTTTTTTTTTTAGCGATAAAAGGGAACTTGCTCCGGAATGAGATGTGACTTTAAATCCTTAGCCTAATATCATTGCTAATTTTAATTGCTATTAGAAGAACCTTGTTTTCCTCTGAGGCATTATGTAAAGAATCATTCTAGCCCAAATAGGCATGGGAAATGTTTAAGGGCCATTACAGAGCAAACAATGAACATGAAAGCAACAGCAGTAAACTAACAAATATCCCTGGCTGTGATGCCAGGACTTGGCTGTTTAGCTGTCAAGCAGACATTAACAGATGACAGATAAGTAATTATCCAACCAAGTTGGATGAAAAATGCTTAAATGCATCCAAAAAATAATGCAAAATAAAATCTGAAATTTGATGAATAGGAAAAATTATACATAACATAACAGCATATTCTCTGTGTAATATTCTTAATTATGAAATATTAACATTTCAGCATGTGAGGCTTTAATGAGAGTGTGGAATCCGATTTCCAACACCGAGTGCTGCACAGTTACATACAACAAGATCTGTACAAAAGACTCCAGTCCACGCTGAGACCAGACTTTGGCGCCCTGTACCTTGGGGGACAGCAGCACAAAGGCGGTTGCATCCCACACCTTGCCCAGGCACTTCTCTGCTCAGAGGCAGAGGCAGCAGTGGGAGGCCCTTATCACCTCGCAGGAGGTGACCGTGGCAGGAAGGCAGAAAGGGGCTTTAATGGCACACCCTTTCCCTCCCCTGACCTCAGGAAAGCTGTGCTCATTCCTGAAGGGAGAGAAATGACACTAGTAAAGGACATCGCGCGGGATCCCAAAAACTGTGCCTGCAAGAGGTAGTGGCACATGGATAAAATGGAGCATTTGGCAATGGATGGGGATGTTAACATATCTAACTAAAACATGCAAAACTTTAGACAAAAAGGAAATATTTTAAGTAGCATGGGAGTAGGTGTGATTCACTGATGAAAAATATATTACATGACCAAACTAGGACGGGCTGAACATGCAGCTAAAACCAGGGGATGGAAGCAACCAGAAAGATGTACATACATTAATATTGTCAAAGTTGTAAGCAAATTACACATTCATTGGGGGAAAAAAAAAAAAAAGATAGCAAACCTAATATCTAATTTTCTAAGCACATGTAGCTTTCTCATAAGGATGGAAATTGGAATAAACCCATGCATGTAAATAAATCCATCATCAAAATCTTGATCATTGTGATGGCACAGACTGGAATGCCTTCTTCATAAGTATCTACTGTGATGTGTCTTACTAAATGAGGGGATAAGGAAGCGGGAGAAAAAGAGCACAACGCAGAGTACAACCCGATAGCCAAAGCACTTCATGTGCCATGTGCCACATTTGTGCTATCCTGTAATATAAACTCACAGAGAACCATCCAAGTAGACAGATTTTAGGACAATTTGCAGATCAATTACTTTCTTGTTAACAGTGTTGTGAAGAACACTTTGGACATTACACAAACGTTTGCCCCAAACAAAAACCAGTTTGGGTTCAATAGCTGAGAAGTGCCTGTAGCCAAACAAACAGGCTGGCCATATGTAGAACAATTTCACAAAATAAATAACAGTACCAAGTCAATTTATAATCAGTTAATATGAAGTAAAACTGTAGTTTAAAATATCCCAGGAGACAGGAAGGTGCTAGAATAGCTGCTGTTGCTCTGTGTTCTAACTGGCAGGAGCAATTTGGTTATAACAATTACATTTTAATTAGTAACAAAACAAGATGTTGTAAAAACTTGTGCAAAAGAAATAATGACAAATAAGAATGACAAATCCTGGCACCATAGTCTGAAAATAAATAAGTGAAAACCAGAAAGTATTAGTCATAGTAGTTACAACACTTAATTTGAAATATTTGAAGGAGTGAGAACAAAGCTGAATATTGGGACAAATGTTTTTTTTTTTCCAATTGGACAACAAAAATCTTTTTGCGAATAATAGGATGGAAAAATGTTTAGACTGGAATGCAATATTCTTAGGTCACAAAGAAGTCTGATTTACATTTTTTGTCATAAAAACTTATCTGTGTATAAGTAAGGATTGCAATTGGCAGTGGATGGAAAAGGAGTATATATGCTAACTCATTAACTTCATATCAAGTATTCAGTCAGAACTGTAGCTAAGTATTTCAGAATGGTACTAATAAAAAGTTATTTCCATTGTTTGCTGTGGACATGCATATTTTGTGCCATCCTTCATTGCTTACTGCTTTGCATTTTTCATAGGAATATAAGATTGCCCCCCCCTCCCCCTTTAGTCACTAAATACATTCCCTGCTGACAAAGACAACCACGTGAATAGTTTGCTGTCATTCAGTTATTATTAGATACATTAGACAGCTTCCTTTTACTTTTTTTTTTTTTAATAATAATATTGTCCAAGGAAGCTCTGTAAGTCTCATTATGTTAGGTTCATTGCCAAGACTCATCAACAAAGGGGAAAGACATACAATAAAAACAAAACCAGTTATCTTTTAACCACATGTGAATTCCTGGCATGAGCGAAGTTGAGGGGTGCCTTGCCATTTGTTTGGGATTTCACCCTGCAATTATAGAAAGGGGGTGTTCCTGCTCTTTGAGGCTTTTCTCACGGAGCCATCAGAAGCACAAGAACACAGGATGGCAATATAAATCTGGATTCATCAAAGGGTCCGGGATTTACACACTGAATCTGAAACTCACCTGCCTGAAGCCCTCACTCAACAGCTCCTTGCTCCAGAAAGGCCTGAAAATTTCAGATACCTAATTTTTGCTTATGTTTGGGGCACACACAGAATTTCTTCTTCCTTGGAAGGGAATTCACAAATGATGGAAGTACCATTGTCTTTTCTTCCTTGTGAGGCCTTGTGAGACTGGTTTTCTTAGACAAAGAAAAAAAATGTGTTTCTTCTGCAAAATTAAGAAACAAAATAATGTATATTTTGTCTTTACCTTCTAATGTCCTTGTCTTTTATTCAAAATTGAGAGTTTAAATCTAGATATATGAGACTCAAGGTTAAATCTCAACTTGACTTGAACAACCTCACCCACTTCCCAAGGGAATTTATTACCACCATGTCTCAGGTAAGTTAGAGAGAAATTCTCTCAATTAGTCTGCTTAAACTGCCTCCACTTTGCATATAGTAATTCAAGAGGAGTTCAAAGCCTGGAGAGATCTGAACAGTCCTAAGTCCATTCAACTACTTCATACAGCATGCAAAAATGCAGTAGAAGAAACTACAAAACCCACACTGAACTCCCCCTGCCCCGCCACCTTGAAGACGGAAGAAACAACTTTGAATACAGCAGCAAATGCTGTAACATGGAATAAGTTGTGTTGGGTCTGCCTCTTGCCTGCTTTTGGGATTTCTGAGAAAGTGACTATAGTTTCAGGAGACAGCTACTAAAGATGGAGAGCCGTAGCTTTTTTTAATGAATGAGGCTTATGCTTACATGGGATTTCTTATTATCATCGCGTGTTAACAAATAGCTCCCATAGACCCCACTCTTGTGCACCTAACTCTACATATACCTCACATGATTGCCTAACTGTTGATGTCTCCAGATTGAAAAGATGATCCTTGAAAAGTCTTCAACTGATGGAGGATACAGGCACAGAGAAAAATAGAAAATATAATTTCTTCCTGTGGCTCCTAAGCTCCAAAATTACTAATCTTACTGATCTAATGGGATGTAATAATGCCAGTGTGAAACTGGACTGTTCAAATATTTTCCTGGGAAAGTCATACTTCTGGGACTTGCACAAATGTTCTTGCATTCACAAGAACATAGATTTGATGAAGTACTTTTGGACTGAAAACCAGTATTTCCCTTACACAGAGTAAGTCATGCAGAGTGCATGACTTGCAATTGAAAAATAAGCAAAAAATGTCAGCTTGGAAACATGTTTGAACTGACAAGTTAAGGTTAGAGATGCTTGCATTTGCAGTCTTCTGGACACAAAATAAGGCTTACAGTTTCACCTGAGCAGATACTGAATTTTCTTATGTCTCTGTGTTGTGCATTGGCATTGCTGAGATCACTTTTACACGGCTGCCTGATGGTAAGAGGAAGGAGCTCACAATCTTCCTCCTTGTGAGTTTTCACTTGTTCTACAGATGTAACACTTTAAAACAAAAATCTCCTTCATTACACCTGAACTTTGTGTCCCACGATTTTATCTCTGACTGTGGATATCTTGGCTCTTGATCTTTTGTTTCTACCTTAATTAAATGGAAAACAATTACTCAGAGGAGCCAGTTATCTGGAAGTTTTCCATACAGAGATCTGAAAACAGGAGGTTTTTTCTCAGTCTGGCTCTCACTTGTGTTGTTTCGAAGCACAACTGAGATAAATTATTTTCTGCTCCCTGTCCATCACATCATACTTGAGAGTATGACAGCGCCCTGTGGCATCACCTGCACTGGCACATACTGACTGTTACAATGGTTACAAGAGCTGGCAGAGCAAAACGTGTGGTGAAAAATTGTCAAGAATGGAGAACATAGTGCTAGGAACCAAGCAATTCTCAACATACCGAAGAAGTTAAAAAAAAAAAATGCCTACCCCTCTTGGATTAGAGGATCTTTTGCTTTCCTGATCAAGTAATCCTTCTCAATGCTGCACATTTAAAAAAAAAAAAAAAAGTTTACAGTTATTGATTTATTAAATGATAAGTCTTGATAGACTATTCCTTCAGAAAACAGATATTGTGATTGAGATGACTTGTAAGATATAAATACAACAGCATTCCTTAAGCCTGTCACAATAATTAGTACACTGACCTGTGCCTCATTTAAACAATTTTGAACACTTTTAAGCACTTATGAAAACAAACAGGATATGTTTAAAAAAAAAAAAAAAAGCTGAAAGATTATATTTCATTATTGCCAAACCAGAAGGTGCAAAACTGGTACAGTGCAGAAGTCAGAAAAGTTGCTGTGATCTAGCTGTCTGAGAAGGAGTCTGTGCATACCAGACCCTGAGATGGGCTGGCCTGGACCTTCTTCCTGCAGTACTGACCTCTCTTCTCTCCCCTCCCCACAAGAAACAACACTTTTAAACTCGAAGTCATGTTTCCTTAGAAAATTGAATCCTTCACTTTTTACACCCAAGAAACTCAAAGTGATTCAAGCAAGTAGAACAGAGATTTTAAGAAGTTTATTAACAGCTCTCCATTTGCCTTCCACACTGTGCAGAGAGACCTTCCTGCACCCAGGCTTAGTGACAGCCAGCTTTCTGGACTGAAGAAAACTGCTGCTTCTCGTGGATCCCAGGAAATGTCTCTTTTCTTACCTGTGGACGTTCCCCGCCCCTCTTAAAAGTCTCTGCCTGAGGCTCTTTGCTCTTCTCCCCCATGCTCCAGTTTCTGGAACTGTTGTGCTCCAGCTGTGCCCAGATGTTTCCCCAGGAAGGATCCATCTTCCGCCTCCTCCAGGAAGTCTCTCTGGTTCTGTCGCCCTTTTACCTTTTACCCAATGTGCAAGCAGAGAACAAAGCAGGCAGGCCCTATCCACAGCGGTCCACTGCCCTCTGTCAATGTTTTCCAACTTGTACCGGAAAAACAGAGAAAAGCATTACAGGAAATAAGTCATTAAAGGATGTTACAAGCTAAAAAGATAGCTGAGTATTAAATAGCCATGGATGTCTATTCATTTATCTGGCAGAGGACAGAGATGTCAGCCCTCGCCAGTTTTTGCAGTACCTCCTATTCTGTGAGCGTTGCAGGTCAAGTGAAACAAAGGCTGTTGTGTCGTTGTACAGCATACACGTTCATCTCTACACTTGCACCAGTCCTGTCGATCCACACAGTTTTGATTTGTCTGTTTCTTGGAACAACTGTCAGGCCTTTAGTCAGCAACCTCTGGTATGTCTGCACCACCTTTGTGGATCCACCAGCAGCAGAAATTTGGCCACCAGCACAATCTGAGCAGACTTCTTATCCTCTTCTCCTTATTTTTTTTTCCCTTTAGCATTGTTTGGCCTGCACCTCCTTTGGTGCAGATGTGCTGTCATTCGACCAACAAACATAAATCCTATTATTTTTTTTGTTTGTTTCCAGTTCAAAGAGTCCAGAGCAATGAGATGGATTTACTCACCAGTACAATACCAGTGTCATGATGTGTGTCCTAGAGAATGCAAATCTGGGAACACACATGGGTGGTGGATACATGTCCTGACAAACAAAGTCAAATTCAGTGCAGCCCTCTGCCAAACTCTCTGGAAGTTACCCTAAAGCAAATTATCAACTGTGCTTGGATTTACATTTGGGTAAAATAATTGCCAGCTTCAGAAGGGAGGTGAATGAGATGGCTGATCAACCTCAATCCCACTTCAGCTGTGGCCATGGAATAAATCCATGCTTCAGAAGTGAATACAAAAGACTACTACCAAAGGCAAAATTTAACTCACCAGCACCTATTTCTTAACATTGCAGCCCTGCAGACGTCATCAATAACCAGAGATTTGGATGCCTTGATTCCAAAACCCCAGCCCTGAACCAAGTCCTAGCCTTAATATTGGGCAGCTGATGAATTCTGAAAACAAAACAAACAAACAAACAAACAAAAAAAAGGAATGGCCAATGCTGACACGAGCACCCTCCCTAAATCTGAAGCATTAGAGAAGACCAGCTGTAACTTGAGGCTTTTAAATCAGGGTTTTAAACACCCAGACACTAACCCTAGCCATATCCCTGCTCATAATCTTAATTACACCTTTGGGACTGCCACTTACAATAACAGAAGAAATAAACTGACCTCTATCCCTTCCAATGCTTCTTCTAACTCTCTGGTCAACATAAAGACCAGCAATAAACTGAGCTTTTAAGGCCAACAAACCCTCACCCTGACTCTGGCTTTAATTACTGGCAGGAGTTCCCTTTCATCGGTGAAAGGAAGACAACATGTTGCCCCCCAGTGATAAATTCTCCATTTCTACCTCAAAGTGCTCTTTAAGATGCCACACCAAACCGGGCTCCTGAAATACTGAGTTTCCAAATTACAACTCCAGCCCTAAATTCAATTTCAACTATGTTTAGTTGGATATGGCCTCTAATTCCAGTAATATCTTGTTTCAAATTGCCTTTTCTACACTTTGGTAGACCTTACTAAAGATGACTATATACTATATTGTACTTTTGAAGCTTTAGATTTCTAAGTTCTAAATTTACTTCCAACCCTGAACCTAAACTTAACTATTAGGAGAAGCCGCTTCTAGTACAACAGAGAATATTAGGAATGTTCCCCTATATTATTTAATAACTTTGAAGGTCATTAGTTGATAGTAACTACTAATATAAATAATTATTAACAAATATTTTTATTGCTGTCTTTGTAAGTCATATAAGCTGCACATCCTAATGCAAAATTTAGTTACATGAATAAATCAAAGGAAATCCAGAAGTAAATGAGAATATAAAACACTGGCCCATCCAAGTGTCTTCCCTCTTCGTAATTACCTAAATCCTCTAGAACACAAAAAATAAGGAGGTTCCTTTAAACATTAAACCCCAAACTTTAACCCTACCTCCAATCCTAATATTGATATCAACACCAGCAGTGGATACAGCAATTTAGTTTTAAAGAAAAGCAAATTACCATGGAGAAATACATCATCCCTGTATTTTCCTATTTCCTGGAGAATCCAACAGTAAACTGGAGGGAGTAAATTCAGATTCCCGATTCCTAACACTAACCCTAGCCAGTACACCTGTATAAATCTAGCTTCTGCAAAACAACATAGAGCATTGATCCTATCCAAAATCTGCCCACTTTCAAATTGTTAGGAATAACAAAGTGCAGCAATGACCTGGGCTCTTAGGAAGGACTATCAATAAGAGAGCGTGTTTCTTAACCTGAAACCTAATCTCAGTCCTAAATTCAAAGCAAGGTAGAGCCTTAACCTCACTCACGCACAGGCCACTGTTAGCCCTAATCTCAGTTAATGACACTGTGCATCCCAACAATAAAATACACAGTATTTGCCTTTACCAGCTCCTGTTGCCCTGTCTTCTGAGCTCAGCAAGCCACAGAGAATACATCAGGAGATGAAATCTTGGAAATCCATTTCCAAACCCTATCTCTGACCTTAATTATTCACGGGGTTAACCACATAACAAGAGTACATCCCACTTCTACCCTGTCATCACCTGCCCTCTTCCTAACCTAACCAGGCCAACAGAATAAAGAAATCAACAAATGTCTTGAAGACTTGAATTCCCAAATCCCAGCTTTAACACTTGCACTAATTTAGCATATGTGAAGAGTAAAGGAGGACATAGAGCATCCACCCCTTTCTGATGCTGCCCTCTTCCTGATTCTTCACTCCCTTGAGAAAACCAAACAATCACTTTTTTCTTACATTCCCAAATCCTAGCTCAAAATCCACCTTGAAGCTTAATGTTAGTTAGCGCACCTCAACAAGAACTGGTCCTTTGTGAATTGTCCCCTTCTGGAGCTGTGGGTCCCAGAAACTTTACATTTTGATTCTTAAATAAACCTTATTCCACTTTTCAATTATTTCTAGCAGACAAACATGCAGATCACAAATTCCCAGCAGATTGTTTCCACAGATTAATGCCACCAAATTAAGAAAAATTGGCCCCACTAATCTTCATTCTCCTCCCACCTATATGGGACCTACAGAATATTGCAATACACATAGCTCCTGAATCTGCAGAAACACCAAGATTAAACCAAGTCGTGCTTATACTCAGATTTATATCAAATATAAAAAGACACCTTAAAATATTCCCTTTTGTCAGCATTTGTCCTCTCCCTAGTTCTGAGGAACTTGACAACTTAATACTGGCCATGTTTACAAAATCAAGGAAAATAATAAAGTATTACTTTTCTGAAGTTTATGATTAACTGGGATCAAGATAAATATGATTTTTATTTTTTTTCAAACATTTTTCATAGATTGTTCCTTTGGAGAGCCCATGCAGTAAACACCTCATTAGAATGGGCTGGATAGTGAAGAAAAAAATTTTTAAACAAGTCAACTTCACAGAAAAGTTGATAACCTTTCTTTACCTAAAATATCAAGAAATATATGATAATATGTATATTAATTTTTAAACATGATTTAATATAATGTTCTAAAACCTCACAGAATTTCTATGCCACAGATTTAAAAATGCTCTTCATCAGAACTGATAGAAGGAAAGTATGATACAAAAACTACCCTGTTGTTAGAAATTTAGTTTTTGCAGCAGCAGCTATGATTTCAGTGCTAACAATTTAGTTACATACTTGATGCAAGTTCTCCACCTAGTGGAGTAATTTTTAATGCTCTGAAGGATCGCACTTCCTCATGTCATTTTTATTTCTGATTCATTTAAGGAGTATTAGTAATGGTTTCCCTATATAATATTTTATAAATATTTAAGCTATACAGTTAGTTCTTCGAAAATTAAAATTCATTTCACACAGTGACTGAAATATTTATAATAGCTTTGGGAAAAAAAGGGCCAAGAGAACTACAGCAGAAAACTCAGTCACAATAATCACTGTATCAAAAATATAATTTGAAAAAAGCAGCCCCAGCTATTTCTTCACCTTGCTCTTGGTAGCTGGGCAAGGTTTATTTTTAGGAAATCCTATCTGCTTTACAAATGTTAACAACAATCACATATTAAAGAGCATTTTAGAGCAGGCAAAATACTTGCCCATATTTCTGAACACGTACCTATGTACATCACATACAGATTCCAGTGGAAGGTAAGGATCATTGCCATGCTGAAAGTCAAACTAGATGATCATAGGCATCCACGGCATTTAAATGTATGCATCATTGTCATCTTATTCCTCCCTGTGCCTGCAAAAATACACAGGTCACAACCCAGACCTATTAAAGGTTAAGCTGGCCCTCAGCTCCTGCACTTGTAATCACACGTGTAGCACATGGCATGGAGAAATAAATGTCCCTTCAGGTCAGCTGGCCCTGAGCCACCCAGGGAGACAAAGGTCAAGGCAGAAGACATGAATTTCCCCTCCGCTCTCGCTGGCGACCGGCACGCTCCCAATGCAATGTGTGTAATGCATGGCGGTCCCAGCGTGACACATCACTTCATCACTGCGCCGCCGCCTTTCGGGGCACCTGCAGTTCACAGCAGTGTTCAGTTGTGACTCGACAGCAAGAGTGGGGTTACAGTGCTCCTGCACTTGAGATAATGAAGGTATAGATTATAGCAGTGCCCACATCAGGCAAAGGAGGTCACACGTCCTGACTCGATACAGATCAACATTATAAATGTGGTCTCATATAACACGAGCTTCAGCAAGGTGCCTTGACTCGTTTGGTGCACTTACCAGAACTCATTTTGCCTGTATCGGAGATCAGATTCCCCCCAGCTGATGAAAGCTTCAGTTTAACCTCCCGTGCTCCCACCAAGCACGAGGCCCTGCAGATACCGGTGGGCTGACCTGGGCGATGGAGCTCCCCACCACAGTACGGTCACAGAATCACAGGACGGCTGAGGTTGGAAGGGACCTCAGGAGGTCACCTCACCTTGCCCCTTCTTGGAGGACAAACTAAAATGCAGAGCCACACAGCCTGTGGAGTTGCACAGCTCCTTCTTTGAAATGATGAGCTGCCTAGGCTCCAAACCAGATGTCGGCCAGCCAAAAACAGGTAACAAATAACAACAACCCCAGTACACTTTTTACCATGATTCTAGAAAGAAAAGGGTTACATCGCAGACCTCCATCCAGCAACCCCAAACTGGAACCTGTAAGGAATCAAGTGCATAGCAAAGGCTCAGGGTGGAGCTAGCAGGCCCCAAATGACCCTGCTGAGTAAGGGCCTCACTTCTTCAAAGAACCTTTGCTGCAAACCCATCACTTTGCTTTCACCACTCACAGGGTGAGTGTTGTAAACCCTTATACCCAGAGGGCTGTTCAGATGGCCGGGCTGTACCTCACTCCCCAGCTGAGCTAGCTGCTGCAGGTGCCCTCAGCCAACCTTCCGGCCCTTGGCACAGGCCTGTAGGCATTTCGTGGCTCAACAAGGGCTGCCAAATACTGGAGTGCAAAAACCCCAAGCACGATGACAAGGAAGGATCAGACTCAGTTATTAAGTGAGACCATGCAAGCAGTCTGGTCCTGGCCATCCAGTCAGAAACAGGAGGGCAAAATTCATAAACCCTCTTCACCGTTCTCCTGCTTGGAAAGGTGCCTTACACTCTTCAGCTGGAGCTACACTGGCCTTTTGCTGACACACTGCTTTTCATTTTTTTCTTTTTCAGTGTCAATAGTCTACTGATTTCATCTGCTGCTCTGCTTATAAGATCCCTTTATTTCTTCCTGAGAATCAATAAATATTACTGTCCTTCAGAGGCAGGAAGATAGACTGGGTAATGATGTTCCCTGCTTGCTAGGTTCCATCCACTGAGATTGCAACAGCAAGGCTTCTGGTAATGAGCTAGAAAATCTCTGCAATATTCTTCCATCCTGCTGGCCACAAAGGAGGCAGCTCATGTGCTCTCAGTATATATTCAATTAGGTGCTAAATTTTTGTAGTCTGACTGAAATTAGTTTGTTACCTGAATGAAAACTGACCTTCTCTTCCTTGACAAAATGCCAATAACCAGAAAGGGAAAAAAAGATATCCTCAGATATTTGAAAGAATGCTCTTAATAGAGGAGTATGCCTTGATTTTTATACTTGTTCACACAAGGATTACTGAGAAATCCCTTGATACTGAGAAGCTAGCCTTTTATAAGGATGTAGCTGTAAGGCACTGCTTCAAGAGTAAGAACTAATGTAAGTTCACAGCTCTGACTCTTTTTTTAATTTCCCTTATGGAATTGCATGAAGCTTTCAGTACTCCAGCAACGCAAACTGAAGAAATCAAAATGAATTTTGGAAGCACGCTTCAGAATTCCCACCCAGCCAAATGTCACCTTATTTGCCACCTACTTCATTGGTGTTAGGATTGTAACAAATTTTAAAATAAATTATTATGGGAAGAAACATTTTTCACTTGGCATGACGAGGGAGAGAGAGTGAGGGAGAGAGAGAGAGAAAGCTGAACTCTTCTATGAAAATTGTGCAAAAAAAAAAACAACTATGAATTGGAAAATATAGCAGTGGTAAATGGAAGTTTCTAGAAGTGATGAGCAGATGGAAATACTGACTAACAAAGGAGATATTCACACATTGCTAGTCAGAGTTGCAACTATGGCACTGGAGTATGCAAGCTTGCTATGTACTTTAATTTGGAATAAGGTCACAACCATTTATAATTCACACTACTATCAATGCTAGTGCTCTTTTGGGCTTTGTGATAGGGTTGTTGGGTTTTGTTTGTTTGTTTGTTTGTTTTGAGTTATATTAAATTAAGCTGGCATCTGGTTGTTACTTTGGGCTACTTGGTGTTTTCTAACAGCATGAGAGATTCTCCTTTCTTAATCACAGTTCATGAAAGGATACCTTAAAAAAACTTGTGCTGTTGTGAGAACACAGCTCACTGTTTGGAAATGTAGGTTCATATATCTACATCTGAAGGCAATTTTCTGCAGATTGCCACTGTGCAGCCACAGGAAGAGAGGGAACATTTCTTCATTATATTATCATTATAATTAGGGTCACACTGGACACAGAGTAAGTATCCCTTGGGATTGGGTAGTGATTCCAAATTCATTTTTTTCCTAAAGATGATAAATGCAAAACATTTTAAGTAGCTGTTGTCCCTTTTTTATGTAGGGTACATGGGCAAAATCTGTCACATTGTTCTTTTATGAATTGACCATTTACTAAGTGCTTCAGAAATTCTAAAATGCCTTTCACAGTCAAACATTGTTTGTTGGCAAGGATGGTATTCAGAGTTATGATTGTGAATATTGTGGGAGACATGTACTCGATTTATGTGTATATGCCTTGTTTTTTCCCTCTGATCTGTACCTCAATTCTTAACTGAGGGTTTACAATAGAAGTTTTAGAAAACTGGAACTTTCAGCTCTTAGTGTATAGCACCACAAATTCATCGCTTATTACCTGCTAAAATAAAGCCCAGAACATAAAGAGGATGCGTTCATACTGCCCAAGCTAAAAATCATGGCTCTGTATACAGTTCATGGAGCAAGACAGGTCAAATCTCTGTCTGAAGGAGCTCTCTGAATTGCTTTCAGGAGATGTCTGTCTTTCTCCATTGACTGAAGAGGGAATGTAGAATGGCTGATGACTAAACCTAGACAGGAAAAGTCTTAGATGTTTTGGGGGAAGATTTTGGTGTAAATTAGGATAACATCAACGACGTAACTACGTTAAACTCTGAGTTTATTACTGGGGCAACAGCAGGTAAACGTTTCTGTTTGCAAGGCCGAGATCATCTTTCTTATGAAAACATCAATGGAAAGCTTCATTGGGCAAGGATGTGGTTGCTGCTGTCATCACATAAAGGTTGCGATATGCAGATTTTTGAGAGTTCTTTCCATTCACAGCTTCTGTCTTACAGTTAAGCAAAATAGATTGCCACCCTGTCCTTTGAATTGGCCCTTCAAATCCTTGTGTTTTCCTGCCTGCCAAAGATAGGAAGAGATTAAGGGTGACTGACAGCAGAAAAAAATTATGCAGCCACATATACGTTAATCTTGCCATCTTTTCTACAGGATTTGGAGGGAGAAGGATATTTATAACTGCTCCTTTGTCTTGCTTTTGGACTAGCCACTGATTTCCCAGCACCCTAGAAAACAATTCTAAAGGTCTGTCACAGAAAAAATAATTCTTTCAAGACAACTAATCTCTCCATTCAAGGCATTCATATGAAAGTAGTTCTACATTCTTCATATTGGCCAGCATATTTGGTCTTGAGTCTCAGGCCAGGAAAAGACAGGGAGACACTGATAAACATTTCCTTTATCACAGTTTTAACTATCCCAATGTTATATAACACTTGAAATTAAATCAGTATACGTTTGCATGTTGGCAAACTAGAGCTAGCAGCCTTTTTCTGGCCACTGGCTGCAAAGGGTTTTTTTGACCTCATACATAACCAAGATCTTATCCGAAGGTCTCCTTAATGGCAGGGGCTCAGAATCTTGACTTATATGATCTGGCTACATAACTTATATTAATTCAAAAATGTTAACCCAGTTAGTATATAGAAGCTGAGATCCAAACTATTTTTAATAAGATCTATTTGTTTCTCAAACAAACAAACAAACAATGAAAAAACAAACAAACAACAACAAAAAACCACTCTAATATTTGTTCTACTCTGTGTATTTTCAGCATCATTAGGTCACGCTTTTCCAGAGCTTACCCTCAGAACATTGTTACCACTACACGTCAAACAGGTCCTTGCCTTTGACTATTCAAGGCACCATTAGGTACCAAACTGGAAATGTAATCTGCTACATTTCTCTAACCACCATCATTTGCTATTACTATTTTTTTGGCTATATTGGATACCATGACAACATATTCTGGACAGTTAATGTCTGAATGGCAATACTTATAAGGAACATAAATGAATGCACTTTGTTCACTTACAACTAAGTATGATCACTTCAATTTTTCATTTTATTAATATTTTACATACATAAAGATCCTTTTGTCCTAATGGATTCCAAAGCAAACCATTAAAAAAAAGGAATTGGGGCGATTTAGATATTACTTCCCATAATTGGATTATATGTTCCCTGCTTCTGTGTTAAATTACTGTAGCAGTTCAGCCTACAGATGACCAAAGTCTCTGATTTCTCAGTTGAGAAACAGCCTTCTCTTTGAGCAACAGACTTGTAATTGTAGAACAGAATTTGTCAAAAGATCCATTCTATCCTCAGCTGAATTAAACTCATAAAAGATGCAAGAACACATTTGTGCTGCTGATAGTGACAGTACCAGCTCTGCAGATGTCACTGTTGCTGTCAGTTTGCCCTACATAACTCAGGCAATCTTGGGTATCTTTCCAGAAATTAGCACAAAGCTTGATTCAGTCCTTTCCTTTTATGCTTGGCCTTTATAGTACGGGGAATTATAGCAAGCAGGAAAAGGAGGATGCCATGTGGATAGCAATTTCTAATTAATTTATATTTTCAGTGTCTGAACTACAGTTTCAACAAGCTATTGGTCACTAATTTGGCCCTTTGGGGTTAAGTCCCTGTAGGTCTCTGGCTTTTGGAACACGTTTTTAAACCAGGCTGAACATGAAAGTCTAACTGGTGCAGAACAAGATCTTTTGAAGGAGCAATATTCAATTATATTTTAGAAGTTCTGCATTGTAAGAGGTTAGTGGGATATCCACAGGATGTCTAAGGTTAAGCTAAATTACACTTATAAAAGTTCTATTTCTTTCAGGATTTGAATTAAAAAAAAAAAAAAAAAGGGACAAATTACAGGATTGTAGCAGTCGTGTTTTGTTTGTTTTCCAGAAACTCAACAGATAGGACAGGTACCCATGCAAGCTATGGTTTGGAGTTTTTACATTCCTAAATTTAATAGATACTTAGTGTTAAAATTGCCTTGTGTGACATCTAACTGGCCTGGCGAGAGAAGTTCAACTGTTAAGAGTCTCACTTAGAGACTGCTGTAGATTGCTGTAGGAAAAGTTACCACAGATTTATTTACTCACAAGTATTATTAAAGAGTGGTTAAAAGGTTTTTGTATTGGGTTAGGAGGCTTTTACACCAGCTAAAGAAGGGATACCTATGAGAAGTCTGTGAGCATTATTTGGGGGGAAATGGTATAGAGTAACAGCAAAAATCCATGAAGAGAATGAAATATTAAATTACTTAAAGAAGAAGAGCTAGAAAAATTAAAATGAACTACAACAGGGGAAAAAAAAAGACAGAGAGAGAGAGAGAGAGAAGGAAGAAATCAGAAACAGTGTAAAGAAAAACTAAAATTGACAAACTGTTCTAAGAAAGGATGAAGGAAATTATGTGCCAGTAGAAAATCTGTAAACTGTTAGTGACTAAAACCAGCACAACAAAAATAAAATAGTTTAAAAGCTTAGCTCCCTGTGAATTGATAGATAAGTCAGCTTTAACCATTTTGTTTTACCGTAATGCAAGAGGGATTTGATCAGAGTATCCCGGATAACTGAAAAAAAGGAGTGTTAATTCTGTGAATGGTGTATTTACTACCAGTAACTGAGATACAGGATTACAGAGTACTATCACCCAAAGGGCCATGCAGAAGAATAACAAGGGAACAGAGACAAAGCAGAAAACATTGGCATCTAAAATACTGCAAATAAATTAGAATTACTAATTTATTTGGAAAGAGATTAGGAGGTTTTGCAGGATCATTCTCTAAGGATGTGCCTTAGAGGGTTTGAACGGTAAGAAGACTGTGCCTGACTGTCAGTGGACATAAATTTATTAGAAAGGATGGAGGGAAATCTTTTTTTAATTAAGCAAAAAGACTACTGAGTTAGTCATTGATTGTCTCCAACTGGACTGGGCACTTGATCAGTGGCAACAATGTTCCTCAGGTTATAGCACAGTACGTAAATATGGCTGCAGCTCACTGGTGTGGTATCAAAACTTACCTTGCTAAGAATGTGGAGTATCTTCTTCATCAGGCTGGCACTTGTGGACATTATTATATCCCTATAAAGTAGGCGACTGAAAAGGAAAGAGAATTAATCTTCTCCACAGAGAAAGGCCCTAATGTATCCTGTTGCACTCATGTGGACCTGGCTATTGAAAAATTAACAGCAGTATTTTGGAGAAATGCTACTGCTCAGTAACTCAAGAAGAGACAATAAAAGACACTAACCTAAGTATTATAAAAGATCATATTGGCGTTATTTTAAAAAAGCAAGACAGGTGGTAAGTTTACAGATATGAAACTACAGTGGACACTCAGCATGTATAGGTGGAATCTATCTGGAAAAAGAAAGGTTTTGTGTCTTGTATTAGCCAACACAGAGAACAGCTGCTATGAATCAGCAGGAAGCCACTTATCAGACATGTACAGGAAAATACCCTACAAAATACTCGAAAGAGTATTCATACATCTTTGAAGGTTTAGACTGGATCCCTAGTCTGCATGCATAAATTAAGGAATATAACCAGTACCCTGTAGACAAGTCTTACCAATGTCTTATCTAATATACAAAATGATTCAGGAATAGAAAAAGAAAGACAAAATTTAGAGAAAATCAGGCTCTGAGAAATGGGAGAAAAACATGCTAGTCTACAACAGATCTGTGAAACTCAAGCCTTTCAGCTGTAAATCTCCCTGCTCAGTTTTAGAGCAAGAAAAAGCCTACCATTAAGGTCAAACAAAGCTGAACAAAGCACAGTCTCCTGCAGGCACAAAAATCCTATTTGGTTGAGCAAATATACATGAAGCTTATAACAGTGAAGAAACATATCATGTATAACTTCAAGGTGAGTTATATATTCCAAATGTGGAATAGCCTTATTGCTGTCATATCCCTACTGAGGTGTAAGAAAAATGTTGCAGCTATCACAAGAACATAGAATTCATCTGGAAGTTGATGAGCCTTCAAAGAAACCTCATTGCTTGATTAAAACTGTGCTGAAATTCATCCTCCTGGAAGGGATTTAATGTTCATTGGGATACCATTGATGCAAGTTGCTAAATTTTCTCGTCTGCTTTAAGCATAGTTGAAACCCTTTTCAAGTACTAATGCATACAAAGATGCAAAAGGAAGGAAGGGAGAGAAAGGCTATATACTATCAAAACAGTCACCTGCGCTGAGGAACTTCACCGAATTTTAAGCTAACTTGACTGCATGCTGCAGCTAATCCATTTGTGTTTTTGTTTTTGTTTTTGTTTTTTTACACTTGTGACTTGTCAGTAAAGGAACCAAGTGATGACTTGTACCAAGTTTTAGGAAGTAAACTCAGTAAATGATAATGGACCACTTACTACAGCTAAAATCAATAATTACTTCTTTTCATGAAAGTTGGACTCTCTGAATGAGGCTGTAATTGGCAAGTGTTGTAACCGTCCACAACACAAATTCCTTCATGAGCTGCAGCGATGGCAGCTCCTTAACATGTGCCTTCAGTTCTACAAGGCTGAAATTCAGCATGCAGTCAGCCAGCTTAGAGGTTAAAAGGGGATATATATCTGTCTACCAGGGAGACAAGTGCTTTCTCCAGATTGTTTCTGATTATGAGAAAATGACAAGAAGATAAAAAAATTGCAAGAAGTGATGGCTCTGTTTTGCAGTAAGTAGACAAGCAAAGAGATGGGAAGGTATCTTGGTTAGATGTTATTAATCTCTTGACAGAAGAAAACTTTTGCCTGATTTAAAATCTGCTGCATGAGGAAAAATTTCACCACTTAGAAGACAATAACTTTTTCATTATAAGACATATGGACAAAAATACTGAGAGTTTAAAACATAGTATGGCAAAAAATTAATATAGTGGTTGGGTTGCTTATGGCTCAGTAAGCTCCTAAAAATTTAATTCTATACAAGCATAATTAAGTGCTTGTTTTTCTGAGGTATCTAAAATCATTTTATTTAATCTTGGCTCTATCATAACACATTAATGAAAACATATGATTTGGAAGCAAACAATTCTTGATTTTCTTTCTTTCTTGATGAAAGTTGTTAATTTTAGTCAGTAATGAAGGACAAATGTTCAATTATGGAAAAAGGAAGAACAACTGCTAGTCCAGGAACTACAGGCCAGTCAGACTCACATTAGTGCTGGTCAGGATCATGGAGCTGATCCTCCTGGAAAAAATGCTAAGGCACATGGAGAAGAGAGAAGTGGATGATGACAGCCAACATGGCTTCACTAAGGGCAGATCATGCCTGACAAATGTGGTGGCCTTCTACAATGGACTTACAGTATTGGTGGACAGGAGAAGAGCAACTGATGTCATCTACCTGGACTTGTGCAAAGCATTTGACACTATCCCACGTTATACCCTTGTCTCTAAATTGGAGAGACATGGATTTGATGGATGGACCACTCAGTGGGTAAGGAGCTGGCTGGATGGTCGCACTCAAAGTGTTGCAGTCAATGGCTCAATGTCCAAGTGGAGACCAGTGACAAGTGGTGTTCCTCAGGGGTCAGTACTGGGACCAGTGCTGTTTAACATCTTTGTCAATGACATGGACAGTGGGACCAAGTGCACCCTCAGCAAGTCTGATGATGACACCAAGCTGTGTGGTCAACACGGTCAACACGCTGGAGGGAAGGGATGCCATCCAAACGGACCTGGATGAGGTGGGTCTATGCGAACTTTATGAGGTTCAACAAGGCCAAGTTCAAGCTCCTGCATCTGGGGTGGGGCAAACCCAAGCATGAATACAGGGTGGAATTGAGAGCAGCTCTGAGGAGAAGGACTTGGGGTTACCTGTGTATGAGAAGCTTGACATAAGACAGCAATGTGTGCTTGCAGCCCAGAAAGCTAACCATATTCTAAGCTATATCAAAAGAAGTGTAGCTAGCAGGTTGAGGGAGGTCATTCTCCCCCTCTACTCCTCTCTCATGACCAGGAGTACTGCATTCAGCTCTAGGGCCCACAGCATAAGAAAGCCGTGGACATGTTGGAGCAGATCCAGAGGAGGGCCATGAAGATGATCAGAGGGCTGTAGCTCTACTCCTATGAAGAAAGCCTGAGAAAGTTGGCATTATTTAGCCTAGAAAAAAGAAGGTTCTAGGGAGACTTTATAGCGGCCTTCCAATATTTACAGGGGGCCTACAGAAATGATGGGGAGACATACTTTATCAGGTAGTGTAGTGACAGAAAAAGGGAAAACAGCGTTGTATTAATGCTGAGTATGTTTAGATTAGATACAAGGAAGAAATTCTTCACCATGAGGGGGTGAGGCACTGGAACAAGTTGCCCAAAGAAGCTGTGGTTGCCCCGTCTTTAGAAGTGTTCAAGGCCAGATTGAACAGGGCTTTGAGCAACCTGATCTAGTGGAAGGTGTCCTTGCCATGTCAGAGGGTTGGATCTTTAAGGTCCATTCCAACCCAAACCATTCGATGATTCTATGATTCCTTAAAATAAATTCCTTTTTTAAATTACTCTCTGCAGCTGTTCAGATCAAGAATTATTTTGCACAGAGGTTCTTTCTGGATAAGAGGCTGGTGTGGTGTCCTAAATTACTTGAGGAAGATACATTTAAAAATTAACTCAAAATAATTAGTAATTACTTCTAAGTTTTTAGGTATTCATTACTTATCACAAGAGTGATAAAATTTTAGAGAGGATAAGCTTAATCACTGTTTTAAGTGAAAGACAGAATTCAGTTCTGTTAAAGAGTTTCTGGTTACATTTCATAGTAAATTCAGAAGAGTTGCTAATGTAGCTGTAACCGATATGTAGAGGGTATTTATACAGACCATCCCAATGTCTGAGAATATTTATATAAATAAGAAACATAACATCCGTCTCTGGGATAATATTCTACAACAGTACAGTAAGACATCTTACTGAAGATCTAAATGATCTTAAGTCATCTAACCATGATCAGAACACCATCTCTAACCTGGCCCAAATATAAACAGACACTTGGTCATTTCAGCCAGGGAATCAGTGTAGATAATGACGGCTTTATCCTTCTGTATATACAGTTGGTATACACAGTTATGGAAGTAAATGCTTTCTCATGCATTATTTTCAGTTGGCTACATATCAAATATGCTTGCATTACCTCCACTATTGTCATATATGAGCTCTTCTGTTATTCTTGATCTTCCTAGGACTTGTGGAATGTAAGAAAATGTTAACCAGAATTTTTACCAAGGCAACAGCAAATCGGTGGTAGACCAGTAAATTCAGGTCACAAGATTATGTCCCAGTTCTTAAGCCAACTTTACACAATATTGCCAAAGTAAATATAAACCTTGCATCCTAAAAATAGTCCGTGTCCTCTTTGAACTTTGAAGTTTTGGTGAGCGAAAAGCTGACAGTAATAACATTCTTGGCTGTTTCTACATTATCTAACCAGAAAGATGTGACTGGGGGAATGGTAAAAGTAACCTTGAAACTTCTTTTTTTACAGTAAAAGTAAATTTTATAATGTAGCCCTATCAATTAACATAGAATATTGCAAAAGAAACACTGACTTCAATAACCTATGTTAGTCTAAATTATTTATTTTGACAGCCACTCAAGAAAGTGATGTTTCAGCTATGACTGCTGACCTTCCTCAAGGTTTCTTCCAAATGAGTCAAAGCAAACTCTCCAAATATCTAGAGGAAATGCAATGTCAAAACACTGATCTTCAGAATAACTGTCAACATGTATGACTAAATTAAATTAACCTGAACTGAAGATTAAATGTTGTTGTTCTGAAATGCATATCAATCTTTATATTCATTGAGGGAACTGCACCAAGATAACCTTGATAATTTCCGTGGATTTGGGGAGGAGGATACAAACACTTGGCTCCTTAAATTCTGCAGTCAGCAGTCAGCGTTGACCCATGGAAACAATGAAAAGCCAATATTGTAGTATGTGAAACGCCAACAGTTTCCGTTTTAATATTTAACATCTGAGGTATTGACAGTGTTGGATGCAATTGCTAACCATAAATCATGCTTTGGGGAAAGAAGTTGTATGTTCTCACATATCAAATCACTATAGTTATTTAACAGCAGTAGTGTTATGGGGGGGTTTAATGGTTATGTCAGAGTTTCTGCAGTCAGCAAGAGCATCCAAAGACAGTTTGTATGAAACAACTGCAGTGCATTTAGGTTTTAAAAGCCAATCATGCTCTTCAGATCACTTTCACTGGTAAGAAAGTAAGAAATTACAGTAAAGCAAGGAATAAGCTCCACCAAGGACTAAACTACAGGGGTTACTATAGCTGCTATTTACAGAAGCAAAGCTTGGAAAGATTTTATGTAGCTATTAGTCATACATACGATCATCTTAAACATGTAGGCTTCCTTAAGGGAGCTGGAGTTGTACTGCTTAGCCCTCAGTTAGTTATTTAAATCTAAACTGTCTACTTCTCATCTCCCTTAATTTAAATTCCTGGCAGGATAACTGTGAGAGTATATGTGTGCAATTTTTTTAAATTTATTTAACTGAAAATAGAAGCCATTGCAAATTGGAAAAAAAAAAAAAAACACCTGGACCAGGCTGTTAGTTGTGAGACAGTCATCACTGCTTAGCACATGCCAAGTCAGGACTGTGTGTCTTGTTTTTTTTTCCCTTGATATTCACAGATAGGTTTCTTGTTATTTGAAAGCTCAGCAATTCTTCATTTAAAGCTCCTGTATCTCTTAACACGCCAGGAAAAGTACATGAGCCAAAATGCGCCTTTGGGGAGGTTTTACGCTGCTCTGCATGGTTGGCTGTTCCTACATGGAGAGTCTACAGTTATAGCATTTGATTCTAGCTGACATTTAAGCCGTCTGGATCTGTGAGGTTTTGAGGGTAAATTCAGTCCAGTTAAGATAGAGGTTATTCAAAAAATTTTAAATGGTTTCTTTTGTTTGTTTCGTGGTAGAGGCTGCTATCATATAAACTACTCCTCAGCCTATTCTTAACCTTCCTGTAGTAACTGCAGCTCTAGGAAATATTTGTATGCATAATCCATGCAGTTGAAGGAGCTAAATTATTCAGTGAAAAATCTTATCCATCCTTCAAATCTTGGCAAAGCCTGCTACTGGACTATCACACTCTGATTCCAGTAACTTCTCCTTCCTATTGTTACTAGCAATTTGCTAGAAAAAAAAACTGCTGAGGTTTGCAATTTCTTATGAACTTATATGATTTTTAACATCTCTTTCCTTTCTTGTACTGCGTTTCTCAACCACAACAAGAATTTTGTGATGGACTTCCATTTCCCCTTCCTCAATTTTGTCTTGGTGGAAAGAAGACTGAGAAACTCCTGCTGATCTTGTTCGTCTGTTGGAAGAGTGCCCTGTACTGTCCTTTTCCTCCTCCCTCCATCGCTTCCCCAAGGCAGCCTTCTCTGCTGAGGGTCTCTGTTTGCCCTTCTGCTGCCTGCCTCTCAGCAGTGGCTCCCTAGTCATGGTCAGATGCAAAGACCATGTTGTTTTAACTTGTTCATTTCAAATAAAGTCGAAGAGCTAGACTTGTTTCCACACCTGGGGAAATGAGCCAGGGATTACCTAATTTACTTTAATTGATTCAGATTCTTAGTTAGTGTTCCAAATTCAAGGCTCGCTTACTACACTGTGAGCCAAGTTCATCAGCTGTAACTGCAATTTAGGTCCTTGGGCTGATGCTCCTTGGCTACTTTTTAAGGCTCTTCATTCGGAACGTGCTTGTTTTCTATAAGGTATTTTCTCTCATGTTCAGTTTATCTTAATTGCATTGTTCACTCCATGAAGAAGCAACAGATTGTGAGATGTATTAGAGTAATACTGAAAGTGCTTGTTCTTGAATACTATTGAAAGTTACAGGATAAAAAGAAATATCAGATACCATTAAATGAATACTTTCCAAAGAGCAGAATAAAGAATGTGTATTTTTTTCTAACAAAAGAAAACATTTTTTTCTTAAATAAAGAATGTAATGCACATGACAAAATTATGTTAAGGATCCTTTACTGCAGACAGCTGTGTTTATTTCCTGAAAACCATGAAAGTGTTTTTAACAGTATTACCTAGTGCTTCATGCAAATAATTTGAAGTAGTTTTGGGGAATGATTAATATATCTCTCTTTGTATCAGTTTTAAGTGTACCAAACTTGTGAAATAATGTTGCCTATTCCCGTCTATTCCCAATACAAAATGTGCATTTCCAAAGTGTTTTAGTGCCAGATACCTTTTCTATCTCTTCCAATATTTTTTAAAATCATAGACTCACAGAATATCCTGAGTTGAAAGGGACCCACAAGGATCATCAAGTCCAACCCCAGCTCCACATTGACCACCCAAAAAACAAACCATGTGTCTGTGAGCATTGTCCAAACGCCTCTTGAACTCCAACAGGCTCGGTGCTGTAACCACTGCCCTGGGGAGCCTGTTCCAGTGCCCAGCTCTGATCAAGATAATTACTCTAAAACAAGACTGAGCAAAGTAATATTCCTTCCTGGTCAGTTTCAGTTCAAGCCTGCATTTCTCAAGCTCAGCTGAGATCACATGCATTACTGAGCATCAGTTAGACCTCTAATTCTCCTGTGTGAAAAAGCCAGGGACTAAGCTATATATACAAAAATGCATGGAATTTACTCACCTCAGGACATAAGGTCAAACATCTGCTTACTTTAAGCACGCTATTTGAATCTACTTGATCTTTATCTGAGGTGTAGGATAAAATGTTTGCATGGGATAAGTATGTTTTTGTCTTTTAAGAGACACTCATAAGTTTAGGACTCATAAAGATGAACTACTGAACTGTTGTAACCCATGGGACAATTCTGTGTTCCAAACTGATTTACGTAAAATCAAATAAATAGGCCTGTTGTCATTACAAAAAAAACTCTTGTTTAAAAAAAAAAAAAAAGTACAATGAAATCGTCCCTTTTTTTTTTTTCCCCCCGTAATTTAAATGCCGATTACTGGCAAAAAAATCAACTTGTTATAATGAAATCTAAAAGAATAAGCCACCGACTGGATGGAATGTGCCACAGTCCCATTCAGTTCATGCCCCACAAGGTCCCAATTACATGTTTGTTCATGCCCCACAATGTCCCAATTACATGTTTTTTCATGCCTGTAAAAGTAAAGGAAAAAAAAAAAAAGAAAAAGAAAAAAGAAAAAGAAAGTTAGGCTTAATTCAAATAGATTAGGGATGAATTAACTTTGAAATGTTAATAAGCCTATGAATCTCTGTATGGCACCCTTGTTTTAGACATAGTCCACTTGCACAATTTGTCTGTACCTATCCTGTTTTTCTTTTTCTTCTTTTTCTTTTTCTTCTTATGTTTTTTTTTTCTTTCAGTGTCTAACATACTTTTCCAGAATCAGTTGTTTTTATTTTATACAAGACATACTACTTAAACTGGATGTTGCACAATTGTCTTCATTTCAATTGGACATAAATATTATAATTGTCATAATCCATGTTTCATCCTCTGTCTCAACTGACATTTAAATCAGATGAACTAGAAATTTTCATTGTTTTCACTTGAGGGAACAGTTTTAATATCGTTCTTTGAGTCATTAGGATACAAACATTTGTTCTCTACTTATTCTAACATAAATTCATTTAGTGCTGCCACGGCTTTCTGGGAAGGTTGGCGGTTTAGTTTCTTTCTGTACCAGGACAAGTTGCATTCCTAATACTTTACAGAATTTTATCACATACCTTCTGCATAGTAAGTTGGATGCACCATGCAAGCACCCTATTTACTGAGCAGCTATAGCCTGATTGACTCTATGATACACAGAGTATAAACAACTGAGAGGATGGCTGTGGCAGGAAAGCTAATACAGAATGAATTTACACACTGTTTTTGTCTGGGATGGCTCTGATGTTCCCCATCACGTGGCTGGTTCATGTGCATGGCAAGAAGATCTACAGATAATTTCCACATTTCTGTTGCTCCTGGAAAAATGCATTCAATCTCCTCCCCATATTCTCCTGCATTGCTGCTGTCAAAGAAAACTACTAGAAGTACTGCTAGGAGTAGGGTCCTAGCTTCTACAGGGCATCAGTTAACCTGCTTGCCTCTTGTTGGCCTTGGCCAGTTTTTATATGGCCAACAATCTCCTAGAAGGAGCAAGCTGTTATATGCTTGATGATTTCCTAAAAGGAGAAAGTTTAGGTTTTATTTTTGAAACACAAAATTATTTTTCATGGTTTGTGGACCATTCTGGGCTCATACTGGGGAGTCCAATGTACCATGTTGTGTTTTTTTTTTTTCCCTACAGTACCAAGGAGTTCTGCAAAGAGACTGGTTGCCTTACCATTTAAAAGCATTGAAAGAAAATATCATGACTTAAGTTGTTTGTTACCTGAAAAGCCATTTTTCAATGGTCTTTTTTTTTCTTTTTTTTTTTTTTTTGGCCCACATAGAAGAAAAGAAGGTCATTCTGAAGAAAATACAAACAAGAGTGAGAGATCTAGCAGGAAAAAAAATGCTAAGTATTAGAATACTTAGGAGAAGAGGACTGTTAACATACAACAGAGTAAGCCTTATGGTGATGAGAGTTCTGCACTGCCATGAATTGAAAGCATTGTCTATGCAAAATAATTATGATGAGGTGAAGGTTGTAACAACTAAACAGGTTCACAGTTAAAAAGATATGGTTACAGTGGCTAGTGAAATCCTCTGAGCTTAAGTTTTATCAGATGAGTTTCATTAAGTCAGGATGTGATATAACCCTTCTTCACATCTTTGGAAAAGAAATAAAGTATTAAAAAAAAATCCCTTTTTAAAGCGGCATGAAAGTAGATTATAGAACTATAATGGAAGAGACTCTCCATTAAAGAGAAGCCTCGTGAAAAATAAACTGGGATGTTGGAGCCAGAAGAATTAATTTCCTTCTGTAGTTATTGCCATGAAACATAAGGCAGAATCCTAGACATCCAAAATTTTGTCCTACTTGGTATGTCATGATAACAAGATAAACATGTAGAAATTTGTCATAGAGAGATGTCGTGCTCATGAATCAAAAATATCATATGTTGAACACCTAATAATTTGCCACCTGAAATGAATGCAAGCTAACTTTTATTTTTTTATTTTTTTGGTCTTTCTAGGCTGCACAGTTTACCTTTCTTAGCCAGTGTATGAATGGTTGACAGACAGTCATACGGGAGCCTTAACAGAGGGAAAAATTTTGACTCTTGCCCACCTTCTCCTCTACGGAGTTAAAGACTCCCTAGCTTACGTTGTGAGGCTACTGCAGGGCTCATGTGAGCAATAAAAGCTTTTGTGCGACCTTCACAGTCTAAGACAAGTGAGGGATGCTATGCTGAAACGACCTTAAAACAGTTTGAATTCTGAAACATAGATTCAATCAAATGAAGGAAAATACATGCAGAAGCACGTGCTGTCCTCTACATCAACAATGGCTGAATACAAAAGGAGCCTACATACGTATTTGTTAAAGGAAAACATCTAGCTTAAAGTACTGAAGATGAATTCTGCATTCAGTGGAATGCACAGCAAATATATCCTTAAAACACAAACAAACCTATCTGCTATTCACACTATTCTGGCTCATGAAGTTTTAAATTATTTCAGTAGGACTTTACAAAATTTTAACATCATCGTAACTACAGTTTGGCTATAAGTGTTTTAGATAAAATTACCAGAGATTTCTATTACGTATCTCAGACAAAAATGTAGGGTGGATTATCTGCTAATATCTTGGTAGAAAGCAATCATTTCTGTGACTCTGACCCCAGGATTTCCTCACCTCAAATTCTTCAGCAAGTGTGCTGACTTCCAGGATCTTAGACAGTTCTTTATTTTCCACAGACACCAAAGGACATCAGTAGAGGTGTCTGAAAAAAGAAAATCGGTACTATTTTGAAAAAAAAAAATACCACTTCATTTTATGGCTTTCAGACCAAAATGCTTGCAATTTGAAAAACAAAAGTGTGACCAGACTTGCTCACTCCTATTCCTTTTTAACAAAACTAATTCCTTAGAGTTGTCTTACTTTTTGATATGAGTAAACAGGAAGTTTTGTGTTTTTCGCTTCCTTTGAGCCTGTGCTCTCTTTATTACCTTCCACTTTCTTTTTATTTAACCATTGCCAAAACAATTTTAAAAAGAGATCCAAAAACAAAAAAAAGAAAAGAAAAATTATGCCTCTAAAGTCATACTATCTTAAAAATTTGCCTTGATGTCAGTTCAAGTAGACTTCTGCATCAATCTGATATTGCCTGTGTAGCAATACTCCATGCCCTTGTGATTTTTGTTATGTGCACACATTTTTCTAAAGCTTCTGAGCATAGAATAAAAAATCAGCATATCTTTTCAGTTTGTTTGTTAGCCATTTCAAGGTTATTTCAAGGATTCTTTTGTTTTCCTAGTTTTTATGGGAAAAGAGCTGTTTTATCAAACTGTTTATATCAAGGCAGTAAAAAACAAGGTTATTTGCAAGGAAAAGCAGGGTGCAGTGATAACAGTGGCAAAGGCCATTAGTAAATAAACAGGGATAAAGCAGAGTTCATGTAAATATTTCCATGGGTGCTAAAACCTAAATTTTGAATACAGCTCAGAAATTTAAGACTTCTTGTTGCACTAGCTAGAAAATGCAGTATCAAGAATATATTATGAAGACAGAAAATGCTATTAAAATTGAATTTTTCATTCTCAAAAAATATTTATCCGTGTTGTTGATCCAGAATAAAACATTCAATAACTGTAGTCATTGGGGATGTATGTTCCTTCTTTCAGAAGGAACTACTTTTAGTTTTAGTGTTTAGCTAACAGCATTATCTAAGGATATTATTTAAATACTAAACTATTCTAAAAATTAAATTAAACCATTCTGAAAAATTAAACCAATTTCCAAACTTTTTTTCACCAGATCAAAAACTTAGCTTGTGGGTTTTTTGCTTGTTTGTTTTGGTTTTGTTGTTGTTTGGTTTTGTTTGTTTGTTTGTTTTAAACGATACAAATTGGCCTCTACTAGAATTGCTGTTATCTCTGAAAGCAAAACAGTGGCTACAGGCGAGGATGGGGAAACCTCTGTGCAGATGTTCCCGACATTAACTGAAACCCTAGCAAGTGCAGTCTGGACTAGGACCCTCAGAGCACAGCCTGTGCCTATATCCCTCATAGGCACGTATTTCTATGTGGTCTACTCAGAAACCCAGTCTGCACTTTCCCACTTCTCCACTCCAAAGTTTTAATTTCTCAAGTCTGCCTCTAAAAACCCTGGTCTTGCAGTCCTCATGTCCGACTTTTCACCTTAGGTATTTCTTCTCATACTGCCCCCAATCCTCTCTCATTCCAGTCCCCAGTTTCTCCCTGTTCTTTCTATTCCCTGTGCTCACTCTCCTCATACCTCAGTGGGAACGTCTAAGCCATCTCATCTTCTTGCTCCAGACCACCCGTCTGAGTCCAGCAGGTACCTGCTGCTCTGCCCCTCCTCTTACTAGTGTTCTCTGTACGGCCTCTGCTGCTTCCCGCAGGCTGGGTCAAAATGGTGTAAAAAACAGAGAATCCGATGTGCTTGCTATGTCCTCAGTTACACACTTAGCAAAACAGTCAGAGTGTAAACATCTCCATCATACAAATGTTAAGCCATGCTCTCTTTCTCAGAAGCAAAAGTCAGAGAAGCGGTGGAAGATAAGCCCATATTCCAGCTGCGCAAGTGAGGATCCTATCGTGAAGCTCAAGGCATGGAGGACTGGGAATTGAGAGACCGCTTTGCTTCATTCCTCCTGAGCAAACAAGGAGTTTGCATGAGGTTGCATATTCAAGATATACAACAACCTGTCAGATTGACCTAACTAGGAGACTACAGATTTCTGTCTGCAGGAGCTGCAGAGACTAAGTTCATCAGAGCCCTTGCTGAAGCTTCTGCAAGAGCCTATCATAAAATGAGACCAAATGGAAACAACAAATGAGAAATTCTCACTACCAAAATCCAGTATCCCAAGCCTTGCGTCTTGAGGGAAAAATGGAATTCTGGACTCAGCTACAAAGTCAAGGATGTGGCTTGATTTCTATGTGACTTGTGACTTCTATGGAGTGCTCCATGTGAAGAATCAGCAATGCGTGGATCAGAAACCAAGGTGATTTCAGAAAGATAACACCTTTCACAAAAAGCTTTTTTTGTTAAACAGAAAAGAAAAGAAAAGAAAAGAAAAGAAAAGAAAAGAAAAGAAAAGAAAAGAAAAGAAAAGAAAAGAAAAGAAAAGAAAAGAAAAGAAAAGAAAAGAAAAGAAAAGAAAAGAAAAGAAAAGAAAAGAAAAGAAAAGAAAAGAAAAGAAAAGAAAAGAAAAGAAAAGAAAAGAAAAGAAAAGAAAAGAAAAGAAAAGAAAAGAAAAGAAAAGAAAAGAGAAAAGAAAAGAAAAGAAAAGAAAAGAAAAGAAAAGAAAAGAAAAGAAAAGAAAAGAAAAGAAAAGAAAAGAAAAGAAAAGAAAAGAAAAGAAAAGAAAAGAAAAGAAAAGAAAAGAAAAGAAAAGAAAAGAAAAGAAAAGAAAAGAAAAGAAAAGAAAAGAAAGAAAAGAAAAGAAAAGAAAAGAAAAGAAAAGAAAAGAAAAGAAAAGAAAAGAAAAGAAAAGAAAGAAAAGAAAAGAAAAGAAGAGAAAAGAAAAGAAGAGAAAAGAAAAGAAGAGAAAAGAAAGAGAAAAGAAAAGAAGAGAAAAGAAAAGAAGAGAAAAGAAAAGAAGAGAAAAGAAAAGAGAGAAAAGAAAAGAAGAGAAAAGAAAAGAAGAGAAAAGAAAAGAAGAGAAGAGAAAAGAAAAGAAGAGAAAAGAAAAGAAGAGAAGAGAAAAGAAAAGAAGAGAAAAGAAGAGAAGAGAAGAGAAGAGAAGAGAAGAGAAGAGAAGAGAAGAGAAGAGAAGAGAAGAGAAGAGAAGAGAAGAGAAGAGAAGAGAAGAGAAGAGAAGAGAAGAGAAGAGAAGAGAAGAGAAGAGAAGAGAAGAGAAGAGAAGAGAAGAGAAGAGAAGAGAAGAGAAGAGAAGAGAAGAGAAGAGAAGAGAAGAGAAGAGAAGAGAAGAGAAGAGAAGAGAAAAGAAGAGAAAAGAAGAGAATAGAAAAGAAAAGAGAAAAGAAAAGAAGAGAAGAAAAGAAGAGAAGAAGAGAAAAGAAAAGAAGAGAAAAGAAAAGAAGAGAAAAGAAGAGAAAAGAAAAGAAGAGAAAAGAGAAGAGAAAAGAGAAGAGGAAAAGAGAAAAGAAAAGAGAAAAGAAAAGAAATACAACAAGTAAATACAGCAGCTCTCTGGCTACAAATGAGAACTGTGCCCACATCTCAAGGATGCACCTGAGCATACAAGATGCTTGTATCACCAGACCTAGCAAATTTTGCATGAGAGCTTTAAAATAAATAAATATATAAATAAATATGGAATAGTGTTCCACCTAATTCATGTTAAGGACAAAATAATTTAAAAATCCAGCCTCAGTGGTTGTTGTGATAATCCACTATGAAAGTAAGATGTCTATAATTTCACAACAGACAAGAAAAAAAATCAGCAACTACCACGGCTTGATGCTGCACAGCAGAGCCATTGCAATGGCTTCTACCATGCCTTCAGTTTACAAGCTCGGGGACACAGCAAAGTGTTATGAACCTAAAAAACAGTACTAGACTCTTGAAACCCTAGATTGGAAGGAATAAATACTACACTGATCACCTGACAAATCTTTCTCTATGCCATTAATGCAATGATAATTTTACAGTAGCTACAAAGTATTTATCATAAGGCCAAATCACCTCTATAATCTCTAATCTTAATAATATCTGAAAGGGATTCTATGATATTAAAGAACCTGAAAATATCCTAGATTGTCTACAAATAAAGGGAAAAATATGATGTCTTACAAGCTGCTGTTCACTTTTAATGATTAACAAGTTGAAATTTTTATCTTTCAAAGGCAGATCTTTATTGAAATGTGTACACATTTAACTGTCTTCCTGCAAGATCTGCTCTACATATTTCTGCAGGAGGTGTTGTCTTATTCTCAAAATTCATAATAAATAAAATATGCTACGTATTGCCTTGTTACTTATGTAAAAGACAAACCTAATCTTCCAAAAACTGCTAAATAAAAATCACAAATAAGATAAAAAGTAGTATGAAATTAAGGTTCGGAAAATGTATACACAGACAAATTAAATGCTAGACACTAGAAAATAACATTTTCTATTTGGCATCTGCATAGCACAAAGGAATGATTAACAACAACAAAAAAAGCTAAATTGAATAGCAGGTAGAGAATGACTTCTAAAAATTACATGACAGTACAATGCAAATTATAATTAAAGTGTGGTTCTATTGAAATGTTATGCTAGGGTTCTGCTTTTGTGTTTTAGTTTCCATAAAAAAATCTTGTCTGATGCTTTGCTCTGCAGATTGTCTAGAGCTTTGAATGCCTCCATGGTTCTTCCTAAATGGTACCGCTAGCAGTAAAGATCCTTCAAACCCTAAGGCTTTGGTACAAACCCCAAGTGAGTTTGCGCAGTGATAAATGTCAAAAATTCAGTAGAAAATTGACAGAAAAAAAAAGGAGCAAACTCTAGATTTCTTAGCTGTATCAAAATTGCCAGGACATAATTCTGATGCTGTCATATTAGTAAAATATTTTGTCAGATTTCTAAAGAGCATGTTATATAAAATCAATAACAGATAGCATGTATTATTCAAGAGAACATTAATAAAAATAGAAATAGAAATAGAAATAAAAATAAAAATGCAAAGTAACCCTCCGCAAGCCCTATGCTTCAATATGGAATAAGCACTACTTCTATTATATCTCTTGGCTAATATTTTTTGTACTTAGTGAGAATGAGTCCATGGTGGCCTTCTGTTAAGGTATTAATGCCAAATAAAATATCCATTTATACTGTAAACAGAAATTTAGACAGGAGAGAGGTAAAAACTAATAAAATACAATACTTATTTACTTACATGCCTCTTAATAGTATTCAAACAAATGTATGGTAAACATAACTTGGAGGAAAATCAATTTTGCATTAGTCTCTAGTTGGAGGCACCTGAGATTTGTAGTGCAGCTGATAAAACCCAGTAATTTAGGCATATCGTCTTCTCGTCCAGCAGCAAAGCAGACTGTATTTACCATGGGATAGCATAAGTAACAAAGCCTTGTGTGTTATCCTTGCAAGCCTCTCCAAATGCTGGTTCCATCAATACACCAACAGCAATTTCATTTCCTGATCAGATCTAATTCAGCCACTTCAGGCCAGTTTTGCTTGCGCCAAAGTCTAGGAGATTGCAGAAACAGGGAATTGAGACATCCCATCTGTGAGGTAAATACACCTGAAAATTACTACACTGGGATGCTGAGGAGAGATTGCTGAGAGAGAGAATGCAGATGCAAACCTCCTACATGCATGGATATGTGATAACAGAAGCCTAATTTTCACAGAGAATGAGGCAAAACTGTTTTTCTGAGAAAACTCATTCTGGAGAGGAATTGTAAATGAAAAGTTATAATAAAACTTTACTTCTTATACATAAAATAATGGGAAGTGGTTTTCTGGGGAGTCCTCCAAAAGAAATGGGAGTTTTTTCATGGTGTTTTGTTCATTTCATGTCCTCAGGTGAAAGCAAAGTGCCTGGATATTCAAGATAGCAAATGCTTTAGATTTGCTCAAAACTTACTTATTGGCTGAGAAAAGCTGAGTTACGTGGTATGACTGGCTTCATTAAAAAGAATAAAAGTTTAATGAATTAAGTTCAACAAGTTGTGCAAAGTGGTAAATAGACAAGGTGGATTTCTCAAGAACAAACACTGATCAAAGCAACGCTACTGCCTTCTCTGACAAGCTACAAGGCATGAAAGAAATCAGTGTGATACAGATTCACTTCAGGAAGGATTTTGATACTCTTCTTCGTAATATTCTTGAAAATAAATTAAGAAAAATGGAACAAATGGAATCACTATGATGCGCACACATGGCTAAAACAACAATTGTAAAGGGTTTTTAAAGTTTCACGTGTGGCTCTCCAGCACTCTATCCAGTCCAGACAAGACCTATTCAATATTTTCACAAACAGTCTGTGTAACAGAATGGCTGGGACAGAATAAAAAAATCAGTTATGTTTGACAAACTGAGTAGCCATGATCAAAACTACTGAAATTTACCAAATGGAAAAAGAGTACTTAATAGGGAGATAACAAATGTATAGCTGCATTTGGGTAGTAACTGGCTAGAATAGGGATCTAGGTGAAAAATAGATTTAAATGCTGCTGCAATAGAAACAAACCAACCACATTCAGAGAGGAGCAAGACTGGAAGTACTCATACGACTTTGTTTTGAGGTGATGAGGCTGGTGTTACGGACACATGAGAAATGCTATTTCAGGCTCCATGCTTCACCAGTAACGTTGAGAAACAGGGAGAAGTACGGAGGAAAAACAAAAAAAACAAACAAGGAGAAAAACAACTGACGAAGGGACACAGAACACCTGAATTTTTCATGTGGAGAAGGTAGATATAACTTTTATTGTATATGAAGGAGCTCCTTTCCGTTTATAGCAATCATTTCTTTTGCATTTCCCCATGGAAGAATGAAATAAAAATGAATGAATAAATAAATAAATAAATAGCAAGCTAGTTTGGAGTGAAATCTTCGTTAGGAAAGTCATGAAATACAGAAAGAGTGTTTGGTATACCACACAATCAGCTTTATTGATGGTTTTTAATAGTAAGTTAGATGCATGCCTCTTAGAAGTGGCCTAAGTCAATGCTGTCTGACTTCCTGACCTGACGCACTACAAACAAAAATCTTTATAAAGTTAAAAGCTACCAGACTGGTACCGCCAGAAAGATTGACCTGTGAGTCTGTATGAAGAAAATGACAGTGGCTCTTCAACAATTCCACCAGTTCACAGCCAACAACATGAACTATCATCAGCCTTAGCACCTGAAGGTGTCGCACCCATACGCAATGCTCCTTCCCTCAGCACCTGAGGCAGCCTCGCTGTGAGGCTGGCCCGGGAGCCAAACAAGCCGTGTAGGCTCACGGGTCAAAGGTCTGGGCACACAGGTGCCTCCGTGGACTCAGGAAGACCTTGAAGTTCATTCCAAGTCATCAGTCCCTCATGAACTCCAGCCCTTACACTGCAGCTGTCAGCTTGGGACACTGTGCGGGCTTATGGCTTCAAGACTGATGAGGGAAGACAGAAAACGAAGGGAAAAACTATGTTTTCTAAACCAGAACTGAGACTAGCATGAGGAAAAAAGGTGTGTGGAGCTGGGGGTCAGCCTCTTGTCACGGGTAACTAGGGATAGGACTAGAGGGAATGGCCTCAAGTTGTGCCAGGGGAGGTTCAGGCTGGAAATGAGGAGACATTTCTTCTCAGAAAGAGCAGTCAAGCACTGGGACAGGTTGCCCAGGGAGGTGGTGGCGTCACCGTCCCTGGGGGTGTTCAAGGAAAGGTTGGACGTGGTGCTTGCAGACATGGTTTAGCGGTGACATCGGTGGTAGGGGGACGGTTGGACCAGATGGTCTTGGAGGTCTTTTCCAACCGTAATGATTCTGTGAGATGAAGCAAACCTGTGTGGGGCTGTTTGTTGAGCGTTTGTGCTTAGGGACTTCCCCAGCTCAGAGCAGCCTTACACCAAGATGTTTTTATTTTTACATCATTTTATTTTTTGTGAGGAGTGAGGACCTTCCACCCTGGTCCCTTCCTGAGGGGCGACCGCTGGGAACCGCCTCGGGGAGGGCGGGGGGGTCTCCCCTCAGCCGGGGGCGGGGCGATGAGCGAGGGGGCGTGGCTACAGGCAGAGGGGGCGCGGTTAGGCGCGAAGCGGGCGTGTCCTTGCGGCTCGGCCCGCCCCTCCCGCCCCGTCCGTGGGGCGGAGCCGGGCGGCGCCTCCCGCAGCCCTTCCGGGTCGGCGCGGGGGCGGGGCGCTGCGTGACGCTGCCGGAGGCTGCGGGCCGCGGGCCGCCTGTCATTGTTCTCGCGCTGCCCGGCGCCGCGGGGCCGTTGCGGCCGTTGCCTTTCGAACCGCTCCCAGGCGGCGGCGGCGGCGGCGGCTGGGGCTGGGCGGGCGGGCGGGCGGGTGGGGGGGGACCGAGCGAGGGCGAGGCGTGGAGGCGGCAGCGGGCGGCCATGGCCTACGCGTACCTCTTCAAGTACATCATCATCGGGGACACGGGTGAGTGCCGCGGGGGGGCTCCGGGGGGTGCCGGGGGGGGAAGGAAGCGGGGCTGAGGGCCGGGCCCCGCGCCCGTTTCCGCAGTGCTGGCGGCGTCGACGTGGTGGCGGCTGCGCGCCAGGGAGGCGGCTCCTCGGCCTCCGCCCCCGCTCGGCCCCGCGCTGCCCCTCCTCCTCCTCCTCCTCCTCCTCCTGCCCGCTCCGGCCTCGCCCCGGGACCCGCAGCCTCACCGGGAGGGGGTTCGGGGGGCACCGGGGAGGGGGGGGGGGGGCCGGCCGCAGGGCAGGGCGGGCTGCGGCAGCGCGACATGGCGGCGGGGCGGGGGGAGGCGCCGGCACTGCGGGGCCCGCAGCCGGCAGCGCCCCGCCTCGGCCTCCCCGCCGCTGCCGGCCCGAGGGGGCGGCCCCGGTCGGGGGGAGCCGCAGGGAGGTGTGAAAAGGGGGTGTTAAAAGCCTCGGATCCTCCCCGCTTTAATTAGTCATCGTTAACCATTTTTTTTCCTGAGGCGCCTGTGGTCTCTTCTCCTCCCTCGCTCCTTTGCTCGCCCCTTGTTTGCCCCCCCCCCCCCCCCTCGTACCAAATAGCGGTGCTCGCAAACACTAGAGGCATAAAACGCCTGGCACGCTGACAGAAATCGCTGCTGGAAGCCCCTTTGCCGACATATTCAGTGCCCCCCCTTCCCAGCACACTGGGGTTGCAGGTAGCGTGCTGTCGTTCGCAGTGTTGTCAGGGCCAGGTGACTGCCCTAGTGACCTGTGGTGCTCGTGTGTTCCGCATCCTTCGCGTTGTTTTCCTCGTAGCTGGATAAATGCCTTCCTCAGGAGGGCTGATGACAGCTGTCATTTTACGTGCTGTGCTAGGGGTGGCTCCGTAATTGCACTTCATACCTGTGAACCAAGTCATGCTGGGGTGTAATTATACACTGCAGTTGCATTACACGTGGGGTCATTAAATACACTGGATGCAACAACTGTTGTGTTTTTTAAATTTTTTTAAACCTACGTTTAAACTCTGCAAGCTCTTCTAGGCTACTGCAGTAGAAGCCGTAGTACAAATAACTATTAAGAGGCATCACAGTCTTAATGACCCCCTTGGAAACATTAGGCTTTAGACGACAAGTGGAAATCCCGTTTGTTTTTTTTGTTTGTTTGTTTTTCTCCTGGGTATTCAGGTGAGTGGCAGCTCACCAGACCACAGGACGGGATTATACCTGAGCAGTCAGAAGTGCGTCTGCCCAGGGCGATGCAAAATGGTAGAGCAGAACTCAGAGCGACGGTGCTTTGGAACACGTGGCCAGTTCTGGTGCATCTCCGAAAACTCTGATTGTTAAAGAGGGCAGCAAACGATTGCTTTGGTACATTGATCGTGTACTGATTAAATTTTTACAATGAAACATCCTCAGTGTAATGGTCCGTGTTGCACTTCAGCATTTCAGTTGCTTGAAATGCGAAATGCAGAAGGGATGTGTGGCACTGCTGAAGTTGATTCAGCTGCTTAAGAGCCAAATAGGGGAATAGTAAGGTAGAGAAGGGAAGACAGCTCACAAATTTGTTATGTCAGTTTACTTACTTATTTATAGTTCCCGTGGCTTTTGTTCAGAGTTGCTGCAAGAAGCTAATTAAAACCAGTGCAGTGATCGTTCTTGAAGCGACCTAAACATGCCAAGAGTGGAAAGTTGATTTTGCTTTCGTTTTAATTTCCCGTGAGCTCTTAAGTGTTCTAACACAGCTAGCACCGAAGAGCCAGCTTACGTTGTGCACCGCTGTTTGCTGCCAGGAAGTCTGTGCTGGTTTAGGTGTTACTGCTGCTCCTCAGCCACAGAACGTTGGACTCAGCTCTGGTGGTGGAAATCAAGAGTGGATGGGGGCTGTCCCCATCTGTTCCAGCGGTGTTTTGCCACAGCCTTGCAACCAGTGAGCATGTGCCAGTGGCCTTGCATGCCATGTAGTTTTCGTAGCAATGAAGACATTTATCTCTGGAGCTTGATTGAGAGCCTTTGGAAGTGGATCAACTGCTTGGTGACTCAGCAGTTAGTTGTAAACAAACTGTGGGAGAAAAGTAAGGCGGCAGCAACCGAGGGCAGATGTTAGCATTTAGCTCCTCTTCTTTTTCAGCACTACAAAGCAAAGTGGGTTATGCAAGCCAAAAACAAAACAAGAAAACTTGCAGTTATACAAGACACCTGCACATGTCTTCTCTGTATTGTGATTCCAAATGTTTCCACCTGCTTAAACACGGGAACTCAGTGTGATCTCAGTTTCTTAAAAGGACAGCCCCAGAAACTGACTGTGCAACGCTGCCTCTTGCCCAAGAGGTCTTGTCTCCCCGCCTGCATCATTGGTCATGGACATTCAGTGACTTTTTCTTTTGCTGGTACTTCAGGCACTATAGCTTTATGTACACGGGACTGATCCTGTTGTGGTTGTTACATTTTTTTTATATATATGTAAGAGATTTAAATACATTTTTCCCTGTAGTTGGAGAGGTTTCGTTTTGTTACGGAAGAGACCTGAAATACTGTGACTGTTTTTCAGGTCCTCAAACAACCTGGTTACAAATCTGTATGGGTTTTGCCTTGTGTCAGTGGGACAGCAGCTGTGGAATTCCAGTGTTGATATCTTTAAGAGAAAAACACAAGTATTAAGGAACACTGACTGCTGTTAATCCAGAAACATCTTCTGGTCTGGATATTTCCAAAACATTATATGAGTTTGCAAATGCATTCAGGAGCACATATGGGGCGTTCTGCTGAGGGGTTTTCTTATGAGACCTTTGCCCTGGTGGCTGATAACGTCGTTTTCAGTTTGGGTGCCTGTACGAGTCATGTAGCAAAGAGCTGATGAGCACGCCATCTACGCTTGGCCACCGATTGAAGTCGGGGTGGACTTTGATCTGAGCCAGGACAAACGCAGCACACAAGTATTGCCAGGTTTTGCAGTTAGTGAGTGAAAGTCCTTTTTTTTTTTGTTACAAGTTTTTCTATATGGTGGTGAAATCTCGTTTACATTTCTATTACTAGTGATGCTTTACCATTTGGGAATAAACTCATACATAAGACCTCTCCAAATGCTAGGGGTGGATTTCTTTCCCCAGAGTATTTAATATACATTAAATAGGGTTTTCCGTTACTAGAGTATGTTTAGTTCTTCCCATCAGAGACTGTTACAAAACTTTAGTATGCTTGAAAGACCAGTTTCGCAATGGTTAGACTTCTTGTCACCATCGTAACTTGTCAGTTGTACTCCATCTACATGTCTGCGTGTGATCGGTGTTACCGCATCTCCCACGAGCAGGTTTGTCTTCCTCTTTTCTTCAATGTGTTGGTTCAGCAATCCTCAGAGTTTCTTGTGTAATGAGCTTTTACTTGCCTTCTGATTACAGCAAATAGCTGCTGCCTATAAATCAAGGATATCTCCAAGTTGTTCTTTTTAGGGGAAGATGAGAGAAAGTAGGATTGCTTGGTGATCTCACTTTCCTGACAGCTTACTTTACTCGAGAAAGTCAGCTGTTTAACTTGCTCAGGATATTCTCAAGAGCTGAAATGAAGTAATAGAATTGGCTTTGGTTTCTGTCCTTGTGAAATGTTTCCAGTGCCACTGCACTTTGTTCTGGGACAGCTGTTGTTAGCTGGCAACGTGCATGGCAAGAGCCTGTTGCCTTTATTTTCTACAAGAGTTTAATAATAGTTCTTAACTAAACAGGTTTTCATCCCGCTGGAGCTGGAATTAATGATTCATGGTAGTTTTGAGAACAGGATCAGGACCTGTGCTACTTACCTCTTGCCTTGAGAAGCTTTGGGTGATGCTTTGATCCCTAAAAGTGCAGGTATTAGATGTTGTATAAGTACATCTTAGTTTCATCGTAGTTTGTTATGATCATCCAGAACACTAATAGACTTTCTACAGCCTTGTGTAGTTTTAATTTTGTTTGGAAGGAAATTTTGTTTTTAAAGCCTGTAGAGTTAGCAGTTGGGTACTGTTACACTAGATGCAGAGTGATAAAGCTGCAGCCTCCTTCCAGTTTGCAAATCTGCTCATTTTTACATAGAAATGAGAAGTTGCATTATTGCCTTCAGATGCGTTGTTGTAAATAATTTACAGCAGTGTTTGTTTATTTAGGCATTGAAGCTGAATCATCTTCAAAAGAGTTAAAAAGCCATTTTTACAATATTGCTGTTCCCAAAGACAAGTAGCCAGCTTGAACAATTTCAAAGGTTATTTTACTTTCTTGTCCCTGCCTAAATTGATATGTGGAGTCCCTTTGCTCTGCAAATAGCAGTTTGGAACTTTGTAGTCTCTCCTTCCTATTGATTTTAATATTTTTTTGTTTGTTCGATGTCAGAGTTGTGTCTGACGGACACAACTCAATATGCAACTCAACGTTGCTGAGTTGCGCAGACGTGGTGTTTGGAAAGGAAGGAGAGGAGGAAGGAGCTGCGGCCTGTGCTACAACAGGGGCTCTCCAAACATCTGGAAGCTATCTAGAACAGTGCAGGCCACCATAAAGAGCTAGAAGTAGCTCATAAGCCAGATTAGAGATCTGTATCTCGTGACAGTTTTACTATTTAATTATCTGCTTTAAATCTGATTTAGTTTTAAAGTTTGTTATTTGAGACTTGCCTGTTGTTTGAGACTGTCTTTAGCCTATTTTAAGGTCTATTTTTGTTTGTTTTCTTAAGGGAGGTAAGAGAAGCCAGAACCTTGTTTCATCTGAGCTGGTACTGGGGCTTTGGTTAACTGGGCATCAGAACTTATAGAGGAGATTATGGGTGAGAGGAGGAGGTCTGGCTCTCCTTATCTTGTGGGCAATTTTCGTACTCTACCATGAGCTGATTCAACTCACTAATGCAGCAGAAAAGTCCCTGCTTTTGGGGTTAACACTGTACTGGGTGGGTGAATCAGCTGAGTTAGCCCAGGGAAGTGCTTACCGAAGTCTGGAGTACTCTCAAGGGAGAAAAACGAACCTGGGAGGCTGGGTGAGATGCCAAAGGGGGAGTAGGTCTTCGTCTCTGTGCGTGGTGAGCTCCCTTGTGAAGCAACAAGGGAAAAATAGTTGTGTGAGGTGCCTGAGCTAATCCGGTGTTCAGCTGCTGCCAAAATGGGTGGACCCGATTGCCGCTCTTTGTCCTGCCTACGGGCTGCTCCTGCTTCCGAGCTGTCAGCATCGGTACTTGTCCGGCCCTTCAGAGAGACAAATCGTCTTTGTGAGCCGAACCAAAACCACGCAAACCAAGCAAATAGCAGGTACGATCGGAGAAGTGTAAGAGCCATCCTGAGCGAAGGGGTGGAACTGCGTGGGAAGGAGTGAGCCTGCCCGTCAGAGGCAGCTGGCGGTTTCACTGGAGAGGTTTGCCTTCACAGTTCAGTTTTAATACCCGAGCTGGGATGATTGCGGCTGCACTTCTTTTCCTCTGCCACCTTTCTTGGCATAGAGCAGTGCTTACGTGAACAACTGAGGAAGTGACCTTAGCCCTTCCCTTCCCTGCTTTTTTTTTGGCATTGTTAGTTTTGAGACAGATTAGCTTTCGGAGACACTCAGCCAAACACCAGTGCTGCAGAACTGGACCACAGCACCTGGTTAGCTTGGTTTCAGTTGTTGAGGATCCCTGCCTTGTGGCTGTAAAATGAGTAAATGAGTTCAGTGGTAAGAAATGCCTGGAAATGTCCCTTGTGTGACAGCAGTGCACCTCTGACTGCAGCTGAAAGATGGTCAAGGAAAAAGAAAAGTTTATTCGTTTATTCCTTTTTCTTTCCATGTGTTGCTCAAGGCAGGGGGAATCACGGGAGCTGGAAGGGGAGAAGGAACCAAGTCTGCTTTCTTGGCAAAAGCCATTTAACTGGTGTAGCTGCATCATCACCTGTGCTGTGGTTCCAGAGCTGCTTTTTGAGTTGTCACAAGTGCAGGATGCTTCTGTGAGAAGCAAGCCTTCTCTTTGCTGTTTATTTTGTAGCCCTAGACTCATGCACATACTAGTATTTTGTGTGGCTGTGGCTTTCTGCTGGATCAGTTTCTTGATTTAGCTCACTGTGTAACCTTCTGAGTGAGGAGGGAGAGGTTAGCCCTGCTGCTTGGCTGCTCTGGCTTGCTGAGCACTGAAATGACCTCTGGTTCCTATATTGGGAAAGGAGGTGCTGAAGCACCGCTGGGCCGAGGTGGGCAACAGGAGAGGTCTGGCAATGCTTTGCCTAGGGAAATGGACTGCAGAGCAGCGCTCAGATAGAGAGGAAGCTGTTACGGGAGGCAGAAAAAATTTGGAGACCAATCCAGGCTGATGGTTTGAAATGCAGAGATGGAGGGGAGTAAAGCAGTACTGCAGCGTGCCTCCACATCACCGTCTGGGTCCTAAGAAGTGCTGGAGTGACCCTAGAACAGGTACCTGCAAAGAAGCGTGCTGCGCCCTTCTGAGCACGTAATCTGTTGGCTTAATTTGCTCCTAAGCAAAAGCTTTTGTTTGCTGTGTGTGTTGGTGAAGCGTACCCAAGATCTGCTCATTTCTTGTTTAAGATGCTATGTTTTTTTCTTTCCTCCTGGGAAAGGTTTGTCTGAAGCAACTGTTGGAATAAAATGGAGAATGAGTTAATAAATAACTGAATCTGTCCCTTTTGTGTTCTACAAGTATGGTAAGGCATGCCCAACTTCTCTTCCTAGGGTGCCTGCTTCATTCCAGGTCTAAGACTCACAGTGCTGAGTGAGTGAGGTACCTGGTAAACAGCTCGAGTCAACCAGTGTAGCTGGCGTAAAGCATTTGTATGCAGTTTAACTAGCTGCCACACTACTGTGAATTGATCTTTGCAGCATCTTTATGTCACACAAGACAAGTAAACTGCTCAGGAGTTCCTGTACAGCTCCTGTCGCTGGCTGGCTGTGATAGCACAGTCTGCTCGAGCTCCAGGAGCGTGCGGGTCACAAGCTATTCTCATAAGAAACGCCCTGTAACAAATGTGCAGTGTGTTAAAACTATAAAACGAATACAAATGTTACTATTAAATGTAGGCAATAAAATATTTATGAACGTTATCTAAAAATGGATTGAAGCGTAAATTTAAGAGGCGCTGCGGCTTTATTTGCAGCTCTTTGAAACTTTCTCAGTCATCAAGAGCACAACACTCACTGACTGCCAGAGATTTTTTTGCTAGAAGGTTCAGAAGTACCAGCAATGGCACTGAACAGAAGCTGGCTAATTTCTTCGGTTTCTGTTGTGTGAACCCATCGGTCTGCTCCTAAAAGGCGTGCTGTGAGAAACTGCAGGTGCAGGCCTCATGGCCACGTTGTGCCAGCTTGAGGCCGTGCGTGCGTCAGAGCTGTGCTTGTCTGCCATCTGGGCTGGGCTGTCCCCAGTGCTTGTACGTTCATCTGAACCAAGGAGCTGGTCACCAGCCTTACAAGAAGCAGAAATAGCAGATTGCCACACGAGAGCTGGTGCTGGGACACCTAATCAAGTGTCATTTTGATTGAATTTCGAAATCTTTCGAAATCGTAAGATTTTTGTAGGTAATGTTTGATAGTTTTGAGGTTTGGTTTTATCCACTGATAGTGAAATTGCTTTTTCAGGTTAATGGCAAAAGCTATTCAGCATTCTATTTCTGGATTGATTTATAGGTTGTTTTTTGTAAGTGGGGTGGTGATTAAGTTCTGTGGCAGCTGTAATTCAGCGGCGGTGGCAGAAAAGTTATCTCGGTATGTAAACAGTGCTCTGTGAGCACAATAACTGCTGTTATTGTAAGGTTCCTTGGAGATTCGTATTCTCAGCCCTTCCAGCCCCGGTATTCTGCCTGGCTTTCTCCCTGTTATTTTCTTACCTCCAACGCTTTCCCCAGTTCTTCCGCTTCTTTATGTCCACTGATTTTGGGGAGAGGCTGAATGCAGCGTAACCTGTACCAGTTTTCCAGCTGCTTTTGTTCTGACAGCTTGCTATCATAAGTCAGAGAGCTCCAGAAAAAGTCTGATAAGGCCAAAGCTGTAAACTTTGCCTTGGGCTGTAGTTCCGTGCCACTCCGAGCTGTTGATCTGCTGCCTGCTGCGTTTCTCTTCCCTCACTTGACCCAACTCTCATGCTCGTCTGCCCCTGCGTTATGCCAGTTCTGTTTGCTTTGTCACTCTCCTGGTCAGGTTACGCTGTAGGGACTAGAGGAGGGGCAGCACCACTGGCTTAGGCTGCTGGAATTGCTGCCTCGGTTGGGTTATTAACGTCGGAGTGGGATCTGACAGAAGCAGGAGACTTGCATTTGATTGCATTGAAACTCTCCGCTGTTCTTAGCTTTTAAGTGCTGCCCACCTGTCAGTTTGGTCGCAGGAGCGTGTAGGCTTTGTTTCCTTCTGAAACCATACTAAAAAACTTTGGGAATATTGAAGTTAGTAGAGGAAAAATCAATGCCACTATATGCAAACCTCTGCTATGCATACCTTGTGCCTTACAGTATGGGTCGTCTTTTTCTTGTTGCCCCCCCCCCCCCCCTTTTTTTTTTGCTATGTATTATTACCGGGTACGTCACTCCTGATCAACTGTTGCTGACCTTTAATATGTGGCTGAAACAGCCTTATCTTGCTGTGCAGATAAAGCGCTGCAGGAATGTGGATGCTACAGTAATGTATGTTTTGTGATATACTTTGGAGTCTAAACGTACGTAAAACAAATGTATGCCTGCTGTGTTGTAAAAGGCTAAAAATAGGAAATTTGACTGAGCAGGCCTGGAAGTTCTCCTCCGTGTAAAAGAACAAGGGAAAATTAATTGTGAAAAAAGGACACGTGTATGAGTGTAGGTAGTTTGAGTACTCCTATCGACTGCATTAACTTTTGCTTTTCTGTGCTTTGTACAGAAGAAATTGCCCATTTTCTGACCAGTGCCCCTGTGCTGTGAAGTAGTTAACTTGTTTGAGCCTGAAATCAGGATATCTGAGGGGTCAGCGTTTGTGTTATCCGTCTTGGTCGTACATGAGCCAAGTTGGTGCCAATTCTCCCTGGAGTATTTGTTAGCCTATTGGGCACCGGTGGGCAGCAGCACGTAATGGCCGTAAGGAGATAAGCAATACCTGCTGTTACCTCTCCTGATAAATTAGTGAGTGAGATGTTATTGAGGATCTAATTAGCTTAGCAGAAAGTCGAAACCTCTGAATTGGACACAGAGTTGTGAGGAGTAGGGAGCCATATAGTTACAGTGGTGAGGCGACGTGGAATGGTGCTGTGAAAGTCTGTTAGGACGCTTTTTCCACATAATCTTAAAGACAGAACTACTTTTTTCAAAAGAAGGATTAATTTTTGTTGAATTTTTAAATAAAACCACTTCAGCTTTAATACTTCTGGAACTTTAAAAGCTGTTATATTTTGAAAGTTGCATATACTTGAGTGGGTGAAATTTAGTATTTCAGCTTCTAGTAGTGAATTTTAAACAATATATGACATTCACTGCAATTAATTTATATTGGTTTGTGACAGATTTTTTATGCACGTGCTTAAAACTTTTTTCTCTTTTTTTTAGGTGTTGGGAAATCATGTTTATTGTTACAGTTCACAGACAAGCGGTTTCAACCAGTCCATGATCTCACTATTGGTAGGTCTCTTTGGTCCCACACAATGCTAATGTGCTGTTTTAAAACATATTTAAGGTTGATTTGTTTTGCTGGCCTTTTTTTTTTTTTAATGGTGTTAAGCAGCTAGGGTATTTCAGCATGCATTTGTGAGTTTATGCTGAGTGAATGTTGGATTTTTTCTGTATAAATGCAATAGCAAATCTTTAGATGATTAGTATTTGTTTACTAAGAAAGCCAAACAGACGCCTGTTTCTTACTGGGAAAATAGTACAGAATCTGAAACAATTTTTAAAAATTCATAACTATCTCAATCGTCTCTTCAGAAAAGCCCAGAAAAATTATGTATGGAAACAGAATTGGTCAAGCCTGAAATGCAGTGAAGGTGATGCAAACGACAGGCTTTTCACTAGGGAACAGACTATTAGCCTGGCCACAGAACCCTGAACACAAGTAGTAGATAAAGCCAAAGGAAAGTTAATCTTAAAGATGTATAAACAAATCTACTGTTTGGCAAGAATAACTTCTGGACAGAGAAGGGTTGATGCATGATTGATGTCCATTCCTTCCACTGTTTGGAAGGGAAAAGTATTTTTTTTTTTTTTTTCACAATTTCTCAGTTGAATCAAAACTGTTTGTGGTAGGTATGATTTGATATTCATACTGTCGGAGATGAAGAAATGTCAGAATGCATTGCCTCTGATCTGACTACAGTAAATTATACAAACTTTTATTTATATTTCCACGTAAAGTATGAGGAATAGTGTGGGACTGTGGGCAAGCTTAGTCTTCAGATCAGTTTTAGTGTTAAGCGTAACAGACTCCAGCCTTCAGTAAGTTTGCAGAACCTTTGAACTTCTTCTTGATGTTATTTCAGGGAACCTATTAAACTATCCCTCTAATCATGCTGAGCCTTGCACAAAATGTATCCCTAGTCTATGTTTAGTTAGTGTCCTGGAATAGGTAGGCTTCCTGTGTTCAGGATTACTAAAATAGACACTTCAGACATAAATATTCTTAATGTAACAACATATCAGGTTGTTTGGTTATGGCTTCCTTTTCTCACTTGGCAATTCTCCCACATCTTGTATGTGGCTATCTGATACAATTCAAATTATAAGGTCAACATTGCTTTTCAAGTATTTCTGAGGTCTTGACAGCAGGTAGGCTGGCTGAATAAAGAGCCTGAGTTCTTTTAAGGAGGTATGACTTATTATCATCTCTTCTTCTTTAGGCCTGCCAAATACATGACACCTTATATATCACTTATGCCTTTGGCAGTCTGTCACATATTCCTGCTCCTCAGCAACTTGATATGCTGTGGGAAACAGCTTCACCTCAGCAGGATGGTTGTAGCGCAAGTTCTTTGGCTGGCATCTAGCTATCTGAAGTCTGGGAGCAGATACTGAAGGTAGTGGGATGAGGAGGTGAACCTAGATAGCAATGTAGCGGGTGGTGTAGGAACAAAGCATGGGAAGCTGCTGGGGAAAGGATAAGAAAGGGTCTTGCCTGAAAGCTTCCTTTTGCTTAACTGATAGGGCATATGTGTGTTTTGGCTAGAATACTTCTCTCACTTACCCCAACGAATTTAGGAGGACAGAGATAAAGAAAGAACATTGTGTCACAGGGGTAAGAATGCCCATGAAGGGTGAGGTAGGATGGGTTAATGTTAATTAATGTGCTTCCAACTGATGATGTTAAAACTTCTGAGAACCTGTAGATTAAAAAAAAAAAAATGTTACATAGGCTAACTTTTATTGATATGGTAGAATGATTTTAACAGGTGGGAGTGCAGTTTCCATTCCTGCTGCCAGCAAGCAACTCAGAAAAAAGAGAATTGAAACTTAAATTGGACACATGGAAGATACTTCGTGTGCAAAATTCAACCTAAAAATTTAGTATAGCTAGCCTAAAATTTTATTTGTTAACTTCAGGGAGAGACCTTACCTTTAATGAAAACAAAAATAAAAATGAGAGAAAAGTATCTATTCTATGTTTCCTTTCTTTTAGCCCCATTCAGAATGGTGTGTAATTAATAGGAGGCTCTAACTTAAGAACTTACAACACAGCAGCTATCTCTGTATAGTTTCCATTTGGGAATGGAAGTAGCTGTTATTAGAAGTGTTGGAGGAGAGAGAAGCTGCATGGTGCAGCTGACAAACAAAGCTAAACCGTGATATTTGTGGACAGATACAGGTGGCAAGAACGACTGGAAACTTCTGTTTTCTGTGACCACTGTGCTCAGGACATACCCTTAACTGCAAAGCTCAGCAGCTTCTGTTCCTTCTTGAAGAGAACAAATGTTAATTTTTCTATGAGGTTGTATGTAGAAACTAAATATTTAGGAAGATTGTTGGATTTAAATCAGCAGCTCTGTATCTGCGTTTTGAGATTGAATAATACCTGCAGTGGTGACGCTTGTGGAAGGGCCTTGGGCTGCTTCAGGTGTTGCAGTCAACACCAGAGCACTGCCATCCCCTTGCTCCCTTCTTCCTATGCCTGCCCCTCCCCGCATTTATTCTGCATATAATTTGGATGCTAAAGGCAGCAGAGTGTTCTTTGGCCCGTGGCTTTTACTTGGCTCCAGTATCCTGGGGGGCAGTGGTTTGAGGTTTCTCCCTGCATCTCCCTTCCCCACTCCCAGAAGTCATTACTTCTGCAGAAAGCAACAGTGCCCCCACAATCTTCTCAACAAGCTTTTGAAGAGATGCCTGGAATACTTCAAAACCAGGGCTAACTAATTTGAATACTTGAGTCTAGGCAGTGACCAGTTTTAGACAACACTTAGGCTTCTAATCTTTTTTTATCTGAAATAATGGATGTGTGAAGTGTAGATTAGTGGAATCTATGTTAAGCCTTATAAGTATGTCCACTATCTCTAGGCCTTTGTCAGATTTTAACTACTGTAGTAATAGCCTCAAAGTTATGCTTAATTTGCTGTTGTTGATCATAAAATTGCTTTATAAGACAGATAAAAAAGGCTGAATTTTTCCACTGAAGAAATTCATTTTCTTTATTAGGAAGCTTTTTCAGTTATTAAATTTGATCTTTAGCTAGATTATTGGAAGCACTTATTTTTTTCATAAAGGCAGATGAATTCTAATTAATACAGTCATGGAATTTATCTTGTAGGTGACATTTGTATGATCACTTAATAGCCTACTGATAAAGAATTGTAGGTTTAATTTCTTCTAAACGGCCTTCAGCAAACTAACGTTGGTAGAGTGTTAAAAATGATGGTGACTCCGTTCAATTTCCTGTTTGTACCCAGGCAGACACGTTTTTCTCCTCTGAGCTAGTGCTGCTAAATCGTTTGGAAAACTCTGTAGGAAATACCGCCTTTGCACGTTTTCTAATTAGCTTATTTGTAAAGCAGTTGGAAAGTTATGATCTTCTTCCTTCTGGAAAACTTTCTAGCACTTTAAAGCAACTAGAAAATTAACTAAAGCAAATGGTAGAAGACTGTCAACTACCATGAAAGCAAGAACATAAGTTTAAGTTTTTAAGTTAAACATAAGTTTATAAGTATTGTGTTTGTAGGAAACGTTCTTCTTTCTGATATGTGCTAATAATGTATCCTTTTGTAAAATCTATTTAGGTGTAGAATTTGGGGCTCGAATGATAACTATTGATGGAAAACAGATAAAGCTTCAGATATGGGATACGGTAAGTGATAAAAGAAATTGTTTAAGCAGCATGGCTCCACTAGCTTTCTCTTCTGATGTTTTGGTTAAGCTCTCCACGATCTGCACCCATGTGAGAATATGTACTTTTATTTTGTCTTGCAGCTTTCTTTAGTTTCTCTGAATATCAAAAATTTGCTAAAATTTTCCTTTTTTTGATGCAGTATACTCTTATAGCAGTGCAAACTTCTGTTGTTTACACTAACTCAGCTTCCTCAAGTAACTCTTTGTCAGATTTATAAGACTAGAATTAATGCCACTTTACATTTGAGAGGAAAAAAAAAGTTGTTATATTATTAAGAACTTAGATTTTTCTGTGTAGCCTATCTCTGTGTTCATGCAGGGTCTGGTTAATATAACTTCCTGTTGGGGAATTGTGGTATGTCTGCTAGTTTTAGTCAAGAGCTCTCTAGAGGAGGTGTTTGCGTTTCTGGTGTAGGATAAAAGATGCTGCTCTCTCTTTTCATAAAAGACCTGAAGAACTCAAGTTCACTCTAATCATGAGTATAGTCAATACTTGGACAATTAAAGGATTGGGAAAAGAATAAAGTTTCGGAAAGCCTACCAAAAAAGACCGCAGACTTTTACTTTTTGAGGGGTTCAGATTTAAGAATGCAAAGTCAGGTGTTTTCTTCTTGTAGGTTGCTGTTACCACAGAGCAGTCAGCCTGTGCCAATGCACCTCTACAGTGCCCATACCGATAGCTTTGGCTTCCTAATGCACGTAACTGTTTCATAAGGCACAGTCCTGTTTCCTTTTCCGAAAGCATTTTAGGATACCTTTAGAAACCGACAGATACAGAAACACCTGTAGCCTCACGCTTGTGCTCTTTCTGGTGTAGCAAGTCAATGAAGGGAGATACATTTGTACATACATGTATGTATAAAAATGTAAACAAATGCAGTATTTTAGCTAACTCCATAGTTTAATGTGCCTTATTGATTTAACAAGTTCATAATTTGAAATGGCATCTAATGTCTGTGCCTCCTTGGAAGTTGTCCAAGGTATAAATGAGTGTGGTCAGATTGTGCTTGCTTCAGGCTTTTTCTAAGCCCAGGCATTTTTACTGTTACAGCTGCAGATTGCTAACTACCAAGATAGCTGGTGATTTATAAGTTCAAAAGACAAACAGATCTCAGCAAAAACAGAAGTTTCAGCAGCAGACTTTTAGTATGTAACATAACTGTGTGAGGGCAAATCTCTATTGATCCTTGTTTTCTAAAATTGACGCAGATTCTCTGCAGAAAAAGTTACTATTTTGACTACCAACGCAGCTGCTGTATTTCCCTGTCTTTCAGACTGTTTTTGTTAGTGTGCTATTATCTGTTCCCTGGATGTGAGTGAACTTCAGCTGTTTATGAGTAGATTGTGTTTTCCTTTGTGCTCTGATTCAGTAGCTCTTCACAGTCTGGCTTCTTGTGTGCATGCCAAGTGTCCGGTAGCTAAAACTTCAATGGAGTTGCTCTTGATTTTAAATTATAAACTATTTTGGGCCCGGATTTTATCTGGCTAGATTCTTAACTGATATCATGCATATATTAAAAATATTCATTGAAAGCTTTCATATGCTCTTAGTAGATTGTGCACTTGTTGTTAATAATTCATAAGTTGTAAGCAATGAGTGACTTAAAATTTTAACTACAGCCAATATGCTAACTGTATGCAATCTGATTTAAAAAAATACAGGGTAAATATATTCTAATCCAGTCTTGGATTGTAAACATGTCTAAATTCCACTGGTTCAGTTCTGTTCTTAGGTGCAAAGGAGTTGAAGAAATAGTAAGATCATGAAATACACCTCATTGTAGTTCTTAACATATTTTATATACGAGTGCTGAGGTACATAAATATGTCTATAATGACCAAGGATGCTGTGTGTGTATCCAGGTTGAACATTTTCTGGATTTTTTTTGTTAGCAAAAGCTACTAGCTGTTGCTGGTGCTATCTTCATATTTATTACGATAAAACAATGTCTGTTTGATAAAGTTCATTTTACACATACAGCCTGGCAAACACTTGAAGCATTTATGTTTCTAGTTGGTACTTCTTGAGTCGCAGCAGCAGCACTTCTCTGATTTAGTCCTGATCTTATATGCCTGTTTTTAAACCATTGCTGAATGGGAAGCACCTTGAGCAGAGGCATAAGAAATGGAGAGTTAGATTCAATTTGTTTCCAGTCGTTAACGGTGAATAGGGATTTGCTTTCTTAAGAGAATCGAACATTTAAATTTTGATTTTTTTTTTTGCCAGATGTTTCGATGCTAGGGTGATCAGTTTGTTGTCCTCAGCAGATCAGCACAAGAAAAGGTGTTTATCTCAGCCATGGGAGTGTGTGGAAGCTGCAGCATACCTCACTGTAGGTTAACTTAGAGAGGGGCAGCTGAAGCTAATGATGTTGTGTGTCAGAGACATCTGTTTGTGTGTTCTTCTTGTGTCATAACTCAAGAATATTTGACTCTTTCATTAGCATCTTAGTTTGATTCAGGAGTTGGGCTACAGAAAGCAGCTCTGCTTACTTCACTCTGGATTTCACGTGGGAGTACACAAACTGAATTCCTTTTGGATGAGGCCAAACCGTAAGATATGCTCCAGGAATGCATACGTGCCCATTAACAATTGTAGTCCAGTGTTTGTTCCTGTGTGCTGATAGTCTAGTAAAACTAGTTTGAAGTAAAATAAAAAATAAAATAATGAGAAAAAAAAAAACTTCCATGAAAGATAATCAGCGTGGGCATTGCGTACTTAGTGCTAGCTGTTGGGGTACATCAGTACTACTCCTGTTCGTGTGTCTGGACCAGCAGAACAGTGCGTCCCCTCATTGTCTCCCAGCTGTTGGCTGCTCCTGGACAGGCTCTCCCTACTGCCAGGCTCTGCAAGCTTGCTGCTCTGTGCGCTGCGCCCTGCCAAGGTGCTTAGGTCTGTGAGTCCTTGGATTTCACTTCGCTTCTGGATGCTTTTAGGTCAGGCCAAGGGTAGTGCAGATATTGGACCAAATTATTTGTTTGTCTTGTCTGTCTTAGCCTCTGGATTATGTTTCCTCTGATTTTTATCTTAGTAGTGATTTTCTTTACTTGTGTAGACAGAGAAATACTTTTTTTCCAGAAGTGGTTAATTGATAATTTCCTAGTATGAGTAGTTTAGCTTCTGTCTGATACTTGAGCTGCTGCCAGTTGCCATCCTCCCTTTCTAGGGAACTAGAAGTCTTCTTTAGAAGCTGGTAAGGATCAAAATAACCATTCTGGGAACTATTAAGCTTTCTGGGTTTAAAGAAGCGGTGTAGATAAAGGTTGTCTTGTGGCAGTATAACACCGAGAAATATATAAAAAAAAAAAAAAATCACTTCTCCCCAGAAGAAACTTCTTTGTTAAAGAGTACTGGGCTTGTTACCAGGCTGAGTCAGTATCCTTCATTTTGTTGTTGGGGGGGTTGTTCTGTATTGTATTTGTTGTTACTAAAAGTCATTGTTGACAAGCAAAAATAAGCAGCAGTTGAAAGAGGGAATTGAAGTTCTCTCAGATGCTGCAGGGGAAGAGATCAGTGATGATACTAAGCAATACTATTTGTTTTCTAGACTAAATTGACATGAATGAGATTTTTTTTCCTGTGTGTTTGTATTGAAATGTATCCCGTGGTACATTTCAATATTTCTGCTTCATTTCATGGAAATCTGTCATCAAAAGTTTATTTTATTCACTATTATGCTTTACTCTTGCATTTATATGGTGTATTAAAAATAAACATTGTTCTTCTAGTTTTCTTCTTGAGTTTTTACAGATGTGGGGGATAGCAGTTTTAGATAGTAAGCCTATATTTACATAAACAACAGAAAGAGAAACAATCTTGCCTTTATCATTTGTTAAAGAAATACTTGAAACTTTATTTTTATAGGCTAATTTCAAATACTTTCTTTGTTTCCAGACAAGTGATATCTCCAACTAAATTGACTTTTTTTTTTTAAAGTGAGAGCTTGCACAACAAGTGTGCTTATGCAAGATGGAAAAGTGTAATTGTTGAAGGCATACTGACAGTATGGTATGACACCTCCACCTGCTTTCAGATATACAGACTATACCAATCCCTTTTGGAAAGTCAGTTATCCTTAATGTATTTGTGAACACCTTGGGTCTAGTAGAACCTAATAAAGCTCTCTTAATGCACTAAATGAATATTCATTTCATCTTAGCCTGAAAATTGCCAGGGTTGAGCGCCTTTCTCCCCTCCTCCCACCCAGCCTGTCTTGTTAATGGTCTACTTTATGACATTTTCTACTCACTCTGGTAGTTAGAGCATGGGGGGAATTTGTCCATTTGGACGTCATTGCAGTTTGTGTAATTAGGGCCATCATCTGAACCTCAGTGCCAGTTGCTAAGTTATTGTTCACATCAGTGATAGCAATTTAGGAAACCAGGGTAATCTGATCTACCTTCTAGCTTAGTGTTCCCAAACTTTTGTCTGTGATGTTCTTAAATGTATGTGGTTATTGAAATACTATATTGGTATTTTATTTTCTCACTTTTTCTTTCTGACTCTTCTTGTCAGTTCCTCTGCAGCTTTCCACAAGAACAGAGAAAGATCTTGCTTAGAATAATGCCTGAGATGGGAGGAGAGCTAATCCTTCCTTTTGTCTGCGATGAAACTTGAGTTCTAGTGAGGGTAGTTACTTAAAGGCTTCAAATATATTTATAAACTGAAATAATTCATGAGGGTACTTCTAATAATGGAGGGCTGAAGCTTTCTGTTTCTGTTGGTGTGTTGAGAATTGCTTTGGATGTCTAAATTGCATGCATTCAACAACATCAGAAGAGAAAGGCGTATGTACATACGATCTGCATTTGTACGTATGTACAGTTGCACCCTTGGGTATCTTTATTCCTCTTGAAATTTCAGTTCTTATTAGGTTGCTGACAGGGTTGCTTGAAGCAACATGTAACTTGGTTGAATTCTCCACATAAACTCTGACACTTTTAAAAGTTGTTACGAATTCAGCTTCATAAGTGTCTTTTAGTTCTGTCTCTTCTACAGGAGGATCTTGCTACGGAACATTCATGCTGTAAGGCAGCAGGGTGGTTTTCTTGTTTTTATACTGCCTTTGTGCCTGTTCCTTGTACTGTATGCTAGTAAGTGACTTGAAAATTCTTATTCCAGAGTGAGACACACGACTGCAAGACATTATTGCATTTATATCAACAAGTTGCCATGTGACTAAAAGGCTATTAACTTATTTATAACTTTCAAAACTATACTCGAGCGTGTATTGCACTTCTCTCTTTCTGGAACATTTTGTTCCAGGGATCAACTTCTTGTAGTAGTTCCCAACTGGCAGTTGTCATAAGTAGTCTGACGCTTGTGTGAAGTGGTTGTGTGTTAGATGTCTTCCCGTTTCCTGTACAGCTTAGGAAACCATAAACTAGTTTAAATGAGTAATAATTCCCAAAGTGAAAGAGACGTTCTGTCACTGGGTTTGAACACACCACACAAAAGAGCCCCTTTTAAAAGAAAAGATATCTAGAGCTACTGCCTGTATGGTACAGGATAGTTTCTCATTTTTCATGCAGACATGTACTATAAGGTTTCCTCCTAATAAAAACTATTAGTCTTCTCATACATTGAAGACATGCTGGGATGTACTCAAAAAATTTTGTTCTCAAAGAAACTTTCCAAATAATTCACCATTGGGAATGGAGAATTCAGTAAAATTGATGGCCTGTTTTCCAGGGAGACATGCTGGTGAGGATTCTGTTGCATTATCTACACACTTCTGCATCATAGCTCTTTTTATTGTTTTCTCAGTTTATAGATTCAGAGATGTGCAATTCAGGATCTTTTAAGGAATGCTTTTTGGTAGCAAAGACGTGTCTGTACATTTTGCAACTGAACCCTACCTGACTACACTGCACCCTTGGAAATGCTATTGAAATTTCCTATAAGAAAAATAACACTTGGAGTCTTTAATGTGCTACAGGTGTGTCAACTGCAACACAGTTACATGGCTTAAAAGTTCCTGAAAGCTTTAGCACAGGGCCTGAATCTCTGTGCACCTTATGACCTAAGGTGATGGATAATGCTTCATGTTCTGCTTACATCATTATTTTGAAGTTGCACTTGGATCTATACACAGAGGCATATTTTTGAGAAGAGTATGGAATATATATCCACACAGTTGTACAGTTCATGCAAGGATGAAGATTTTTAGTACTATTTTGAAGACTTTTAACTCCAGCTATGGTTATTTAAGTCTCTTTCAGAAAGTTTGTATTTGTTAGCCAATATGATGTGAATTCTAAAAGCTTATAGTCCAGAAGACAAACGGAGTGTTTTTTTGATGCTTAAAGCATCACTTGTTTATCAGAGGCCCACCTTTTCTCATTTTTAGTGAACTACTGATGTCAGAACTAGCACCTGCCCCTGAAGAGAAGGGAGGCATGTTCAGGCCTCTTCAGTATGTCTGAACATAGGTCCCTGTAGGCTGTGTCATCTCAGCTGAGGTATCTACACGTGAAATAGCTTCTGTCCTCTACCTGTTACCAAAAAGAACTTCCATCTTCCCACTTCCTCTGAGACTCGGTGTAACTCTGAAAGTGGGTATAACCTGACGTGGCCTCAGACTAAAGGCTTGTGTTATCTCTATTAGATGTAATATGGCCTTAAGAAATAGCTTGTTTAGCGTTTATTTAGTGGCTACTGTCACTACTACTTTTCCCCTACAGTCCCCCTGCCCCCAATCACTCCCTCATTCAAGTCTCTGACACATGTTGCTGAATTTCTTCCTGACACAGCTATTAAATTATTTAATTAGTGTTGCCAGCAGGTCGAAGGAGGTGATTCCTCCCTGCAGCACTGAAGAGGTCCCACCTGGAGTGCTGTCCTGTTCTGGGCCCCCAGTACAGGAGAGACCTGGGCATAGAGAAGAGAGTCCAGTGAAGGGCCACAAGATGGTGAAGGGGCTGGAGCACCTCTCCTGTGAGGAGAGGCTGAGAGAGAGCTGGGACTGCTCAGCCTGAAGGAGAGAAGAGAAGGTGCCGGGGGATCTCACCAATGTCTCTAGATACCTCAAGGAAGGTGCAAAGAGGACAGAGCCAGGCTCTGTTCAGTGGTGCCCAGTGCCTGTTTGTGCCCATGGCCTCTTGTGCTGGAACACAGGAGCGGGGGGGGGCAGAGCAGATCACCTCCACTGGTCCCTTCCCACTCGAACCGTTATGTGGGGAAAAGGAAGGGGAAATCTGGAATTTCCTTTTAATATGGAAGTGAAAAAAAATGCTATATTTTAGGGGAGCATGGAGAGGATGCTGAACATACTGTTAATTCCACTTCACAGTACGTAGTTCTCTCACAGTTCTCTAATTTCAAACCTGGTTTTAGTTTTATACTGAGCTTCCTCACTGCTAGTTGTATCCATTGCTCCTTGAGCAAGTAGCTAAACTTTATTTGGTCCCTGTTTCCAAGACCGATGAAGTACAACTGTAACATACTTGTACTGAAAAATAATTATTAAAGAAATAATAATTACTATGCTTTGAAGTAATAGTCTACACTTAGAATCACAGAATCATAGAATGGCTTGGGTTGGAAGGGACCTCAAGGATCATCCAGTTCCAACCCCTCTGCCTTGGGCAGGGATGCCACCCACTGGATCAGGATGGTCAAGGCCCCATCCAGCCTGGCCTACAAAACACTTCTGTGTTTTGTATTTGCCTGCCTTGAAATAAGGGGAGTAGTAGGAAAAAGAGCAAGCTGTCAGGTGAAAAGTTCTGCAAGTAATAATGACATTAAAAAGAAAAAAGTGGAGAATCTCTTCTACAAGCCTAACCCAACTATTCTGACCTTATAGCTCTATCATTTAGATTGATATGTAACTTACTATTTCAAAAATAAATTCTTATTGTTTTTTATATGATTTATATATAATATCGTAGAGTTTCTCTACTGAAACTGTTTTCTTGTGTTTAGAATGAAAGGGGCTTCGTTTTCTGTTGTCTTCGTATACTAAACACAAATTCATTCTTGCTAAATGGAAAATTGTATCTTCTTTGGGGAAGACAGGGTAACATTTTCCAGCCTTTTCTCAGTCTTTCCTTCAGGAAGCAATGACACTTAGGAAACTTCATCATAGGCAAGTAAGAAACAGTAAATAATGTTACAGTATTTTCAGGTTATAGGCACCAAACTTTTGTAAGGAAGTGATTCTTGTAAGAACTCAGTTCTTACATTCTTCTAAGATCTGGTAGAACCTCTGGCAATTGTGGTTGACTTGAAATTATTTACTGTGGAGAACAAACAATTTAATGTGACACGGTATAATTTATGAAGGTAAAATAGGCAATCTTAACGTGGTGGGCTATGTCCAAATAACATGATTTTTGGCAATATATAGAATACATTGGTGATAGGAACTTATTTTCCTCCTAACTAGATGATAAATGTCTTATGCATCTACCATGCACTTGAGATAGTCACCATGTCAAGACAAAAAGGTAGACCTTTTTGGAGCTTCTGGCTAGGAAGCCCAGTATTGAGCTCAACACTAGGGGGTTTGTATGTTTTTGTTTGGTTATTCCTTGGTGTGCTCTAGTGGACTGTCTGTATTTTGTTACTTTAGTTTACATAAAAATGGGCTGGGACTTTTGGCCAAGTGCATGTGCAAGTGTATTCTAATTGTCTTAGTCACTCCACTGAGAAAAGTTACAAGTGACAGAAAATACATTCAGTAGTTTCAATACAAAGTGCTTTCTTAAACTGGAGTAACTGATCATTTTGAAAGATAAGGATGATTTCTGAAGACTGAGCACATAGAAATGTGTTGTGCCAGTGTTACTATTCAGTAGCAGAATCTAGATCAAGTTCTCCTTGAATTCAAGAGGACCTTATACTAAGAAGAGTACAGTGACTATGGGAAGAGAAATTTCTATGTACGCAAATTCTGTAGGTCTGGCTGAAACATAGCTTGTGTTTGATAAATATTTCATTCTTGTTTTTCATGGTTTTAAATCAGAGCAATTTCCTATAGTTGTGCAGATAACTATCTTATTGCATACATTCTTTTTTCAGCATTATTATTTCTTCATCTTGTTCTGTGCTATCTTTGAATTCAGCTAAAGCTTCTGTTAACACTAAAGTAAACATTTATTCTAACAACTTTCAGGTGCTAGGTAGCACTTCTGAAAAACATGAGCATGAGGAACTCAAGGTCTTTAACTATTAATATTTTTTTTCAGGGCTGTGCTTTTTTTATATGGGAGGAAAGGGTTATACCTCTGTCCTATAAGTGGTCTTTATCCACATAAACTGTGTTCTAACTGCTCTTCCAAAAAGTGCTTTTATAAATGCAAAAGTTGTTTTGTTTTGATTGTTGCATGTTAGTGAGGGATCTCTCTTCTGAGTAGAGGGCTCAAAAAGCTGTGGGTTGTTTGAAGGCGATTAAAGTGTAAGTTGATGAGCATGTTCTTTTAAGTGCTGAGGTTTTAATGGAATATTTTCCTATATGAACTAACTAATTTATCTAATATCTGAAGTTTTTCACCAGTGAATATGAAGATGACTCTTGCATCCTGTAGCTGTTTGACACACGTTATTTATCAAGTACAGGGGAAATTGATTAACTGTGGAGCAGAATTGTGTAAAATTGAATTCAGAACAGTTTTCTGTTTTTTCATAATAAAATGATTACTGAAAGAATTCCATCTGAAGACTGTTGAAAGCTGGCTGCAGTTTATGATATAACGGATAAAATCTGCATCCTTGGCCTTCCAACAACCTTTACACCAGCAGATGGTGGGCGTAAAGATGTCATTCATCATTTATTTACAATGGGCTTTATTTATTCTAGTGTCAACAGCTGCCCCAGGGAGCGGGTTATTGAATTCAAATGTGAAGCTCTGGGTTATTTGCTTCCTTTCAAATTTGTCTTCAGAGCTTAGTTGCTAGGAGTCCATTCTGTGCTCTAATAATGATTCATGTATTGTGAAGCCATTCAGTAAATTGGGTTGTCAGGGATTGCCAAAAAAGGTTTAGAGGTCTTGTTCCGATTTTTTTAACAGCACTGTGCTGTAGTTGGTGTCTTCTCATTATGTGCCTTCTTTTGCCAGTGTTAGAGACTTTGTCCCCAGTTGTCCCCTCTCTGATTTCCCCTCCATACACCTCCTTGCCCTCTCAAAAGTAGTAAATTTTTAGCAGCAAAACATAAATTTGAGACATGAAATAACGAAACTTTGTCTTCTACAGGCAGGACAGGAGTCCTTCCGTTCCATTACAAGGTCATACTACAGAGGGGCAGCAGGGGCTTTACTAGTGTATGACATTACAAGGTGAGAATGTGGAGGAAGTTATAACTGGTTTAAAATTGTCTTTTCTGTATATCACTGTGCAATTCTACAGTGTAAAAAATGTCTAATTTAGCATTTTTATAAATAAGTGCAATCTAATGTTTTACCGTGTTCATTACGTGCTCAAAATCAAGATACAGATTATGTTTAATATATATATATGTATACACTTCGAATTTTCTCAGTATAATGGTTGAGAAAAAGTATGTGCAAACTCTCACAAAGAATGAGTCAAAATATTTTTGTAAACTCTTTGTCCATGAACCTCTGGAATACCTTTATTGAAAAAGACCTTAAAGTATTTCATGAATTCTTTTCTTGTGTTTTGAACCTTGAACTATATTTTTTCTTTTACTGTATCAAACTTTTTACTGAAGTACCAGTCTGGAGAGAGAAAAAAAAAAAGTATAAAACATCAGTCTGATTACATAAAAATACCTGGAAAGTCTTTTAAAAAATGCTAAATTCTTTATTGAATTTACAAATTCACAGAAAATGTCCTTTTTTTTTTTTGCCAGCAATAGAGCAAATATTACTGTATGAACTCATGACTGCTTGTGTTGTTACTTGAATTGGTTTGAGCATGTTACAGACTTCTCATGTTCCATTCAGCAGACTAATATATATGTCAAATGGCAGATTTTTTTGGCTATAAGAATCCTCTTTATTCTTTGTAGGAAATGTTTTCAGGTACTCTTTAGGAAGAGTCCATTAATGCTCCGTGTTTTACTAAATTCGTGTTTGCTTGTTTTCACTCTCAGAAAGGTAATACTAGCTTTTATCCCTGAAGCCTGTGTAGTAATAAATGAGTTCGTTGCGCACATCGAGAAGCTAGCTAAGGGAAGGGAAAAGAATTTCTTGAAATACTGCTTTTAATTTTCATTCTTTTCCATACTCAGGAGGGACACTTTCAACCACTTGACAACTTGGTTAGAAGATGCTCGTCAACATTCCAATTCCAACATGGTTATAATGCTTATTGGAAATAAAAGGTAAAATTCAACCAGTCATGATTTTGTAGATACTAGAGATTTAAAACTTGTTTTTCTCACTACCTTTTTTCTTCCTAAATGGTGATTTTGTAAGTAAGCACCTAGATCTGTCCCTTATAAAGGGAGTATGGCACCTAATTTAGGTGTTCTAAAGTGGTTTGCATTTTTGGTTAAGAATGACGGCAGAGAAAATGTCATTAAACAGAGTGAGGCCCATACTACTGGATTCACTTGAAAACATTTACGAAATATAAAAAGTGCATACCTCAATAATTACATGAGATGCTTCTGAACTTAAAGCCTACTTTATGTTCTGTCTGTTTCATCTAGGAGTGTGGTCAGACAATGGTTTTTAACCATTTCCTTTAAGTTCAGGCAGCTCTTAGACACTAAATGATACAAATTCAGAAGGTTCGGAAGTTTGTTACCAGATTTGGAAATGATTACCTACTTGGTCTTTTCATCAGCTAGAGTGTCAGAAGTTCTGAAATGGTTCCCTGTTGATGCTGACACTTTGATCTATATTGAAAATCTTCACTTAAAAAAAAAAAAAAATCACAAGTAAACTTAATATATTCTGTAATTTTTCTGGTTCTTGATCCACTAAACTGTAGAATCATGTCTAAACTTTTACTATATGTGGATTTTTTTGAATATCAAAAGCATCATCTCAGAACTTAAAAAACTGTTAGTTGTGAGCCTTTACCGAAGTGACATTAACTTGTCTCCATGTCTAAGAAATTCTTGAAGGTAAAGATGCCAGTTGAATTAACAATATGCTTGTCCCCTGAATTTTATTGAACAGCTAGATCATTTTTAGATGCTACTGAGAAACAGCCTTGTAGTAAATACAGTCTAGTTTGGCCTGTTCACCTCTTGTTTTGTTCTTTTTCTTTCCCCTTCTTTCCACTTCTTTTCCCTATATTTGCCATCTACCTTACTCCAAAAAATCATACTAAGCAATAAATGATTATGAAGCTTACCCATATTTTTATATATAATATGGAAAATGACTAGCAGAGTTCTTTTTAGTAGAGGAATGTGATAAGCATAGTCTTTACAAATTGTTATAAAAGGTAATCTAATTTATTAAAAGATTTGGTAAGCCCATGAAAGCAATGAGCAACATTTTTTTTATGCTTATGTGAGCAAAGAAGTGGCACAGAGAAATAACGTGCACTGTTTTTTTGCAGAAAGTACTGTGTAAATTCGAATACTTAGTTAAGACACCTGTAATTATTCCTGATTATTCTTAGCTGTTAAAGCAAAGTAAATTTTGATGTCTTGCAGACTATATACCATGTGGTTGTATGTTATCTAATATGCTACTTGCAGCGAGCTCAGTAATTATCCCAGTTACAACTAGGGTTTGTTCACACAGTAAATTTACTTAGATTATGTATTTTAAGTTGCAGATTACGGTGCCACAGGAAGCAAAAGTTCTTTAAGAAGCTTTTTAAAGGGTATTATTTTCAAGCCTCAAAGAGGAGAATGGGAAGGAAACTCCTTCGTTTGCACTGCATTATACCGAAAGCATGTTACTGGAGCTCTTACAGTAGAGTGTACTGCTCTAGAGACTTATGGAAGGAAGAACACGTATACTAGCATAATATTTTTTAAAGAATAAATTTTAAGAGTCCCAAAAGTGTACTTACAATACAGTTAATTGTACTACTAACCTAATACTAGATTTGAAGGGTGTTGAGAAATTAAGCTGAAATATAATAGCTGCTTTTTGAAAACATTACGTATACTGGAATTAAAACATGACAAATACTATACTTGATCTCCTTTCCAGAACAAAGCATAGCTATATTGATCTAGTAAGACCAAATGCTTCGAATTATTGGAATGGGATGTATGGAGAGAGGAAGACAACTGTGGTTAGTAGAAGCAGTTAAAGCTCTTATATGGATATGTTTAGATATCAGTAGTGAGTCCTGAGTGGGTTATCACTGCAGTTTTCAATGCAGCTGCGCTATTTCAAATAAAAAAGATGTTTATTTCTATTTTATCATGGAGATAACACTGTAGTGAATCAAGCTTTAGATAAGACATTTTGGAGTGTAGCGTGGTAGTAGCAATGAAGACATTGTTCAAGTTCAAAAATACAATGTCAGGCAGCTACCTCAGGGACACGAGAATGAACACCTTGTTTAGTTATCTTAAGCCTGAGACTGAGATACTGGGAGTGCTTACATATAATTAACATCAACTTATTTTTTCTTTGAGAAGACATTTTTTGTATCCTTACCTTCAAATGCTCCATGTTTAAATGATGTGCTGAATTATCTTGACTCTGTAACTTATCTGAGCTAGCATATAGTTGTAAAAATAACAAAAACCTGCTTTGCTGCAAAATTGATGCCACAGTGAGTATGATTTATGTTTCATATATTTGTAATTACAAGAGTGGCAGCCCAGTATTAAATGTCTTACTAGCACTCTGGCTATAAATTAAACCTCTGTGTTTGCATGCTGTTTAATTTGGAATTGTATATCTGAAAGTGTGTGTTTACATGTGTAATTTAAAGACAACTTATGTAAAATCACATGAAAAAGTACAGCTTTATATCGTTCAGGATGTAATATACTTAGAAAGAAGGACAGAAACTGTGTATCACTGTGTATTTTTAAGAATTAAAGAAGTTCTAAAAAGTAGGAGTGAAATACTTGTGTCCATGTGACTTAGAAGTGGGTTTGTTTTTCATTGTCCAGTCCAAGAAGGTTTTCTACGTTTTTGGTTTTTTTGTAATATTTAACTTTCTTACAGACTGGAAAGCAGGAAACAAGAAAATGTGTTACAGTCACTTTAAGTTCTGCTGCTGTTAAAGGGCTAGGTCAGGCATAGAGTTTCAAAACCTAAATGCTAGGTTGTCAGGAGGGAGCAGCTAATATAGTTGAAAATACCGTTTTTGTTCATAGATAACGTGATACTAGAAAAATGATATTTACCTAAAATGACGATGTCTGAAGTTAGCGTTTGAGGAGTAGCTAGATAAGTATATACCTATCCCGTTGCAAGGCATTTCATGAACTCTAAGATCTGTGTCAGCTAGAACTGATAACTCAGGTGTGATGTCTGTGGCTACTCCGTATGTTGTAAGTGCAAAGCTTATAGTAATTCTACTTTATGTAAAGGCTTGAATAGATCTTTGTATGTACATAAGTTCTAATGGGGACTGTTGGCTTGTAAGTACATCTCTGAAGAATGATATTTACCTGGACAGGTTAGACCACATGAATAACTTTTTTTTTTTCCATCTTAGTGATTTAGAATCTAGACGAGAAGTCAAGAAAGAGGAAGGTGAAGCATTTGCACGAGAGCATGGACTTATCTTTATGGAGACGTCTGCCAAAACTGCTTCCAATGTAGAGGAGGTAACTTTGCTTAACATTGGTACTTTAGTAAAAATAGTTGTTTTGAAACGCATTCTGTAGTTTGTACAGATGTTATTCCTCTAGATTTTGGCTTTCTCCACTTGAATCAGCTGCTCTTTAATTTGTAATATGAGAAAGATACTGTCTAAATTTTATCTGATTGCACAGCACCAAAGATATTGTTGAGATTGCATTAACTCAGATGCTTATTTTTAAAAATGCATAATCAGCGAAATGGGTACACCTGTCAGTTTTGTAATCTGAAAATTGAAACTGGAATAGATTTGCTAGTGCAAAGCAAGAAAGGCTATCAGTGTCTTTGACAAATGTCAATCTAACCAGTTCTTAAAGACCTCTTATATTTCACGTGCTCTTCAGAGCAAGCTATTGCAATACTTTGGTATCCCTACTGTAAACAGTTTTCATCTTTCCCCTCCACTACCTAGCAGGAATCTTCCTTGCTGCAATTCACACACACAATTTCTGTCCTCCAGAGAGTTGCCAAAGAGGCCATTATCTTGGTTACTGTAGTCTGTAATGTATTTGAATGTTATGTGTTTCAGTCTTTGCTATTTTAGAGTAAAGAACTTCATTCCCTTGAAATTTGCATATAGTTCATATTTGTGGGTATATGTGAGTTCTTACATACGTCACCTTAATCTACTACACATCTGTCTTGAAGGATGGTTGTGGTGGGTTGATCTGAGTCAGCAATTCAACAACCTAGTCAGTTGCCCACTTACTCCACTTGTCCAGTAGAATGGGGTAGAGAATCAGAACAGTCAAAGTGAGAAAGACTCATGGATCAGCATAAAGACAGCTTAGTAAGTGAAGGGAAGGAGGGGGAGAGTGGTGGAAAGGCAGTCACTTCCAACTTCCCATAAACAGATCGATTCCCAGACAGTCTCTGAGCAACAGCTGTTTAGAAAGGCTACATCTTGTTTTTTATTGCTGAGCATTATCATTGTATAATATGAAATATCCCTTTGGCCAAGTCAGGTCATCCGTCTGGCTGTGTCTCCTGCAACTTCTTGCCTACCCCAAGCCTAATTGCTGAGGGAGCAGAAGCAGCAAAAAAAAAGAAAAAGAAAACCTTGACATTGTGCACACAGTCTTTAGAAGCAGCTAAAACATTGTGTTATCAATGCGGTTTTAATCACAAATCCAAAACACAGTACCATATATGCTGTTATAAAGAAAACTAACTCCATCCCAGCCAGACCCAGTACAGTGGTGGACAAAGAGCTCCAGATGATATGTTAGTGCTGTGTAAAGCAGAAAGATTGCTTCATTTCAATTTCACTGAAATTCTTCACTCAGAGGGTGGTGAGGCACTGGAACAGGGTGCCCAGAGAAGCTGTGGATGCCCCATCCCTGGAAGTGTTCAAAGCCAGGTTGGATGAGGCCCTGGGCAACCTGGTCTGGTGGGAGGTGTCCCTGCCCATAGCAGGGGGTTGGAACTGGGGGATCTTTAAGGTCCCTTCCAACCCAAACCTTTCTGTGACTTGTCTTTCAGACCTACACTCAATTCGTGCATCCCAGCTAATTAGCCTTTTTTTAAAGTAGCGTGGCATAGTTCAGCTTCTCATACTACATAATCTGTTCTCAGTCTTTTCTAAAATAGTCCTAAATTGTGAGATGGTGGGCAACTGGTTAGATATTGCTTTGGTAGTAAAGCTCTCTAGTTTTGAAATTTTGAAAAAATCATAGAATAGAAGAATAGAAGGCATACAGCCTTCATTTACTTCATTCTGTTTTGTTACTGTGTGGTTCTAACATTGTCACCTATTTCTGTGACAAAAAGTGGATTTCCAGTGGATGACTTGTCTGGTACGTAATGCACCTATGATTATCAGAAGGAACATCAGCAGAGAGTTCGTTCTTAAATAAGTTCAAATAGAATCCTCTCTTCCTGGTTCTATGAATGAGCGATTGTAGTAACTTTCTTAACTGATGCAAAAGCTTGAGGATTTAATTCTTTGTAGTGACAGTCAAATACATTCCTTAAACGGTACTCTCAATCAATACTGAAAGAGGTAGCATGATCTACTCTAGTTACAGCTGACAGAGCAAAATCTTAACCTTTGAGTTAATAAAAATAAGTGAGGAGAAATAGTAGGCATGGAAGACGAAAGTTATCACTTCATGGACAAACGAAGAGGCCACTTACATTTTTGTCATTGTGCTGATTCTGGACTGTTCAGTATCAAAAAAATGGGGGGAGCAAGGAAAGAAATTGTGTGAAATGGGCAGCATTAGAAGAAAGAACAAGAGGTATACAGAGCTGAGGCAGATGTAGAAAGCCTTCAGCACATGACTTCAGGACTGGAAAGAAATTAGTTTTCTGACACAATCTTTTCTGTTCACAAATCTTTCGCAGTAACAATGCAAAACATTTTTACTGTTCTTTTGGGGGAGAGACTAATGGTTAAGAAAGTAAGGTTTTTGACTAGAATATGTGTTTATACTGTTCAATTTTGCATTCAACAGTGCAAAAGTAGATGGGAAAAAAATAGATTGGAAATAGATTGGATCTAAAAAGCTGGGCTTCTGTTCTTTTTACCCCTCAATAGGAAATATCCCTCAAAAAGGGTGATTTGGAGAAGAGACACTATTACTGTAAGACTCATGTACATATGGAAATGCATAGATGGAGCAAGCTAGAGCATTCACAGATAACAACCAGTGTCTTGTTTCCTCTTTCTGGTCTCAAAAGAGGGATTTTGCCTTACTGAGACTACATAATTGACTAATAAAGCCTTGGCCTACTGCATTTGTCCCAGTGCTGCATTTGCTTTAGTAGCTGCTATATAAAAGTAGTAAAGGAAGTGTAAAGTGATGACAAAGAAGCTACACAGTATCCAATAATAAGGTTTTAACTATTCTTCCAGTCATTTGAGAGAAATAGATCAAATTTTGAGGTGTCTGTCCTAAGTAGAATTGGGAAGGAGATCCATTTTCCCTGGCCAAATATGCTTTGTAGCTGCAGAGCTGGTGCTCTAACCAGTTTCTGAATCTGAGGCTTGTACTCATGGCAGAAGAAGACTGTTAAGGGTTTAGAAATAATCATCACGGATTGTTTGTACATGCCCTTCTCCAAACCACCTTAAAAACATGTAACAATTCCTGTAATTCTCTGGAGCCTTATCCTCAATATATGGAAGCTGTCTATGTCATTACAAACGTGCATAGCTTGCAAGTGTACAGGTTTCGTTCCACTCATGTAAAGAAACTATAGCAAGTACTTTTTATCCATTTTAGTTATACTTGAGACACTCTTTGCTCTACAGGTACTTGCATTCTCAGCCCTTTTGGAATCTAACCACGTTCCACATTTTATGAATGCCTTCTTTAGCGGGGCATGCCATTGTATACTGATCAGTTCTCTCCTATTAGACAGAACGGGACAGAAGTTTAGACTGTTTGCCACGTGAGCATTTCTGCACATCTATTTTAAGACCTGGCATGCTTTTCTTAACTTTATCTCTGGTCCAGAGTAATACCTGGCTCTGCAACAACAGGGCTAATAACAGTGTGGCTCTTCTATGCTGAATACCAAGTTCTTGTCACTGGGGGATTCAAGAGGAGAAGAGTGGCAGTACAGGCTGGTGATGCTACGTGGGTTAACAGATCCTCATCATGAAGCATAAGCGGACAGCTGTTAGAGTCCTGTGGGTCCTAGTCAGTGCCATTCAGTGTACAGACTATTCGCGTTTCATGAGGATGTGTTACTGAAACACAGCAGTACATGGATGTGTCTGCTGTCTTGTACCAGAAGAAGTTAAATGGCCAGAGGAAACTTATCTCTAACTTATCTCTAGTTGAAAATACATTGTTCTTGCAGAGTGATGAGGCAAGCCACCAGATAACGTGTGATCAGTTCAACATTGTTTTTGACCCAACATCATCTTAACATGCCTCATAAACATCTACGATAGAGATTTGTAAGATAACGGTAGTCCTTGGCTGTTTCTTTAAATGAACAAATCGGCTTCTGTCATCAGTGTTATTTTTGTTTCTCTTGTCTAAACACAATTTCTGCCACTGTGTAGTGCCTTAGTCAATTCCTAGCTGCAGCAGTGCATTGTCCTGCTCAGATCTTAAGATAGTTTTAAAACGTTCATTCTGTTCTTCAGTATGATCTGTTAACCTACATCTTGGATGTCAACGTTTAGCAGCAGAGAATATCCTGTTAGCTGGTCATGTAGTGCAAGGCTGTTAATGGGATGTTTATATCCTGTTTGCACAATAGGCAATTAATAGCTGGGAGCAGGAAGTAGACGTAGGCTCTTCCTTCAGAGCTTCTGTGGAGGCGTATAAGAATTCAGTGTGGCCGCAGAGTTAAATCATCACGTTTAATGTGGAATGTGATGAGGAGAGTTTCTGAATCACTAGGAGGGTAAAAGGACTGGGAGGGGGGGTTATTTGGCTATCATTTGGCTGCTGCCACAAGACCAGTTACGCTGCCTCTTCAGCCATATCATGCTTGTAGAAAGAGTGTTTTGTTGTTATCAACTTCCCTTTAGCTTCTGTCTAAAGCCATCAAAATAGATAGCCTACTATCAACAGCCAACTGATTTTTTTTGCATTTTTCTTCAGTGCTTTCCGAGCTGCGTCAACATCAGTTGGTTTTCTACCTTGTATTAAAACTACATGTAATACTGAAGACTTTTCTCTCATTTGCAAGAGACATTAACAACTATATCACACCTTTCATTGGTGGTTCAACAACAGTATACGACTGTTAGTTGTAGTCTTATCTGAAATGCGTGGTTCAGAGCTTGCTGTGTGGTTTCTGCTTGGGCAGTGTCTAACACGTGCATGGGTAGAATAGGGTCATCTGCATGAACTGTAAGGTCTTCTACAGCACTCAGTAGTTATCTTTGCATCCCTGGAATATCGTTTGTTTGAATCCATTTACAGGCATTGATTGTAAAGAAGTAAAGATGCCTAGCTGTATTTGGAAAGCTGTAGTAACTTCGTGCCTTCCTCTTGTGCTCCATAGTGCTAGTTCAATAGTGACTAATACGATCAACCTTAAGCAAAAGTGTTTTCTGGATACTGGTCAGACCAGCACCAGACACCACCACTGTTCAGAAGCTGATCTTACCGAGCTCTACTAGCGTGTCACTGACTCCTGGTGTGGCAGTTGCTTTCAGTCAGTTGTTCCCCATACGGATGGGATTATATAGCCCTATGCCAAGCTTTCGTTTTAGACTACTGTCTTTGTTGTTCCAAGTTGTCTGCACATAAATAGAATGCATTAATGCATTCATTGTTCAGGATTAAATCTGAATGGACTAACCGTTTCAACCCAGCGTTTGAGTACCTCTGCTACATACAGCTGGATGGTCAATCGACAGTTCTGTTTCACTTGTAACTTAATTTTCTCTTCAGGCAGTTTTTTTCATACTTCTGTTGAATCAGAAAGTGGAGACTCAAAATCCCAGTAGTTTCAACAGGCGTACTGCTCAGTCACAGATAACGGAAAGATGATGGACTTGGTAATACCCTAAAGGGCAAAAATGAAAATCCCACAGAAAGATGAGATTCTTACCAGTTCCAAATTGGAACTGATATTTTCTAGAATTTGTTTTTTCCTTTCCTTTTACCCTTTTTAAATATGGCTAAGTGCTGGTACGCAAACAGCTGCTTGACCTGGTGATCTATTTATTTAGCAAGGATTTAGTTGATAAAACTTGAAACTTCAAGGTGTTAGTAGCTTTACTATTAAAGTGACATAAGATGTAATTTGACTAGAGCTTTGAGAACAGTAGAATTTCTTGTATATGAAAGGTGTGTGTTTTTTTAATTTTATTTGGTTTGTCTTAAGTTGTATCAAAACCAGGATTCTTTCAGGTTCATGGAAATCAAAGCTCTGTGACCCTTCAGCTGTGTGAAGTTAGGCTCTTCAGCCATTTTCTCCCATGAGAAAATAGAGGTGTCAGTTCATCTGTAGGAGAGAGAAGGGGCAGGACACCTGACTTCAGTGAAGATTCACAACTTTTATCTCCTTGTGGGAAGTCCTTGGGCAGCGCCCCAACTGTGCTGCAAGGAACAGTGACTCTGCCATGGTTCTTGGGACTTCTGGGCATCCTGAGATGTAATCATAATAAAATTCTCAGTTAAGGGTTCCAGGCTCTCAATAACAGCATGAAAAGTATCATATGACTGTCTGCCTGAGCCATAGATTTTGCTCTATAAGTAGTTCCTTAGTTACGTGTTTATCGTTTTCTCAGGTGCTCCATCTCTTGTAACTGTTCAGCAGCAGCTGCAGTACTTCTTGAGAAGGTTCAAGCTAGTAATGTGCTTCTTTCCAATAAGCTTGTCAAAGACAGCACAAGCCAATTGCTGTCAAGTTCTGTTTTGGGCCTGTGCGCCTTTCCTTTAAATGTAGAGCCACAAATGTGTAAGGGCACTTCTTGGGGTGTGGGTTCGTTATATAGCACTTCCCTGCTGCTTAATAACTAACCCCTCTGAAAGCCCTTCGGTGACCTGGGTTTCTTTCTGAAGGATCATTTAATTGTAAAAAGTATTGTCTTACTGCGCATAAAACAGCTGCTCAGAGCTTTAGGATCTCCCTCCGTAAGTGACCATCCGGCACCACTTACACTCTGGGCTGTTGAATGCCCTACTGAGTAAACCCGTTTGTGGTCCGTGTCATTACTGTTTCCAAATGCATATTTTACTAGAGTCATGAACTAATCTTAACTGCTGAAGCATAGGAAATTGGGAGGAGGACAAACTTCTAGGTGTTGGCTGACCACAGAGGTGAAGGCCATGCTTCAGAATTTGAGATATGTTACAGTTAAGTGTCCTTGATTTAAGTGTAGGAAAGCGTTCGGAAATAATGAACTCAAACCAATTTGTATTTCAGAGCACTAAATTTAATATAGCCACCAGAGGGCAGCATGTTACATGAACTGGAAATGCAGATTATGATATATTTTGATTTTAAGTGAAGATGGACTTCTAAAATCTGAGTTTTGAAAAGTATTGGTGATTCATTTACAAGTTTTTGTTATGCTCAGCTTGGAGCTAAGTCATCAAATACTCATCACGGCAATAGCTGTAGTGTCTGCAAGACATTATTTGCACATTTTGTCACATCTGCCAAATCTAAATATAGTTGTTCTATAGCTTGTGTTCTGGTGCCTTTAGCTTATTATTACTCCTACATACAACTTGCATATGACAGGTAACAGGAGCTTACTCCCTTACTTTCTGCATTATTTTTTTTACTAGTAACAGAATTCATTCTTCCTTTTTTGTCTCAAGGGCAGTAAACCTACGTTGTTTACTTTGATAAAATAGGTGTCAAATTGCTTTTGTTTTATAGTCGGGGGTTTTAGGATTAATTTATCTTAAATGCAGCATCTGTGATTTTCGGTTGTTGTTCTTTTGGGTTTGCTTGTTTGTTTTCTGAGATGGACATTTTGAGACTTTGTGATTTCCATAAAGCAACGTGACCTAGGAAACCCCTTATGTAAATATATGAAGTGATATTTTACTCAGCTATTGTGACTCAAAACCCTCCTTCGTTTGCTTTGCACTAGGTGCAGGTGTGACACAACAGGCAGATCGCATCTTACAAGACTTAGTTTCCCTGTTTGCCCAGTAATGTCATTTTCCTCAGCAGGGTGTTACCGTTATCAGTGTTGGCAAACCTAGTTATAAGGTGAACACAATAGAAAAATGTGATATTGAAAGAAATCACTAAATCACTGAACAACTTTTGTAGATTTTTTTTTTTAAGTGCTGTGGTATAGATAAATTCAGTAGTCTCAAGCATGAAAGCATCAGTATCTTGTGATTTAGGAAGATTAAAACCAGGAGTTAAACATATGTTTAACACATACATAAAAATATGTAGACATATTCCTAAAGATGCAGTGATTTCTTTAATTTTCCTCAAACGTAGCCTAGAATCTGTATGTTTGGAAGTCTACTCATAAAAGGAAGAGAGGTTTTTGCAGACTGAGTATATTAATGTAGGAACTGTGTAGCAGGGGCTTGCCATCTTTCGGGTGACTGCATGTAAAGCCAGGCAGAACCTAGTGCTGCCTGTCTGGAGCCGGTGAGAATAAACTGGGATGGACCTGAGTTGGTCAGGGGCGGAGAGGCTTGAGTGTCTTTGTGTTGTGGTTTAACAGCAGCAGCGTTACCGGGATCTACAGGGCAACTGCAGCAGGCTTGGTAGGCAGCCAGCCTGGGTCCGTGTGGGCTTGCTGGTTGAAGTCTTGTGTTGTGTGGAAGTGGCCGAGCTGCACCTGGATCCAAGTTGGCATGTGAAGTGCTACAGCTGTGTTCTTGCAGTCCCCTGCACGTGGTCTAATAAATGCAAACTGGATTTGAGGGGAAGCAGCTCTGTCTCTTTGCATCCGTGGCTCAGTTAATCTGCAAACAGGATAAACTGCCCATAAATAATTGAGAGTTTATAGTATACTGCGTGTTCCAGATAAGAGTTAGAACATGCAGTATGAAAAGAAATTTTTAGAAGAAGCCAATTACACAGGGTTCACCTTCTTGTCCTTGCTAATTGGGGCACTAGCATACAATGCCAAAATCTGATATGATATTCTTAAAGTGACTAGAGTGCTGTTTTTAGTAAGGTTCTCAGGTGGGTATTTTCGGTCCACTTACACTTTGAGGCATAAGCTAACTTAAAATACATGGATGCAGAAAACAGATGGAAGTCTTTAGGGATGCAAGTCTCTTTTCATTGCTGAATAGTAGTAATTTTTCAGAATCTGTACTAACTGAAGACGTAAATTTTTTAGATGCTAAATTCTCGTGAAACCAGTGTTTTCAAATAGGAATTATTTATATGTGACCCAGTATAGCCTGGCACTTTGCCATGCAGAATACCTGTATGTACTGTTCTAACACTGATATTCAGTGTACCAGAGTCATGGCAGAAATTTGGTAATCAGATTATATCTTCTGTAGACAAATGAAATTGTAGAACTGAGGTGAATTGGAATATTTTGATTTTTCAGATCAAGATTTTCTCAGGAAATGTATTTAGTGTTAAAATACACCGTTTGTACTGAAGTCAGCATGCTTTTATGCTTTGTACAGTACATATGTAATAACTCTGTTGAATATGGGGTGCATTTTCACATTTTTGTGAGTATAGATGCATTCTCATGGCAATCTCTTCCTGAATGTAGCATCCAGAAGATACTTTGTACTCAGTTTGGAGTTGGTAGTCTGGCAAAATTCTAGGTGGTTGGTCTAAAGTAATTTTTATAGATGTAATTTAATTCTCATGAAATTAATTCCAAGAGCCTAAGTGTACTTAGCCAGCTCTAGTTCTAGAATTGTTAGAAGTGCCAATTGTTAAGTGCTTGTTTACATGAAGTTATCATAACACGTTTTTAAGACTTCAAGTTCTGCTTAGTGTCCTACTTAAATGGGAATGAGCAAGCATCCTCACAGATCCCAGCTGTGACTTTCCAAAGTTTTTGGCTTATACCTTTCAACAGGCCCACGTATGAGCCTGTTACAATAATTAGTGTGTTATCAGAAACCAAGATAAGTTTGAATGCTTTTTCTTGTATTGAAAACTTCAATTTCTGAGGAATTTGAATCAATTCATAGTTGGCTGCAAGCCAATTTTTCTCCTCAACTCTAACGCATGTTTGAAAAACGAACTCACTTCCTAAGTGCCTTGTGAATCTGCAATGATTAATTCTTCTCATTATTTTGCTGCAAATTCTCATGACCCTCTGTGATGATTCGATCACCCACTTAGAGTTTATGCATATTCATATCTTCCTGCTCCTGCTGCAGTCGTTCAAGTCTCCTTCACTGGCTGTGGTGTGTGCTTGGTGCAGTAATTGAGCTGCAGTAGATTGATTACTCTGGGGAGCTGTAAGGCCTTTAAAGGTGAAAACATATCAGTCCTGTTAATTAGGAAACAAAGCTCTGGTGGCAAGTTCAGCAGTCAAATGCTTCCAGTGTAGAAATGAGGAAAGGTATGATTTGTTCCTCTCCATGAACCCTGTTTACTTTTTTATATTTGAATTAGATCTGTATTTGCTGTAACGGGCTAGTGCAGAAGATAGCATATCTTGTATGATTGTGTGCTGATGGTATTTTAAAATAAAAGAGCCATATATTTGATTATTGCTTGTAATTATTAGCTGCTGTTAATCACCTCTTAAATTATACATTGTCTTAGGCATTGTTTGACCTATGAAGTTAAACGAGAGATGAAAAATGGAATCAGTGATTGTGAACTTTAACCAAAAATATTTATTTATATCACTCACTCTTTCAGATGTAGCATCAAAAAGTCTTTTCTCAGAATTAATACAATTTGAGAAATCATAATAAAATCTGGAGTATTTCTTTTCTACCATTAAGATGTCTGTTGCCCATCAAGTGCAAGATTAATTAAAGAGAATACATTCTTAAAATTAGGTGAATATTAAATGATAGCATAAGGTTTCATCCAGCAGACAGCATCCTTACATCATCATTGTAAGTACCCTGTGGTTTTATGTTGCTAAGCACTCTAATCTAGAGTGGCCTATTACAAAGATATTAAGGGTAGGGGAAACCATCTGCCACACAATCTATCCATAAGGGTCAGAAATAAATAATTTAAAAGTAATTTATATATCTTAAAAACCACTTTTTTCCCCCTGTAATTACTGGACAACAGATTGTAGAATATAGTTGTTATGAAAATGCCTCTCTATTTTTGTAAATAGCATGTGAGCCATTGCTACTTCAGGGTAGGTTGTAGGATGCTGTTGTCGTACCTGTTCCTCCTGAGGTAGGAAAGTCTTGCTGAAAAAAATACGCTAACTGGAGTTCAATCTCATGTATATCGTACACCAAACGATATCATATCCACTAGTTTACTATTGTTTTCCTCTCTGTTTTAGGCGTTTATTAACACTGCAAAGGAGATCTACGAGAAAATCCAGGAAGGAGTTTTTGACATTAATAATGAGGTAAGTTTTAGTACTCAAAACACTTTCTTCTTTTTTCTCTCTTTTTTTTATGTGCCAAATCCACCCTCCCTAGAAGTAAAATATGTCTGTTACGTTTAGATATAGAATTGTCTGCCATTGTGGTAAAAATGGATTAAAATAAGTGACCCTATCCATCCATGAAGCATCACAAAATAATATAAATCCCCAAAAGAGAAGAAAATCCACTTTCATCCACTTCTCCATATGGTGTCATCTGTTTTCAAAGATAATTTTCCACTATGTAAATGGAGGACCATGTTGATATGCCAGATGCACTCCATGAGCTGTCCAGTGTAGGGGAGGGATTGCTTTGAGAGTTACATAAAAGACTTTTGAAATGTTCCTGGTTTAGGTGGCTGGATTCTGTGGGGAATAAAAGATTAGCCATTTTGTCTATGCACATTACTGAAATTACAGATTATCAGGGCCAGCCTCTTCAGCTTGTTCTTACGAGGTGTGGGGCATGAAGCAGTGAGCACTTTTGTAAAACAAGAGTCCAGAAAGACAGACCTGTAACCTCTTAAATTTTGGAAGGATTGTGCTGTTGAAAAACTTGAGCAGCTAGGAGGTAGGTTCATGGCTGTAGAAAAAATAAACTCACATTCAGTGGTAGTAGATAGAATTATGTTAGGATAATACAAGTTCTCAGTTAATACTTACATTAGAGGTAACAGCCCATAGAACAGTTCAGCTGTGACAGGGTTAAGTGGGCAGTCGTCTCTGGTTCACAAGTTTTTTACCCCGCATCCCTAAATATTGCTGCTGAGGTGCTTAGTAAAGCCACATGGAAATGAGTACTGCCACAACTCTGGCCAGGACTGTGAGCCTGTCACTTCTCTGAAGGGCGATAGTCCTCACCGAAGTGTTCGAAGAGCAGGGAGGAAACTGGCAGGGCTCAGACTCGCCTCTTTCCACGTAACACATCTCAACATAAGAAAATGTCGACTAATAAAAGTATTGCTGTTATGACTTTGCAGCGGAAGTAATGAGAAACTTCAGTAGTATGAAGAGCATTTGCATTAGGAAACTTGTAGCTAAATAAGACTGCAGTAGTAATCATTCAGACACTGATTCTGACTGAAAAACGTGTGTGCGTAGATGGTGTCTCGGTGAAACACCTTTTCAGTTCAGTCCGGTGACAAAAGGTAAAATTTTCTCTAGCGTATTTTCTAAAGAAACTCATGCAGTGCAGTATGAATTGGACGGTAATCGGTGTCTGGAAAAGCATGCTCATTGTATCTGTCGAGTTTCATATAGTAGCTGACTGCTTTACTGTGCCTTACGGAGCTTTGATTGCAATATGCTGTCAAGAGCCAACAGTCCGTGCTATTTATTTGGCTTTGTGCCAAGTCGGGCTCCTTGATTCCTCAAGAAGTTGCTACCAGCCCAGAGGGGGCAAAACCAATGAGCCATAGGGCATGCTTTTTATTAAAGAGGAGTCAAAGAGCGAAAAGAAACCACATCAGCTGCTGTCAATACTGAGCTAGTGCCAGAAACCCCAAGGCTACTACTGTTGCAGAACAACTGCCAAGCACTATAAATCTGAGATTTACTGTGACGCAAAGTTTCCTTAAGAGCTTAATTTCTGAAGCTACTGTATTACTTTTCTCAAAGTGCTGTATTTTTAGGTAAAATCCACTTGAGGGAGTGAGGGTTAAGATATAAGTGTGATTTTGATGAATGAAAGAGCTACGCTGTGTGTGGGTTCTTGGCAAGGAGCCACGTCTTTCGGGATCATAGAAATTATTGATGACACAGAACACTCGTATGCCCTTAGCCTGTACAGCTGATTCAACACAGAAAGAAATGCTGTCTGGAGAGGAAAAGTTTTATACTAAACTATTAAACTGGTGGAGGCTTTGGTGAGAGGGGGAGGTTTTACATTCCTAGCAAATGCTTAAAGCCTTATGCCAAGCAGTACTCAAATGGGATTCTCGCTCGGTGTTTTCAGGTTAGGAGTTTAAGGTACAGGATTTAACATGCAGGTAACATTTAAATGAGAACGAAAGCATCTCTCTTTAAATTATATTTAATTGCCAAGGATGTTTGCTTTAAAAAAAAAAAAAGGATATGTTAGGACGCCTTACCATATGATTGTCGTTTTTAAAGAAAAGCTTTTCAAGTGTATTTAGTTTTCTACAATAATCAAACTGTGTATTGAACTTCATTTCAGGCAAATGGCATAAAAATTGGCCCTCAACATGCTGCTACTAATGCAACACTTGCAGGCAATCAGGGAGGACAACAAGCTGGTGGAGGCTGCTGTTGAGCCTGTTTTTACTTTCTAGCTGCCTGGATGGGGCCTACTAACTTGTTTGTTCACCCTTCCCTCCCTCCCCCTGCCCCGCTCGCCTCCACTGCAATTCAACTGAGACATGAAACTTGTAAGTTGGTTTCCTGTTGCAGGAGAAGACTTTATCCTTCAAATTCTTGTATAACTTTGAATAAATGGTTAATGTTCACTTAAAGACAGATTTTGGAGATTGTATTCATATCTATTTACATTTGATTTCTAGGTCAATTGATGTGATTATTTTTGTTAAATGTTGTCTTGTGCCCTTGACTACGAACTGAATTGTATTAAACACTACAAAGTCATCTGAGTATTTTAATCAGTTTGTGTAGTTAGGTTTCCCAGTTCCTGCGGTTACCTAATGTTTAATATTGTAGAGCTGTCCTCAAGTTTTTTGTCAATTTTCAAGGCTATAAAGAGAAGCAGAAGGACTCTTTTAATTCTGTATTTATCACTTTCTGTATATATAGTTTAATAACCTGCTTGGGTGTACTTGCCAAGCTAGAATTCTTTAATGCATTTGCATAAATTCTATACTACTTAGAGCTTGAAAACTACAGGAGCATTAATAGAAATTGCTTGGACGCTAAATTTTAAGCCTTTTTGACATTGTTAGCATGTTCATCCTCCCCTGTCATTATCCTGAAGTCCAAGAAAAAATGCTTAATGTATATTACTAGAGGCTACATACGTGCTATCTATTTTAATGCCAAATGTTTGCTGTTTGTCCACAATTTCCACAGCACCTCTTCAGAAATGGATTAGCTGTTTGCCTTAACGAGTACTATAGGTCAAAACAGAGTATGAATGAAAAGCAGAGGAGGAGTTGAAAACATTAAAATGGCACATTATAAACGCGTTAATCTTTTCTTAATGTTTTTTCTTGTTTACCACTTGATTTCTAGGTATATTTTTCATGCAAGGACAGTTTTTCAACCTAAATGTACAGTGGTTGTGTAAAGCTTTCTTTTAGTGACAACTTGTAATCCTAAATATATGGTAAGCATCTTGTCTATTGTGAAGAGGGTGTGAAAATAAAATCTGCCAGTTTGGAAATCTTGATGAAAATCAAAACTAGAAATGCTTTGGTACTTTTTATGGTGGGGAGGTGTGGGGGGAAGTTTTGCCTCAAGTGAAAGGATTGCAACAGTACAAAAACAAAATCCTGTGTTTAAGTGTTTATTATTAAGTACAGAATGTTGTGTCACTTTTCCTACAAATGAGGGAACAACAGAGTTTCCACCTCATCCTGTTTATATAACTTGCAGATAAAAGGGTGACATTAATGCTAGGCCATGCTTCACATATCTTAAAAAAAAAAAGAAAAAAAAGACTGCAGAACTTTTTGTCTTACTGGACCAATACTGACTGCACCACAACACGGGGGGACGTGGATCCTTGTATCATCCATTCTTATTGTCAAAACTTTAACATCGAAAATTAATAAACTTCAGTCTGACAGGTGTAATGTAGCAGTGGTTCTGAGATTAAATAAAGTTTCAAAAATGTGTGGAACTTTTTGTTTGTATATTGGGGGAAGGGACAACCGATCAGGATGTCTGTTGGTTGCCGACTTCACGTCTTTCTTGCACATTCCGGAGCACAATAAGCAATGCAGTATAGTTGCTTTCAACTATTCGCATTTTTAAGAGGGCTCTCTGTTTACGTGTTGTTAACTGGTTATTATGTATTTGCATTTATAAAACACCAACACTGCTTCATTTGAAGTCCGAAACTTGTGTTGCATGATGGTAAAACCATAGGGGTGAATTGCATTGATGCTGGGAGAAAAATGGCTTGATGGAGGAGGTGCTCACAAGAAAGAACAAATGAGTAAAAGTAGTTGCTTGAATTAACTGAAGATGTTTTGGAACTGGCACCATAACCGAACTCAGCTGCTTGGGAGGAGTTGGGAGAAGAGTATGCCCTTCTGTAGCAGCCTCAGCTGTGTTACAAATGGCAATAAATTTCTTAGACATCAAAATTGCCACAGTTAAGAAAGCAAAGTAGGGGAATTTGTACGCTAATTCTGACAAGAACAAAAATGCATGTTTTAAGTGATGATGAGTTAAAGCTAGGATACTCCACTAAAGCTTCTGGCATCCACTCGTTTTCTGAAAGCATGGGAGGCATAGAACTGACCAGGAATCTACTACAGTGATTTTTTTTTTGGGGGGGGGGGGGAGGGGGTATGAGGTAGGGGACAAGGGCAATGTGGTGTGACTTAGAGTCCCAGGTCGATAGTGATTGTGCTCCTGCTGGTTGGTCCTGCCTTACGTGCTAGTCTTACACAGTGCGTTATCTCAAGAATCTGGTACTCCCAAGGAGGAACTGGAATAAAACAAGTTTCCTCTCACTCCGGCTGGTGTTTTGTCACGAGCTTTATGCACACACAGTCCTTTTGTTGCCTGTCAGAAATCTGCATTTTTTTGTGGGGTTTTGAGAAACCACTGATCTTATTTCATCCTACTAGAATTTGAAAATTACATAGTACAGAACCCAGCAGGATTTACTTGTGCAGCATGTGCTTTAAAAGGTTATTGTGTTACAGGTTTCAGTTTTACATGAGTGACTGATAACTAGCTTTCATGTTGCATTCCAGTTGCTTTTATTGATTGCATTTTCATAACCAAATAATTAAAATATTTCATTATTCCCCAGCAACTTGTAAAGCTGTAATTTAAGACTCCTATCAATACTGAAAAATCCTACCCCGGTGACAGTTTCTCTGTAGTCCCAATTTACCAAATGGTATAAACCACAGTTAACTTACAAAAGAGTAAATTTGGAGTGACAAATCCTTTAAGCATGACTTAAGACTTGTCTCTCCTATTTCTACTTAAGATGAGAAGTTCCAGGTATTTTGGCAGTCATTTTAAACAGATTAAACTCCCTCTCGATCTTCTACCTGTGTGTTTCTGTTGACTTCAATCATTCAGATTTATTCTTGTGCAAGACCAGATTCAGCACTGACTTAAGGTAAATGACTGCCAAAACGCTCGCTGATAAGTTAAAATAATGACAGACTGTCTGCCGCCCCTAGCCAGCGCTGCTCCAGAGACGTCTCCTCTCTGTTACATTACGTTTTTTGTAGTTCTTGGTTCGTTGTTTTGCTGGCTAGTTGGAGAGCCTTCAACCACAACATTTGTGTAGTGTGGGTTTTGTTTTTGTTTTTTTTTTTTTTTAGAAGGCCACAGATTAGGCTAAAGGGCATATGCTTAACTTCGGAAAATTATTTCTGCCTTAAGAGTCTAATGCTGTGTGTTATAGCACTAAAACTGTTCTTGGGATGGGGGCAAAATGTGAACTTACCAGGCTCTAAGTTACAGTTAATACAGTTTTTCATTCAAAGTTAGTTTAAAATTGTCTTCTGATTTCTCATTTTTGGCATTGAAGGACTTAAAAAGTAATTCTAAGTGACGGCACCACGATGTGCCTGCGCTTCCCTCAGGTGTTACGAGAGGCATTGCTTTTGCAAATGTTTGAACCTGAGGTTGCAGTTCCCATCGAGGGACTGTTCTTTTGGCATGGTTGATTGTCCTACAGCGTTCTCAGTCGTCTTCTCCTCAGTCAGGTTTCTCTCGCGTATTATCTCCTTTTTGTCTTTTCTGTTCTGGCATTCTTTCATCCAAACTGAAAGCCAGTGAGAAGAGTGCTGCTCGCTCCCCATGCTTACTGCTCCACGTCCCTTACACCTACGCTTACGGGAATTTGCTCTGGGGGAAGGAGCGGGGGTGAGGCGGTTGTGTTGTGTCGCTGCATGACTTAAAATCACAAGGAAAGTGTTGCATGGGTTCAGTTACGCGCTGCGCATGTTACGTGTGCACTGTTTGGGGGGGTATATAATTTGCCTATTCCTCTGTTGAGTGGGAGGAGGAAGGGGAGAAAGGAAGACTGACTGGTTTTATTTGGGTATCTTAAATTTGTTTGCTGATACCGTGCTTCTCATTTGTATATTCTTAACGTTCCTTCCCCTAGCGCAGCCTGTTCTTTTTCTGCCCTATTACTGCATTGTAACTTTAACAGCGTACAGTGGTGATTTATTTTAATATGGTACTGAAATCTCCATTTGTAAATAATCTGGGCTGCTGCTGTGTAAGTAGCTGATGAAATGTCTTTACTGGGTCTGCTGCGTATGAAAGAAACCACAACATTAGGCAATAAAAACTACTAACAGAATGTTACAAAACCAAGACCATGACAAAAAAGCAGCATGTTGTGGATCTATCATTTTTATTCTTGGGACACATTTTATTATTTTTGGAACTATTACAAGACCTATGTTAAATATTGTGGATGATAAGAGGAAACAGACTCTTGGCAAACATGGAAAACCAATTACAGCGTATTACCCTATTCCCCTTCCAATAAAGGAGGGGCTAAACCAAAAGTTTATTCTTCACTTAGCAGCTGGAGAGAACAAAAAAAAAAAGTGCTCCAGCATTAGGATTGGCTTGAGGAGGGAGGCTGTTAGTGTAGCAGGCTCACTGCAGGCAATGGGAGCTGGGCAAGGCAGAACCAGCACGCTCCTGGGCAGTTCTTTATCCCAGTCTAAAGAAGCACACTTGTTGCAGAAGCTCTGACTAAAGAAATCACCATTTATACTGTCAGGTGTGCTGTTCACTTCCAAAAAAAAAAAAAATTAAAAAGTTTTGGTTTTGGTTGCAACTTTCAATGCTGCAAATCTCCCCTGTCATAGCGGTGGGTATTTCTGAAAACTTGTGTCGACAAATCAGCAGGAACACGTTCCTGACGCTCAGGTTTAACTGCTGCGTGACGTATGGGTGAAATCAGGTGCGGTGGAAATCCACTCGACAGTTTATTCAGAGGCCAGCCCACGACAGCGTCTGTGCATCCACGTGAGCTCCCGTCCCAAATTACAGCTCTTGTAGAACTGTCCGCGACAGAGTGAATGTAAATGAGCCGGTGTGTGAGCACACGTTGTTTTGTGCTTTCCCTCAGAGAGGTGTTTTCCCTATAATTTTTAAAATTCTTTCACAGATACAAGCTTTTATATTGGGCACAATCTTGGTGACTGGTGAGAGAGCATATTTGGTGTAAATTATAGCACGATCTAATTAGCCTTTCCTAAGTGAAGCTCAATACCACGTATCAAATTAAGTGGAAAGTGATTATCTACTTTTCCTAGACTTGGACACAGGATATAGGAAGAAAAATAAATCTTCAAGTGAGAGGATGGTTCAGAAGAGACCAACACACCTGTATCAATGGTTAATTTGGGGGTAACACTGTCCCAGTTGACATGGTTATGAAAACAATGCATTTTCAGATCATGACTTGGGAGAATACTTTTAGATGCAGGAAATGTTTGAAATACTGTGACTTACAGGACAGTGAAGCGCCAAGGGTTCTCAGGAGGACAAAATGTGTGGAGTTGCTCGCCACTTCCTAATACCATAGTGCAGGGAGAGCAAAAGAGACTTCAGGGCCTGGCAGGTGTTACCCAGCAGCTGAGCACTGCCTCCTGTGTCTCAGAAGTGGTGCTGCTGCAGAATCACAGAATCGTTATGGTTCGAAAAGCCCTCCAGGATCACCTGGTCCAACCATCCCCCTACCACCAATGTCACCCACAAACCATGTCCCTAAGCACCACGTCCAACCTTTCCTTGAACACCCCCAGGGACGGTGACTCCACCACCTCCCTGGGCAACCCGTTCCAGTGCCTGACTGCTTTTTCTGAGAAGAAATATCTCCTCATTTCCAACCTGAAAATGAAGCACTAGGCCAGCTGTGGCAATGCAACGCTGGTGTGGACACCCTGCTGCGAGCTGCACACATGTAACAACACCGAGACCAGAGGGGAGGCAGCCGCCAGGATTTGAAGGTGGCTAAGCACAGCTTAAGGAGAAGATATGGGAGCAGAAGTGGTGGCAGAGGACTTGGGGCAAGTTAACCTGTAAAGAGGCTGGGATTGTGGCAGAAAAACACAACACAGCTTTGTCTTGAACGTGTCTGGAAGCAGAAGCATTTTTCCCTGGCTTTTCTATTGGTTTTGTGAGGATGGCCTGACCTGACTTGGCAGTTAGGTTCATGTCAAAAGTACTTGAAAGAGAATACTGGCACAAAAAAGACTCTGTGTTTCTGGTGTCCTTGAGAGCCAAGTGAGCCAAACAACGACTTAAAAAACAACTGGCCCAAAAATTCAGTGGGCAGTTTGTGCAGTTTCTCCTTGTCTCACGTTGCTCACTCTCGCAAGGAAAATGGGCCTGCACAGAAAGTAAAACGCTTCTGGTGTCTCCTGTGGTATTGCTATGGAGCAGAAATGATGTTCATGAAGTAACTTCAGAGTAAATGCCACCTTCACCTATGAACAAACTCTCATGTCTACAGCCATGTCATGATACGGCGTGCAGAACTGGCCACCATGCATCATAAAACACTTTGGCATTTTTGCCGAGATCCTACTTCGGACTGATTTGATTATCTTTCCAGTTAGCAAAGCTCCACGTTTTTTCTTGTTTCTTCACATCTTAGGTACCAAACTTTTCTTCTTGTTACTTCTCTCACCCTTTCCTTTCCTTGCTTTTTGTGGGTGGGTGTCAGGGGGGAATGATCCAAGAAAAGGAGCAGCACGTTTCCAGTTCCATATACTACTGGCAGACCTTTAATACCTATCACTGGGAAAAGAAAAAAAAAAAAGTTTATTTGCTTTGTTTTGTAGACAGGATCTCATTTTTCTGCCTCTGGTGAAGAGGCCGAATGATTCTTGGGCGGGAGGGAAGGCGGGTGGCCCAAGTCACCGGCCTGCATGGAGGCCACTACATCCCTTCGCCTTGAGGTGAGGTGTCAACGTGTGTGTGCGGTACAAAAATGCATTAGTAATCTAAAAAGGGGGGGGAAAAGGGAAAAAAAGGGGGAAAAAAGGGGAGAAAAAAAAAGGTGGGGGGAAAGCCCCTGCCCGCTCCGTCCCCCTGAGGTGGCGGCGCTCCCCATTGGCCGGCGGCAGCTGTCAATCATCGGCGGGGTAAAACCCGCCTTCGGGGTGACGTCACGGGCGGAGTGGCCGTTGGGGGGGAGGGGCGGTGCTTGCCCTGAGGGGGGAGGGGAGGGGGTTTCCCCCCGGGGGGGGGGGGGGGGGGGCGGGCAGGGTTTTGGGGTGGGAGGGGGCCAAAAATGGTGGGGTGGGGGGGGGAGGAGCCGGGGGGGGAGCCCCGCGGTGCCCCTGGCGGCCTGGGGCCCGGCCCGGCTCGCCTCAGCGCTGCGGTCGCCATGGCAACGGGGGGAGGGGCGCAGGTAGCCCGGGGCAGCCGCGACGGCCCCGCACGGCCCGGGGGGGGTCCCTGGGGGGGTCCCTCGGTGAAGGGGGGCGGGGGGCCGCGAGGGAACGGGGTGGTGGCACCCGGGGTGCCCCGTGAGGGCGCTGAGGTAGTGTCCGGCAGCCCAGCTGACAGGGCTCCCTCCTGCACCCCTACCTGAGCCCACCGACGGCACAAACCGACAAAGTCAGCTTTTCAATAAACTTTCCTGTGACGGTTCGTTGCTGAACACGAAGCGTAGACGGTCTCGTCTTGTAGAGGAAATAACCTCTTCTCTTCACTCCACATCCTGAAAACACCGGGAGCATTTGCCCAGACATCTCCTATAGCTGTAACTTGCTTTTCGGACAGGTACCGCACACCCTGGGCACGCCTGGTGTCACGGGGGGGCAGATAACCAGGCTGGAAGAAGGGTGAAACCGCTTAAGCCACGCAGATGCACGCCTCTTCGCCGTTTTCGGACTCCCCTGGCTCACGTGGGCATAAATACGTGGAGAAATGCATGAAATGCATGCTTCTGGGTGCGCACCAATAGTACACATACGTCAAAAAACTTTTTAATAGCAAGACAAGCAGCAGCATCTGAAAAGCACATAAGCTTAATTGATTCCAGACACAACCGGCCTGGATTTTGTTTCCTCTTATTCCAACTTTCTGACCTTGTAAAAATTATCTTGATTGTGTTATACTAAAACAAGGCCGTGATCTTGCAAAAACTACCACGCGTGTTACTGCTGAGCGGTATTGAGTAAAGCGCGGTGGATGGAACAAATGTTGACAGCGTTAGGCCCCGAGTCCGTCTGTTTGTTTTCCTTTGCTTATATCTAATCACGGTGAAGCAATAGTCCGACTTCTGCTAAAAGCTGGATCTGGGTTTTCGGTTTTAAAGAGGCAAAAAATGTGCAGCAGAACTGATGATTTGAGGTGAAGGATAGGTTTAACGTTCTTGCAGTATTTTAAGCTACTGGAATTTTTTGACATTTAGACTTGGAGATACAACAAAAAAAAAGATTTTAAAAAAATGTTTATTGCCTATAATTTTTTCAGAGCTTTTTTTTTTTTTCCTTGTGTAGTTAAGATCTGTGTTTTTCAAAAGATTATTTCTAGGGATTGGTATGAAAGTTTGAGGACTCACTGGCTTTGATAATAACTCTTACGATGACATTGTGCCTTTGTATAAATATATACATTGAAAAAAAAAAAAAAAGCCTAGGACAGTATGAAGTGTTTGATGTGCTGCTGTCTTTGGCACAGGAGAACTTCTGAGTATAATTGTATTTTCTGCCTGACAAAAATCCGAGGCCCACCTACACTGATCCTTTTATTGCGATACCTGCTGCTGCTCCCTGTATTAGGGAATCTGCAGCTTACTAGCTTTAAATCTCTGTGAAGACTTGCGACAAAACAAACAGAAAACAAAACAAAACATTAACTACAAAAAAAAAAAAAATCCAGTATTTGGACCGAGCATGTGATTCCTGTCTTTATTTCTCTGGAAGTTCTCCTTTTATTCTTTTTCAGGATCAAGAATAAACTACGTATTTGTGTCTTTGTCGGAAAGGCTCCCGTGGGGCAATCCTCCTAAGCACTGGGATTGCCTGTTTGGCAGCAAGGAGGCTTATAAAAAGCAACTCCAGGTGGAAGTGGGCCTTTTCCTGCTCCTCCCTCCACACTGCTGCAATTCCCTGTCGTCGAGGCCCTGAGAACAGCCTGCCTTTGAGACTGAGCTTCAAGTGCAAGAAAGCGGTGGCCGCTCGACCGAGATGCAACACCTACCCTTATTTACGTTGAATCATGGACATGTAAATGTTGCGGGGAAGTTTCTTGTACAAGATGTAGCACATCTGCTGATGGTGACCATACAGCCAGAAATGTTACTTTAAGGATTAAGCCTATCTCTAAAGAAAACAAGTAGCTTTTATGCACCGTTACACTTGGTTTCTAAGAAGTTGGCATGAGTAAGGGTGCCATTGTGTTTGAGCTTTTTAGCTCCTTTATAAACATTTCTTATTGTCTTATGGACTGAAGGATGGAAATTGTAGATCATTTATTAAATAGAAAAAAAAAACCACTGACTGCACGTGCAGTCTTCTGACTGAAAAGTCACGTGGGCAACCTACTACACCAAAGATTAAACAGTGAATATTAGTGCTAAGGCTTTATATTAGTGCTAATGCTGTACCTCTTGCCTTCCAGCCACTGCTTTACATCTTCTTTTCTCTTAAGTTGTAGAAGAGCAAGTGAAATCCTGCCTTCTTAGAAGCGGCGGTATAATCTGTGTGCTCAGTGCTAAAAATACGGCATGTTCTGGCTTGCATTTTTTCAGAGAAAACAATTGGTCCGTTGCTTAAAAGTTGTGCCATTCGGCGCAGCGATACTTACTGTGTGGCCTACTAAGTGTGACCTGTGGCATTACGGACGCAACGCACATCTCCTCCCTCTTCTGCAACCGCAGGATGAAGACACGAGGCCTTATTGCCTTAACTGAAATAAGCAATTTCTGTTCATCTGCTGAGAATGTACGAGTAATATAATGATTGTGCAAGGTATCGGTAATACACAAAGTATAAACAAACTTATGCATAGAGCAGATGAATTTCTGGTGGGTTTCCAGTGGAGTTCTCTCAGCGCTGCAGAGCTGAGGTATTTCTCTCTAAGCATAGGACAAATTTTAGATGCAAGACAGAAAGATTAAAGACGCAGAGTGGAGGGATACAAAATGAGACGTTAGATGGTGGTGGTGCTTTTAACAGCGACCCGTGACTCTAGATTTATCTCTCTGTGATTGGCACTTACCGCTGTTGAACACCTCTACTTTCAAATAATGTCAGCAAGAATGACAAGTGCACAGCATCTCATGGCATCGGATACAACATTTCTCCTATGAAATGTGCAGCTGGAGTGAGGCATTCCTTTATCTGTGAGCTGGTATTATCAGAGTATACTTTATTAAATTCAATTTTAAATGTAATGTTTGTAAAATGCAATTTAACAGTGTATTGTTTTAAGTACCTTGATGATCAAACTCTACTTAGCCAGGTGGTTGTTTCTTTTCTTGCAATGAAGTGCTGAGCAAGGGACATGCATTTGGCTGGATCGTATAAACTATGAAGATTGTACAAGTAAGTTTACATCCTTATATGTTTGCTGAATATATCTCACACTCTTTGACCATCCCAGTACCCACCATACTTGATGCAGGCTGCAGTGTGTGTGTGTTATCCTTGTCCTCCCTGTGATGCTGTTTCCATACAGTACTGATTCATATTCAGGGCTCGGGCCCTTCTCCTCGAGCGCTCAGTGCCAATGAAATGAAGATCACAGCCGACAACTTTGCTGCTCTGTTGCAGCAGAAGTCTATGATAAATGTTAAACGTAACTGTATATGAAACAGTTTTCTCAGGGATGGGTCTGAGGTGAAAGCAACAATTTCTTTTGTCTCCTCTACACGAATGTGTGGTGGTTTTATGTATGTCCTGATAGCCTTCTGAAGCAAAACTCTCCATGCACACCCTTCCTGAGAGGGAGGGAGACAGAAGAGATGTCACCGATTGCTCTGCGGTAACGCACTGAGATACTACTGTGATAAATGCAGTGTAGGAAAACACAAAGGATAGTATGGATTGCTGTAATGCAGAGCATGTTTATGAAATGTATAAATTACACCAAACCGGGGCGGACGGTGACTGCTGCGGATGATCAGTTCAGAAATCGAAATGACCTTAACAAACGGAAAAGTGAAATTCGATTAAAACAATCACCAATTTCTTGGAGAAAACTAATTAGGTGGTTGTATGGGGTGTGTAGAGAATCGCTAGCAAAATAGCAACAGGCAACGCAATGCTTTTGCAAAATACAATGCTCTCTTAGGATTTATCAATAGGTGGCATATGTAAGTCATAGAGTAAGAGGTAAAGATGACTCCACTAAGTGCTGGTGAGGCCTCAGCTGTACTATTGCATTCTGTTTTGTGCTCTCTGCTGAAAAATAAAGTTCAGGATAGGGCAAGAAAAAAAAAAAGAGATGTAGAATATAAAAGGATGTGTAGAAAGAAGTAAGTATACTGAGTCTGAAGAGGAAGTTCGAGAGGGATTTGGATAAGTTTCCACCATGTGCAAAAGGCAAGAGGTTTTTGAGTGCTGAGGGAGAGGTGGGTAAGAGGGAGATGTTTCCGACTGGCTGTTAGGAGGGTGGGAGGATGCTTTAGGTTGGGCGTTAGGAGGGGGGGGGAGATGCAAGAGTCACTTTTAGGTTGTGGTAGTGAAATACCAGAACCAGCCCCTTAGAAAGTTAGGGGATCTGCTTCCTCGGGGGCTTCTAAGAACAGGTTAGACAAACATCTGAAGGGGGTTGCCTGGGACTCCTTCACCCCGTCTCTCTGTGGCCAGGCGGCACCAGACGCTCTCTTCAGAGCCCTCTTGCCAGAGGTTTACTGAGCAGCGAGGGGACTGGACGCGAGTTTAACGAGGAAGCAGTTTCATCTTATTAGGTGATCCTCTTTCGGGGTAGAAAAAGAATCAGAAAAGAACACACCTAGCTGACCTGGATGGGCAAATGAATTTTTTTTTTTCATTGTTTCCAAAAAATAGATGGGAAAGTTACAAAACTTAACACATTCCTCTCTGCATTTTTAGTGTAAGAATTTCAAGAAACAATTTAAAACAGCTTTTTCGCAGTGAACCTCAGTAGCAAAAATAACTAGTTTATTTTTCAAGGATATCGTAAATGCCTGTTTGGCTGTGTTTTTTCAAATTGCCTCCCATTTAAAATAAGTGACCACTGCTCGTGTAGGTATTTCTGACCGTACCCTAGAATTTGGCACCTGGGTGCTTCCTGAAAGTTTAAAAGCCGGGAAAATAATAGTGACAAGTCGCTCCTGCTCTCCAACCCGTAGAAAGCACGAGTCATTCGGTACCTTGTCTGAAAAAAATCGTTCTCGAAGGAAAGCTGACGGGAAACGCGAAAGTCAACCTCTCACTTCCTTGGCAGGTGAACTCTGCGACTGCCGCGGCGTTTCCCACACTCACCAGCTCCCTCCCTCCCCCGGGCTGGGCGTGAGGAAGTTCCAACGAAACGTAGCTGCCGCGGAAAGTCCTGCTCACGGAGAGGAGACGTGATCTCTCGGCTCGTCAGATCCAATTTTACAGGCGGCTCTGAGTCAGGGTGGAGCCCTCGAGCTGAACTTTGCGCTGAAGAAGGAAGTGATGTTGGTGGCAGCTTGTGTGGCTCAGCAGAGGAGTTGCCGTATTTTTATGTCAGCTGATGCTTGCGCCGGGGTGTGTGACTTCATTCTGAGATATGATGTGTTCCATTTATTAAGGACAAAGGTCAGAAGCCGGCGGCACCGTGATAGCAGCCGTGGCTCTCCATATAAGATGGGGCATGTTCCACCGGGCGGGCAGGGATGGGGACGGGAGCCTTCAGCGCTGCTTCTGCGCGCCGAAAGCTGGGCTGGCGGCAAAACTGCCACTCACGTCACGGCCCGAGAGCACATGTCCTCGCAGGTGTTGTGGGGCAGGTCAGCTCCCCACGGTTGTTCCGCTCCTGTAAGAACTCTCTGTCCTTGCCCCTCTAACCGAGCGTCTCGTCTCCAGGGGTGCTCGGAACCGGAGGGCTGCGGTGGGCGGTCGGGCACCGACTCATTAAACCTCAGAATTCAGAGGAAAAGGTGAGAAACCTTGCTTCTTACCGAGCCAAGCGGGGAGCCTATTTGAGAAGGAGAGCAAGGTTTTTATTGCCCTTTGTGGCCCAGCCCTTGCGTCCTCTTGCTGTCCTCAGCAAGTGGCAGCGCCCGGGCGGCGTTTCAGAGACCTGCGGGCTCAGGGCACATCCGCGACCCCCCCTTCATGGCCCTGGGTTGCCCACTTCAGTTAGCCATGAGAGAGCCACCTCTTGTCCCTGTTCCCATACCATTAGGACCTCCAAAAGCTTCCCCAGCACGGAAGGAGCGTTACTCGCTGTTGCTGGACTCCCCCCAGGGGGCTTTGTCCCCCCAGGCGAGCGGCGTGTGGGGGCCAAGTGCCAGAGCTCGCTGCCCCTCTGCCCCCCCCGCCTCAGCCCCGCAGCCCAGGCGTTCCCTGCCGTGGCTGCGGCCGCTTGGGCCGGTTCCAGCCTGCGTCGGTCGCTCCCGCTGGCGTGACTTTCGAAAAGAAAAAAAATAAATAAATAAAACCCGGCTACCCTGCCTTGCCCTCTGCTCCCTTAGCTTGCTGGTGCCACAGGGTGGCTCCTTGTAGCACTTGTATTTCTGACGCGCCTGGCTTTGTAGCCGAAATGGTTAGCGCTGCTTGTTCTGCTGCTGCCTGATGCTAACCCAAGTCCGTGTGCTTTCAGTATTTCAGCGTGCGGTAAGGTGGTGAGCAATTTCTTCTAAAGAAAGGGATATTGTTTTCCTCCAGCGTACGGCACATCATTATCATCTGTGCCCTTTGGGCCACTTAGCCCTCTCAGTCTCGTGTGCTTCCACTGCTGCCTGATTTCTGAGAAGCTTTGAGTAAAACTTTCAGTTGTGAAAGAAAAAGAAACCATTTGTCTTTCTTACTTCTTCCCCATTTGGCTGAAATAATGTCCGGAGAGGAATAAAACGTGAGTGTGTTTTGGGGTCGTGCGATTTAGGAGCCACTTCCCGCCAATCACGGGACAAAACATAAAGCCTCAGATTGTTTGCGGCGGTGGAATGGCATCCCAAATGCCGCCCCTCAAGTGCCTGAAGGGCAGCGACTCTGCCACACGGGTCTTCTGGATCGGGAGCTTTGGCTCCTGGTGCAGCTTCACGTCTCTCCTGGCACAACCAGAAAAAAAAAAAAAAAAAAGTAAAAAGAAAAATAAAGATGAGAAGCTGCTGAGGAATTTCTGTACAGAAATTCTGCACAGCTGTACAGAATTTCTTTGGGAACTACAAGTTCCTTCACCAAAACCAAGCAGCTTCTGGGGAGAGGTCACCCGGAGGCTGTGGAACAAGCACGTGCACTTTTTGTGGGACCTGATGAGGTCTGGACCACCGCAGTGCTGAGCGGCGAGGAGGCAGGCGTACTTGGCCGAGCTTTTTCGCAAGCAGGGTTGCTCTGAGCTCACTGTCTACAGTCCTCAAAGAGGCGAAACTCCCAGACTGTGTTGTCAGAAATGAGGCATACGCTGCTGGGGCCCCGGAGGTCTAACTGTGCGCAGCTTGGCGGGGGACTCAGCGCCGCAGGATGTCATTCGGCCTTCTCCCGAAGCGGCAGTGTCTAGATCTTGAGAACACATTTCGCCGTACCTGCCTTTTAAAAGAAATGCTGGCTCTTCGAAGTCTGCCGAATAAATAACCTTCCTTTGTGTTTTCATGTGATGCTAAATCATTTGCATTTTGTAATAGTGATGTTTTAAAACAGATGTAAATTCTGCCCCCTAATCTTCGTGCCTTACTTCTTACAGTGTACATTAACTTATCTCTGCGTAATTATGCCCGCCTTACAGAGTGACTGGCTCAGCTTTGTACAAACTATCCCCACCTTGAAACTTTACCTAGTCAGGTAAAGTGTAGCAATGCATTTGGGTTCTGTTGGTACACATGCCCTTGCTCTGCAACTGCTGTTGAAATTCTCAGCCTTTCATGCAAATTCCTCCTAATCTGCTAGCCAAATGGCTGCCTGCATCATATGGATTGCTTGGCTCCAGCAGCGTACGGAGGGTTGGGTGACTACAAGGGAATTTTCCTCCCTGTCATCTCTTGGATATTTTAATAAGCTGTTACCAATAAAGGTAATCACGAAGACTTCCACCTCGCTGTTTCTTCACTCTCCTATCCAGCTGCGAAGCGCCTGTCGATAACTCGGGGCGTTACGACTTTCTCTTTGGGGACTGGCAGGCGAACGAGTTAAAGTTTCAAAACGCTTTCCTCCATAGCAGCTGCGCAATGATGTATTTCGTCTAGGTCATGTACTACCGTGGAGTACTCGTGTACGTTAACACAGGCCTCGTAAGGACCACGTCCCGCCTGTGAGAATTGAAACGCGCGCGGTACTTTTCCTAGCTCCCTATTTCCCACTGTTAATGCGGAGCTGGAGAGCTGCCGTAATTCTCCCCCGCTTTGTGAAAGCGCCACTCGGGGATTCTGTTTCTTCTAGCACTGGAAAGTGTTTGGGAATTCCCTTCGACTCTGCATCACCTGAGCAGTAAGCCAGCTGGTTTCACAGGCCACGGCCGAAGGAGGTACGGTTTATGGGACCTGAGCTTCTGTGCCAGTGGAGAGAGGCATGCAGGAGAGAGTCGGGCGCTCTCTTTTTTCTTGGAATGCAATATTTGACTAAGTCCCTATGCGTGTCCCCCTCATTGCTGGCGACGTTACACGCTTTTCAGAGAGACGCTGCGTTTCTTTGCTTGCCCGGTCCCGTCACCGCGGTGTTCTTGAAGCATTTTTTATGCTCGGAAGCTTTGCAATCTGATTTCTGCTCAACAAGAAACTGAAACAAGTTTCTAGGGGGAGCAGTGAGGCTGCTGGCAGTTGGTCTCAGAATGAGTTTCTCTGGCCCCTAAATCTTGGAGAACTTAAATCTTTGAAAGCAAGGGGCGCTCCAGGTGAGTTTGTGCCGTGCTGAGGTGCTGGGGTGCCGGAGTAGGGATGCAGCCAGGTGATGCGTGCAGAAAACCAGACTCCCAAGTAAGTCAGTATTTCTAGGCTGTTTACTCCCTGGTCTGTCAACAACTGCAAGAGAAAACTGAAACTGATGACACTTGGTAAGTTGGGAGGATACCTCGGCGGGCTTGTTTTCACATGGTGGAGAAATGCATGTTAAAAATAGCATGATCGTAAACCCAGCAACTTTGGTGAAGGCATACTTGGGGCATATGCTGCTTTAAAGTTGGCGGGGTTTTTTTTAGACGCTATTTCCACTTGCTATTTTTAACTTTATGGAAGACCACTATGAAGAAGAGGGAACGCGCTGTGCTCACGGCTCCTGGGCGAGTATTTTGGTCGGAGGTGTGGGACAGCCCCCAGGAGGCCGGGGCAACCACAGCCTGAGCCTTGTTGGCCTGCTCCCCCGAGGAGCAGGCCTGGATATGGGCACTGCGTTCCTCAGGGTGGCCACGGCCGTGCTTTGGTGGCCGCCTGGGGCAGCGGGGCGAAGACGAGACGCGAGCGGGGCTTTCGGCGTTGCGTTGGCCAACGCGCTGGGAGAGGCGATGGGAACCAGCAAGGTGCTGGATGGGAACCCCACAACGGTGCCACCTCCGCTGCTCCGACTCTGTCCCGTAGCACGAGCAGAGTCCCCGAAAAGGCGCTGCGGGCGCAGGGCGAGGAGGGGACACCGCTCACCCCCTTTTTGGTGGGATGCGGGGCCATGCGGCCCGGGGCGAGGCGCGGCCTCAAATGGCCGCTGCGGCCCGGCCAAAGTCCGCCCGGGACGGCCCCACCGGGGGGGCCGGGACCCCTCAGAGCTTTTCCTCCTCAAGTTTGAAGCCGCCCCCCCCTGCAGCCACGCCGAGAGCGCCCCTTTGGACGGGAGGGGACCGGGCTGTGCCCCCCCAAATAACCCCTCCACCCCCGGGCCGGGGCACACGGGGGCGGGCCGGGGGCGGCCCCGGGGCATTTGCATGGGGTCGCCGCCGCTCCCCCCGACCCCGACCCCGACCCCAAGCCCGGGGGCTCCGCAGCCCCCCCCGCTCCTCGTGGGACCCCAACAGGCCGCGGGGGGGGGGGGGTGACCCCGTGCCCTTCCCCCCCCCCGCCGCGCGTTTCGCTGCTGCTTCTTCTTTTTTTTATTATTTTTTTCTTTCTTTTTTTTTCCCTTTTTTTTTTTTTCCTTTTTTTTTCCCCTTTTTTTTTTGCCCCCCCCCCCCCTCCCCGCATAAATTATGCCGGGCGGGGCGGTGACGTCGCGGCGGGGCGGGGCGCGCGGCCGCGCTCGCCCCCGGGGAGGGGGCGGTGTCGGGGGCGCGCCTTGTGGCGGCGGAGGGAGGGGAAGAGGAGGAGGAGGAGGAGGAGGAGGGAGAAGGGAGAGGGAGGGGGCGGCAGCCGCGGCAGCCGCCTGGCTGGCTGGTGTCTCGCTCGGCTCGGCTCCTGCGGGCGCGCTCGGGAACTATCGGATTAAACTTGAATCGAGTGAAATTACACAAAGGAGCGAAGCGGAGCCGGGACCCGGCGGAGAGCCCGAAACTGCCCGAGCCCCGCGCTGACCCTTCCTCTCCCTCCCCTCCCTTCCACCCCTCCTCTCGCCCGCCCGCCCCGGCCAGGGATCTCCCCCCCCCCCCCCCCCCCTCCTTCTCCTCTCCTCTCCTCCCCTCTTAGCCCAGCCCCGGGCCGAGCGAGCAACTCCGTGTGCGTGTGCGAGCCCCCCCCGGCCAGCGGCACCAACTCCGGAGCGTGTCCCCTCCTCCTCCCCGGCCCCTCGGCGGAGGGCAGCGAGGGAGCGAGCGGGGGACACCGGCCCCCGACGGCCCCGCACCGGCCCGGTGAGTGACCGGGGAGGCAGGTCCCCGGCGGGGCTAAGGCTGGGGGGGGTGGTGGTGGTGTTGGGGGGGGGTTGTGCGAGGGGAGTAGGGGGCGTTTTGGGGAATAGGGGGCGTTTTGGGGAGGGGGGTCCCGGGGGGGGTGGGGGGGGTTCGGGGTGCGTGTGGGGGATGCTGCGCCCCGTGGCGGCTCGGTGCGAGGCGGGGGGGCCGCGCTCAGCGGGGCACTTCCCCGGGTGTAAATGGCTTTTTGTTGTGCTGCGGCCGGCCGGCCGCCCGCCTGCCTCGGGGGAGGGGAGGGCACCGGGGAGCCGGAGCGGCGGCGCCCCTTCCCCTTCCCCTCCCCGCCTTCCCCCCCCCCCCCGCTCCTTTCCTCTCCCCCCCCCCTCCCCACACACTCCGGTCCTCTCGGCAAGTTTGGAGGGCGGCTGAAAATCCGGGAAAAGTTGAGCGAAACTGGGCGGCGGGGCCGAGGGAGCGCTCTCCCTCCCTCCCCCCCCCCCCCCCTCCGCCTCCGTCCCCGGGGCTGACCACGCTGCCGGGGCTGCCGAGCACAACAAGCGCTAACAAAGTGAGGGCGCTTCCCGGCCCGGCTCGGCTCGGCACGGCCCCGCCCGGCAGCACCGCGCTCCCGGCCGGCACATGGGGGCCGGGGCACCCCCAGGAAGGCGGGCGGGGAGGAGGAGGAGGAGGAGGAGGAAGGAGCACGCGGTGCCGCTCCGGTGTGCGCGATTGTCCTGCCCCGGCGGCGGCGGGAGGGTGGCACCGGGAGGGGGCGGCGAGGGCCGGGGAAAGAAAGGAGGGAGGGGACGGCGAGGGACCGGAGCCAGCCGGGGCGCTGCTGCTGCTGCCGCTGCTGGGGGCGGCCGCATAATGGGGGCGAGCCCCGGAGGGTCACGCACATGGGGTCGGGGCGCATCTCATCCCCCCCCCCCCCCTCCCTTCCCCCGGTTCTTTTCTCCCTTCTCTTTCCCTACCGCACGGGGAGCGGAAAAGGTGGTGCGAGGCCAGGCCGGGGGTGGCGGCTGCGTGTGTGTGTGCGTGTGCAAGGGGGGGGGGGGATCGGTGTGTGTTGGTGTGCGTGTGTGTGAGAGAGAGAGAGAGAAGCGCGGGGGGGGCGCGCACACAGCGCCCTGCCGCCGCCCCGCCGGGAGCCGCTGGAAGTGGGAAGCGGACGGGGCGTGCGGCCGGGTGTCCGTCCGTCCTGGCCGTGTGTCTGTCTGTCTGTGTGTGTGTGTGTGGGGGGGGGGGGGATGGAGGAGGGGGGCAGGGTTGTTAGCGAGTCTCAGGGAGAAGGAGCTGCAGGCGAGGAGCAGCCATCATTACATCGCGGGCATCCAGCCCGGTAGCGGCACCGAAGGGGGGACACGCTCCCACGCTGCGGGGGGACCCCCCCGAGCCGCCCCCCCGCCTCCTTTCCTCCTCCTTTTTTCTTTTTTTTTTTTTTTATTTATTCTTCTTCTTATTTTTTCCCCTATTATATATTTTCATAGGGGGGGCGCAGCGCTGGGAAAGGGGCGGCTTCGGGGCAGGGGCTGGGAATCGGAGCTGGGTTTCCTCCGCTCACTTCTCCACGCCGCCCGGGTCCAAACTAGTTTTTTTTTAAACAGACAATGGACAAAAGAAAAGTAGCAATGCCCGGGGAGTTCCCTTTGAATTACTGAGGGATCGCTGGATGCACCGCGCAACTCTCCCCCGTACTTGCCCACTTTCCGCCTTTGTTTTCGTTTGGGAAGGTACCGAGCGTGCCTTCCGACTACAGAAAGGGGCGATTTTTGCCTTTGCAAGCAGCTTTCTCACTCCCTCGGATATATTTTTTTTTTTGGCTCGGGGAATATCAGAATAACCTCAATGCAATAAGTTTGTTTCTGTGTGTCGATGCGCGCCTCGATTTTTTTTTTTTCTTACTTTCATCAAAGCAGATTGCAAGCTGTGTTTATACTAGAAGATGGCTTTCGGGAGAATGTGTTTGCCTTCCCCCCCTTGTGTCCCCCCCCCCCCTTTTTTTTTTCTCGTGGTATATGGGACTAGCGGAGACACAAACAAGCAAGTTGAACAAAAAATGTTTCTGTTCATTTCCTCACAGATCATCCATTCTAACGACGGCAAAAAAATCTTAATGACTATGACCTTAGCAGCATGGGTAGCTGATTTATCCCAATTATAAATCCCGTTAGTTTGCGGTAATGTGTGAGTATCAATATATAATTCATATTAAAAAGCATGATCGGGATTTTTTTTTTTATTTTTTATAAAAGTTGAAATCCATCGTTTTCCAATGAGTGCTGCATCTGTCGCTTGGAGTGTTTTTGTCTCGCTGTTGCACAACAGAGGCTCTCTAGTCTTTAACCTAAAATGGCAGCTTTAATTTGACTGGGGCCCATTCATTGACAATGATAATAAAAAGGCTGAAAGCTAAATGTAGCTGGATGCTTGGGGCACGTTTGCAGGACTCTGCTCTGCATTGCTCGGCGCTGCTAAGGGAGGAACTTCTGAGCTCTCCAGCTTCTGTCCTGAAAGTTTCCAAAGCATTTTTTTTCTTTTTCGTTTGAAAAGAAAGGGGGGGAGGAAAATCACATTGCTCTGCTTAAAACCCACGCTAGACAACGGGGCCACTGACAAACTTAGCAGCGAGGAGATAGTTAGAGGGGAGCTTCTTCCCAGAGCTCTGCCTTCGTAACGGCAGCAGAAAAATTCTCGTAATGCTTTTTAAAACAAGCTGCAGTCCAGGGGAAAATTAACCGTTTGTTTCTGAGGTTTGTAACAGGTGATTAAGACAATTACGTTCTTAACATTTTCCTATCTAGCTACTAAAAGCGGGAGCGCGGTTTGTTTCCTCTTGTTCGGTGTTACAGCTGCTCAGGGTTTCGCAGAGATCCTTCAGATAGTGTGCGATTTTCCTCTAGGATAAAACCACAACTGCTTGGAAAAAGTAATGTTTTTTTCTACCAGGCATCATTCGAAGTTTGAACGAGTTGCACAAAACAAAATTTCCCCTGCTAGAGCACTGGAAAATGTCAGATTTTTCAAGCACAGTCTGTCCTGCTTTTCTGTTAACCTAAACTGCATGTTTTCAGCCTCTTTAAGTTTTTTTTTCTTTATTAAATAAGAGATACGTAAAAGATCGTTTTGAAAGCTGTACAGCAGACTCTCCTCAGAGCACTAAATGCTTGCGATTGCAAGTTTAACTGAATTGGTGACTTGCTGATACTAATTGGATAATCGTATTTGACCAAATATCTCACTAAATATTTAACAATATAATGATATTTCTGTTATTAGTTGTAAATCCAGGGTAGGTTATTTAAACAATGGAAAAACTTGCTCAGATTTGAAATCTGAAACGATTTTATTGCCTCTTCGGCAATCAAGGGAAGTTTCAATGGTAGCAGAAGATCACACGGTCCTTTTAGGGAAAAAGGTAATTTTTAGGTACGTGGTGTCACAAAAATATCGGTCAAAAATATGGATGCAGCAGGACTATGCTGCCTATTGCAATCCAAACTATACAGTGGTGGGAGACCAGAGCTGTAACCGCTTTCTTTTGAATTCGGGTGATGTGGAAACCTAAAGGGTTAGGTCAAAGGAGCACTGTAAAGACTTCCCGTTTCATGTCGAGGGGTCGGTCAGCTATATTGCGGCTTTTTTTCAGGGGAGTTATTTGCTGTTTAGCACTGAAAAGCTTTTGATTAACGTCCATGGTATTTCTCATTAGCGCTGAAATAACGCTAGGCCCTGGCAGGACGTGAAGCTCGCTGTCCGCACGCAGAGGTGCCAGGAGCTGCCAGCGAAGTTGCAGAGGGCTCGGCGCTGGGCCCCGGCCACTCGGGCAGGACCTGGCTCAGGCACCCTAAATCTGTGGGGTTTCTCGTCCTAAGAATGTGACGTGGGCTCAGAGCCCTAACAGGAACCCAGGTGCAATTTGTCTGCCAAGGTGGAAGGCCCGAGGTGCAGGCACTCTGCAGGTTTTGCTTAAAATCTCATGTTGGGGCTCCGGGGTTGGCCGTGTCTGTAGCTTCCTAGAGCGTCTGGCTGCTTGCTTTTTGTTTTGTTTTTAGCACATGGTGTGGTCCATAAAGGTTGTTCTGATAGGAGGAGGGGGAAAAAAAGTAACTAGGAAGGATGAGTGTGGAAATAAACACGTGGGTTGCCTTAAATCCTGTGCCTTAGCTCTGTCCCATATTTCCTCTTCATCTTATGTTTATGTTAGTTTCTCAGATGGAAAGCGTTCAGAACCTGCTGGCTGGTGTTTGCTGCTGTGCACCTAGCATTATTCAAATAAATTTGCATGGCTAGCAAGGGCACGGACAACTGCCTGACGAGTCGCATGTGTCTGAACACCCCCTTCCCCTGGTTCCCTTAAATCCTGACTTCCAGCCCCTTTTGTATTTGTCTGCTGCAAACAGATCACTAACTGTGCAGATTTGTGGGCTGCTTAACTGATGCCCGTAAGTAACACGAATAATACTTTTATGTTCCCAATCTACATGAGAGAACTGCAAATTTTGGTAAATAATTAAACTGCCTTTTGTACAAATGAGTCTTTTGTGTGTAGGTGAGGCTTTAGATTTCACTTTTCCAACAGGAAAGTTACTGTATTAATTTACTGCATCTATTTAGCCTCGTTGTTGAGACAGATATTAACTTCATTGCTTCCCATCACTTATATTTCCATGAATAACTCGTGTGCACAAATACAAGCTGTGCTGGATTTTGTTGGAAGAAAGTCTCAAGTATTGTCTGTATTTTGGAAACAATAAAAAGGCAAAAGAAAACTAGTACAACTATTATTACTGATTTTTTTTTTTTTTACAACTCTTTCAGAGGAAAGAGTAAGGCACGGTATGCAGAAACATCCCACATGGTTATTAGGATTCTGACAAGATATTCAAACCTGATGAAAGAGTTCTCCCTCCTGATTTCTTCCCATCTGTAGAACCTACGTGTAAGTCTCAGTGGCTCCTGTCTTCACCCAGATCAGTGGCCATGGAAATGCCACGTCACAGTTACTTTCCAAGTAAGAATTTCAATGCGTGAAGTTGGAAGACATGATACTAAATAAATAAATAAATAAAAGACTCAGTCTGTGACCTAAAGGACACATTCCAGGAGCCTGAATATGACAACAAAGCTCTTAAGGATATTCTTAAGTATACAAAAGCTGATTAGCTCTTAGCTTCCAACATTGTGACTTTTCAAAGATGTAAACATGCACCTAGGAGAAGCCAAGTCCAACCCGATGATCTTCATGCTGTTGGGTTCTCTTGTTTCACAAAGGCTGCTCGGTTTCTAAACATCCTGGTTATTTTGCAGCTTTTCCACTAAATACATTTTCTTTCCAAAGGAGAAAAAAAAAAAAGAGCAGTACTGCTTAATTTAACCAATCTAATTTAAAAGTTAAAATTCAGTAAAAGAGTGCTCGTTACCAGATGAGCTACGTGTTACGATGCCATACAAGTACAGTGACTTTGCAGGCTTATCGGCGTATAGGAGCTAACCAGAGGCCCTTGCTGGTGTGATGTAGGGATCCCTTTGCTTTGTAGTGACCTATATAGCTATGTTGGGTGTGGTTTTGCTGGGCTTTCACGGGAGCTGCATCCAACCTTCCTCTGACATAGACAACTGCTGTGATGAGAAGGCCTTGAGGGGAATGGTGGGGAATAAATAACTTCGAGAATCAATTGTCTGGAAAAAGTCATTGCAGCCAAAATGTCTGCCTTCATCCTAATGGTCCTGAGAGGAAAATTAAATTTCAGATATCCAGGCCTGATCCTAGAGGTTATTCTGCTCAGGCTTCATTTACATAGGGGCTGGTTATCATAGCAAGTGGCACGGCAGCTTACCTGACTGGGAATAGGCAGCATGCTGGAGAGTCCAGTGCTGAATAATTTTGGAAGCTCTTTAATTTTTAATGGCTTTGAGACACTTTTTAAGCTTTTCAGTTGAGCTTACTGTTTACTGCTCTGACTTCAACAGGTAGCTGGCTTTAAAATTTCTTCTTAGAGATACTGAAAGCAATCGGCCTCCCCTACAGTTTATTTTGATATCCGTCTACAAAGTAAGCTTCCCTTCTAAAAGCATCTGATGGAGGTGTACATCAGATGTACAAAGTATGATTTCTTAGGTGCAGGTAAACCAGTCTTGCTCTGAAATCAAAATGTTTTTATTCCCCACCCTTCCACCTCCCTGCTCCGACATCCCTTAGACTTCCTTTCCCCTTCAGATTGTGCCTTTCCGCAAGCTTTTTAATCTTCTTTCCAATTTATATCACTCTTTGTTTGCTTAACAGAGTGGCGTTTTTCTTTGTTAGCCTTAGATAATTAGGGTATGTTGCAAAATAAGCACACATTTCAGCTCCTCACAGTACCGCTTTCCACCCAAAGCGTGGAGGATGCGTTGCTGGCGTGGGACGAGCTCAGCGACTGCGCCCAGCTGATGCGGTCTTGGCATGGGGCAGCTGGCATTGCAGCTTGCGGGTGGCTTTCTGAAGGCTCCTTCGCCAACTGTTTTATCACTTTGACTTCTGCTTTCGTGACGGCAGCAGTCCCTTGTCATTAGGTGTTAGGGCTGGAATGCTTTTTGGCGTGGTGGCGTGTGGGAGAGGGCTGGCCCCGTCACCCTTTCTGTGCACTGAAGGTAGCAGCTGTAGGATAACCCCGACCAAAGGATGAAATTTGGGGCATGGGGAGGAGCTTGCCTGGGGGGCTGGGATGCTCCTTGAAGAAGTAAGGAAGGTTTGGAGAACCAAGGCTGTGTGACCAGTGGTGAAGGAGATCGGGACCTGGATCAAGCCCGAGGAAGACTTTAACAAAGGCACTTTTTTGTCCTGGATCTTAATACAGGAAGTCTGTGGATTTATTTAGAGGGTAAACAGCGTTTATTAAATGGGTAGTTTTTAGGTGCTAAGAAAGGTGGTCGTTCTTTCAGAGAGGATTCAAGGGAAATCTAACTGAAGCTGAGCTGAATGCTGTGCTTTTAGAGGTTTGGAGATAGCAACAGGACAAAAAGAGGAGAAAAGGCTTCACTGGAGAAAGTGCTGGAGTAGTGCTATTCTGGGAGAAATATGACACAAACCCCTGTGTGAGAGGAATGGAGAAATTCAGTTCATGTCTTTGGTACTGTTAACCTGGATGGTCTAGTGAGCTGGAAATCCGTGTTAACGATAGTTTATTACATGAATATCTTCCTTGCTTCAGAGACAGTTTGCCGATGTAGCTGTTGAGATAGAAATCCAAAGCTGAAATGCTACTTGGTAAAATGTCTTGCAGGAAGGTGAGTGTCAGCCTGGACTGCAGCAAACAGCAGTTTAGTGTTTCTTGGAGTTGAAAATAAGACAAACAGAAAGGTTGATACAACTTTGAAAGGTACAACTTTGTTTTTAATGCTTGCAATAAGGAGGATTAAGGAAAGGAAGGTAACGAAAAGGCTAACGTTCAAAAATGGCTCTGATAAGGCTGAGATAAAATTGCACAGAGGTGAGAGACTGGAAAGTTTCAAGGATGCATCTTAATTAGTAGCTAGGGTATGGCAATCTTCAGAATCTTAAATATTCCTGGATAGGAGAGCGTCTCTGAAGTCCAGAAATCTGGCACTCCAGGTAACTGGTTTCTTTTAGTTTCATATTTGAATGTACATCGTTTATGTGGGATCGGAAATACCTAAATAACCATAACTGCAGTTATTAGCTTGAAAGGCAGTATATGAAGATGATATTTTTGCATGAACTGCCTGGCATATTTCTAGGAAAGTCCTCTGGCTGTTTGAGGCTGCGCTCTGGTTTCTGCTGCTGTTGGGCTGGAGTAGCTACTTGTTGGATTTTGTTGTTTGTTGCCCAGCAAAAAGCAGACAGGTCATCTTCTCCAGGTGTTGGTTTGAGAGGTACTCAGACTATGTTGCTAGTTCCTGGGGAGGATTTTGGCCCAGATTTCGTGCAGAGGTCACAGAGAGGTACGGTCCTGCCAGGGTGGTTCAGCAAAGGCCCGGTGTCATTCTAGCCATTGCTTACCTGAGTCCAGAGATCCCTTTAAACTCTGACGAGGGGACTCCTGCTAAGAGTGTAATTCTTGCCTCAAGTTGTTTTAACCATGACAAATTAAACTGAGAGCTTATAGCAAGCAATTTAATCTCTCTTGATTTAGGAAGGAATCATTCAGAAAGTGAGTTAAATAGGGGTTTCTTGACTGCCTCAGGAGGTAAGTCTGGGAGAGACCTGCTAAGTAATTCACTTTATTTATCAGTACTGTTATGAGGTGTCTGCTATGCTTTGCATTTGCTTAGCTCTGTGAATGGAGTACAGCCTGATTCATCTTTAGTTTAATCATTCGTTCTTTGGAGGGGAAGTGAACGAGCAGCTTCAGCTCTTGATCTCTGCAAAGGTGTGTTTCATTTTGGTTTGTTCGTACAGAAGTGAAGGCAGTTACGTGGTTCCCTAATGCCATCGTAACCTCAAGGAGGTCACTGAAAAACTGCATTTCAGCTTTACTACGGTTCTGGAGTAATGCACGGCCCGTGCGACCTTACTCACCTGAGTAACTCTTGGTGAACGTACTTCTTAAAAAATTATTTATTTTTAGCAAGATTTGAGCTTTGTGATAGGAAAGGAGTTGTTTTGTGGAAATGGCTCTGCTGTTGGAAGAACGACCTTGTTAAAGGCAGCAGTAGAGCAGGAGCATGGTTTCCAGCTTGGGTCTGGTAATTGTTGTAGTAGATGACAGTCTTAGAAGTCACGTGTGCTAGATGTTGCACTGAAACTAAAAAAAGAAAAATGGAAGGAGGGGAAGTGGTTTGTGTGCCTTTTCACTTAATCATGGTTAGATTTAAAGAAATGCTGTGTTTAAGGTGACCGAGTTAAATGGCTAGTTCTCCAGGAAATAAGCTAACACCTCACTCCCTTGCTCTCCCCCCTCCCACCGACAAATGGTTACTTGGCTTTGGGGCATTGAAAAAGAAAACCTCGACGGCAGATGAAAGGAGCTGCCTCCATCTCTGTTCTCAGAAGACGTTTCCCTGCCACAACAGAGACGTTTTAATCTCTCTTCCCGATGTATTTCTCTCCTTCCACCACCTCTCCCCTTCCCCCAGGAGGAAGAAGACCTGGCCTGACAGGCTGTCGGCAGGCCTCGCTGCCCCTCAACCTGCCATTTCCCAGCCGAGGCTGGCCCGTGACTCGCGGCACGACTGGACTGAGTAGCGTGGGGTGGTTGGGCAACCCGAATGCTTGCCCTGGGAGGAACCCAGCTGGCGGGGGCTGTTGCGGAGCAGCGGGGGTGCCGGCTGCGCGGCCAGTGTCATCCCCTGGCGGGACGCCAGGGATCCGCTGCCCTCTTCCTTCATGGCTTGTTCAAAGACATCTCTGTGGTGCTCGGGGATGCGTGGACTGCTTCAAGGCTGCCTGGCGTTACGATTTTTGGGCAGGCGGCTGGTAGGGTTGAGAAGGCTGAAAACCCTCATCTAATTTGGTAGGGCGTAACGATGGCAGTGCTTTGGGCAGGGTGCTTTTTCTCTCAAGCGCAGGCTGAAATGAGTTGTTTCTGCACTGGGGGGCCTGTGTGTGTGTGAGCTTCGTCAGAGCAAGCGGAGGCATCCCACTCACTGCTGCTGTCTCTTTGGAGTGATGGATCTGGTCCTTGTTCGCTTCCCAAGCAAAGTGGCACGTCCAGGGTAGGTCGTGCATCACAGAAAGAGGCAGATGGATCCACAGAGAGAAACCGTGGGTCAGAAACCCAGGAGCCTGCTGGCACCAGCCCGTGGTAAAATGCATTGTTGGCTTGGCTGCCCCCCTCCAGGCTCTTTCTCTTGGAGTTTAAGAAAATGGGGATGTCAGCCTCCTGTAATAGGTTTACTTGGATACTGGCGACAACTTCAGGAGAAAACACAAAGTCTTTGCTTTTTCCTCCTCATCAAAAATTCTTGTAGCTTCTCTCCGTCATGCATCTTTTTGAGATTGGTGGTCACTTTTCAATGGCTATTTGTTTTTATTTTAACTGGTATGATATCTGCAAAGCTTTCTTTACCCTTCTCTTCTAATTGAGTTACGCTTATCTTACTATTTATGATCTTTGCAAGAACTCAATTTATATATCTTTTTCCTGCTGGAGTGTTGTACGTAAATCTATACTGAGAATACATATTACAGTAAATTATGTTGTAGCTCTCAAGACAGCTGGAAGGTATTGCATGTCACCTTGTGGTCCACCTACTTCTGTGTAAGTCAGGGTATGATTTGGGAAAGGCGGTGAGCTAATTTAACAGGACAGGGTTGTGAAAGGAGAAGTTTCCACGCTGCTTTTGTCCCCCCACACCCTTCTTCCCCAGCGCCCGGCTCTAGCAGCAGTGCTTGTCAGGTCCTTCTGTGAACCACTTTAGTTCACTAAAATGGCAGAAAAATAACTCAGTAAAATGGAGAGCATTTTGCTGTTGTAATGAATCAAACTGGCTCATAAAAGGATCTGATGAACACCAGAGCTGGTACGAAGGACGAGGGGGGCCTGTGGCTTGGAGAGCAGCAAGCCCTTTTCATCTTTTCATTTTGGTGGCAGTGAGCAAGTGGATTGGATCAGTTGCCTGGGAACCTTCGTGGGAGAAATAGAAATGGAATAATCATTTGTGAAGCAAAGGACACCAAAAGAAAAATGTGCTGGCTTGAGTTCAAATTGATATTGAAATTTGTTTATTCTAGCAATGGTATGGATTGCGTGCTCTAAACAGTTTGTTAGAATTAATAAACCACTGTCTAGAAATCAGTTTTTCTTTTGAGGTAGCAGAACAAAAGCCTAGAAGATTTACTGATAGCTTGTCTGAGATTTCAAGTTTGAAGTATTTCATCTTTTAAACAATTTATTCACAAGAAAGTACGTTGTTCTGTGCATTTTTTTATTATTTTTTTCTGTGATTCTTGTTTTGGCAAGCTTGAAGTTCTACATTAAGTTCAACAACCTCCTGACTCAATTCATATGTCTCAAATTTTATCAAATTAATGTTTAATTCAGTGGGCTGAGTTATGAATAACTTTGTGCTAAGTATCTAGATCATTCCTATGTTAGTTTGAGGTAGTATGGGATTTCTTGTTCTTAGCAGACAGCTAAGACTATGCTGCCTCTGGTAACCTGAAGCTTTCTCACAGTGATTTAATCACAATCTCATCACTCTTATTTGTTTGAAATGGGTGGAAAAATGCACTGTAAGTAAAATAACATGCTGTGTAGTTACTCTTATTTTGCCATATTTCTGCTGTTCTTCAGAGAGAGAAATAGGCAGTTTACACTGTGTAGCTCACACGAGGAGTGAATACTTTACCGTAAGTCAGGAATTCTGATTGTAACTTCTGCTCTGGCTTCCTAAGGATTTTAGGTAACTTTCAGAGAAGCAGTAGTGCAATATGAGAAACTGCTTGCTTTCTGAAAAGCCGTGGTTATTTAGCAAAGTTATTTGTGTAAACTGCCTGCAGTGTGACAGAAAGGTATCGAGTAGGTGAAATAATAGAATCTTGTTCGTTCTTTCCCTTTTTTTTTTTTTCCTCAAGATTTGGACAATTGTATGTGCCTTAGTGGAACGTAAACAATTGCTGTGGTTATCAAAAAATAAATAAATAGTGGTGCACCATATAGGTCCCTCTCTGCAGGTTTTACATCTGAAAAGTGCCCTTTCAGGAGCTGCAGGGGCTGGCAGGAGGAGCAGGAGAGGGGACTTCCAAGTTTGAGCTTGGGACACCAAGGATATTGCACGTTTCTTTTGGTGCAAACTGTATGAGGAGTGGTGGCTCTGACCCGCATTGTGTGTGTTCAGAGTGAATATTGTAGTTACTAAAAGCAGCTTGTTTACATTAGGAATTGTATGTGCTAGCTCTAATGGGCTTTAGGAAGCCCAAAGCACAGCTGTAAAACATCTGTCTCTGGGACCAGATCTTGTCTGTCCGATGAATTTTTGTCCTGCATTTCATGTTCAGATTTAAAAAAAGAAACAAAACTTTTTTTTTTTTTTTTTGGGGCGGGTGGTTTTAAATATGAAAGTTCTTAGCCTTCCTGCTTGAAGGCTGGTTTACACTTGAAAGGCTATCGTGCTGTTGTCTTGAACGCAGAACTTAAAATAGTGACTCAGTATTAACTTAACTCCACTTCCTCTTTAATCCGATCATCTTGCTTGCTATATGACCTTATAACACCTTAATTTAAAGGCTGCTTATTCCAGTGGATTAAATTTGGAGGTGTCTGGAGTGGTGGGCATTGCTACAGGAAGTGCTTAAGAGGAACTGAGAAACAGTGCAGCCTAAAACAAAAAGGGGGGGGAAGGAAGGGAGGTATTTTCCCACTTGCTGATGCTGACTGGTGAATGAGTGTTGCTAACGCATGGTCCGTGCAACAGCACAGGGCTTACTGAAAGGTCAGGAGGAGTTCTGAGCACGTAGTTCTGCTTTGCCACAGGAAAAAGTACGTTCCTTTCCAGTGAGTGCATTCGATGCTCTTTGTCTGATGTGTGCATTGACAGGATATAGGGCCAAGTACCTGTTTGGTGCGTGCACCTCCGAGTGCTCGGGTGGTTTTTCTTCTCTTCTCCTGTTTAGGGTTAGTGGGCTAACGATGATTGGGAGCCAGGGACTTCAGCGCTTCTCCAAACTGGTATACCAGGTTCGTAAGGATGTCTTTTGAGGTGTGCCATATCGGGGCTTGTAATAGTTGCTGTTTATGTATCAGCTCTCATCATATGATCTTGGTTATTCACCAAGTGTTAATTTGTCTCGATACTGCTCTCATGAAGTAGATGAATGCTGTCCTCAAATACCAGACTGACTCTTAGCACTTTTAAAAACCCGTTCTAAGTATTCAGATTCCGTGTCTCAATAGCCTGTGATTTTTCAGAATTTGCATCGTTTAAATATCTTTCTTAGGATTATATTCTAAACAAGTTGTATTTTGTGTGTTGAGATCAGGTACTGCAAGCTTCCCCCTTGTCCTACACGGTTTCCTGAAAAAACTCTGCTGAATAGTCTGTGATTATAACATCTTGAGCTTAGGTTTAGAAGTAGCCAGCGTACTTTCCATCAGACGCGATGCTGTTAGCCATTTTGACTCATGTTTTCTGTGAGGGTTTTCTTCCATCTGAAGTCCTGACTAAACTAAACAACAACCAAACAATCTCTGAACAGCTGCGTGGTCCCAGGGAAAGGCATGTCATTTGGGTGTGATCTGGGGCTTACGGTGAGTGCTTCCTGTGCCTGTGAAAACCTGGATTGCTACAAGGCTTTGAAAACAGACCTCGTGGCTGCTGGAGGGTTAGCAGAAGGCACTGGGCACGTGCTGCTGCCTTTGAGCTGGAGCCGTGCTCAGCACGGAGCAGGGGAGGAAGCGGTGGTGGGCCGGGAGCTGCAGTGAGGCAGAGCTCGTCAGTGCCCCTGGCAGCACTGGTGGCGTCTTCTGCATTTGGTGGGGGGAAAACTCACCCCCTGGATTTAGGAAATGAGAGCTGTTCCTACTTCAGAGGTAACAGAGGTTTTGTTTTCAGCAGCTAAGATGTTGCACCATGACCTGCAAACAGGAGCAGGAGATTGAATTCAGTCTCCCAATAATTCCTTTAAGTGCTTAACCTAAATATGTTGTAGTTACTTTAAGTATCTTTTTATAACAGGAGTAAAACTTCAGGCCAGTGCTTTGAGCTGATATTATCTCTTACAGCTGCTGTTTAAAACAGAAGAAGTGTGAATACTTTAATTTTCATCACTTTGTATTGTTTTTAATTCCTTCTCCTTCAGGCATGAAAAATATTTTCTATACAAGTTTAGTATGCCTAACATTTCAATAATAACACAGTTTGGCTTTGAGTTATTCTGAAGCTGAACTTACGAACCACTGTAGGTATGAGTGGCGTACAGAGAGGTATGGCCTGTGCTGCAGTGTTCAGGATCGTCCGCGTTGCTGTTACTGCCTTTATCCGCTCTTCCCACCCCTCCAGCCCCAAGAGGATAAAGACAGATTAGGAACTTGCTTTGAATTTTTTCGTTGCTGGAATAGGCCAGTCTTTTATGCAAAAATGGTGGAACTGCAGCAGTCCGGTGCTCGTTAACGTGGGTGTCCTTGTCCGGATCCTGCCGTGGTGCTCTCAGATGTGATCTCACTTGCACTGCCACAACAGGGCCCAAGATACAGTTTCTTCAGGGAAGGAAAGTGAAATGATACACTGGAAGCTGTGTGGTATCAAAGTAGCGTGTTGTCCAGAGTCATTAAAACCAGGGTACAACCTTGCCTTTTGGGAGCAGCTGTCCCAGCGAGACCAGGGGCCTGTCTTGTCCAGAGTCCTGCTTAGTGGGGTGGAGGCTCTCGAGAAGCAGAGCGAGCCCCGTTGCCCCCCCAGCTTTGCAGCTCAGAATTTCCTTGGAAAAAAGTGATGGGTAACACTTAATGATTTTTTCTTGCATGAATTCGTCTAGTCTTTCTCGGTCTGCGTAAGCTCTTAGCTTCCATTGGGACTGTGGCAATGAGTTCTGCAGCTTAAGTACACATTGTATGAAGAACTGCTTCCTTTTATTTGTTTTATTTTGAACCTACCACCTGCTAGTTTTGTTTGATGTTCTCTAGTTTCCTTGTTAAGAGAAAGGGAACAATGGTTCGCTACTTACCTGCTCTGTGCCGCTCGTGGTTTTGTAGGCTCCCTCCTACTCTCTCCCCAGTTGTCCCTTCTCTGGGCTGGAGAATGGAGGGTATCACATGTGTGTCACCCACGTTGGTCATTTCACTGCTGAAGTGGAGGTGGGCAGAGCAAACATGAGCTGCAGGATGACATGGGTACCTTGCCGGCTTGGGCAGTAACTTAATGATCTCTGCTACAATTCTCCCCCCACCTTTTTTTTTTTTTTTTTCCTGATATACTCTTAGCATTCGGTGTTCTTAGAGTCCAGTTTACTCTTCTGACAGGTATTGTCTTCCTAGATCTATCTGTTCTAGCTCCCAGGTCTCTGTCTCGAGAAGGAGGCAGTTGGGTCTGAGCTCAGTGCAGTGCATGTAAAGCAGCCAGGTTGTGTTTTCTCAGGTGCCTTGCATACTGTTTACCCACGCTGACTCTCATCTGCATTTTATTTCACCTTAGCTGGGTGTGATGAAGATCTGCTGCTTCCTGCATTTGATTTTCATTTTTAGCAAATTGAACTCATTGCTATTATCAGCAAACTCGCTTTAAGGCTCATCTGTTGATCATTTATGTGCATGCTAAACAGCGTGGGTCTCATCATAGCTCAGCTGACTCTTTTCCAGATCTTTCCTAATTTTTTTTCCTGGTTTGAACCACTGGCTTATCCATGTGCAGACCTTTCCTCTTTCACTGTTGTGGCCCAGTTTAAGACGTTTTGGTGGAGGACTGTTGTTCAGAAGTTGGCGTGTACTTTGAGCATCCAGCTGAGCTCAGACGAATTCCTTGAAGCAATTGACAGGTGATCAAAATATGTATTAGTAGTAAGAGAGAACTTTGCCATGGGAAGGCATCAACATCGCTTTTGTGGTCTCTATTCATCTATATGCCCACTAACATTTCTTATATATAAAAGAAGATGTTTGTATCTTCTCCTTATTCACTGCACTGAGACATTGGCCTGCTAGTCTGTGGTGATTGACCGCCTAAAGGTGTGACCACCTTTCGAAACGTGAAAGCAGAGTTTGACACCAAGGTGTTACATGGTATGGTGAATAGAGAAGCTGTTCTCTCTCCTTGTGCTTGTCAGAAGTTTTGGGTGAATACCATCTTGTTTTGGGAACTTGTTACTATCTGCTTTAGTTTGATCCAAAACTACCTTTGAGGCTTTCTGGGAGGAAAAATTTCAAGGTAGAAGCTTCCCTTAGTTTGTCCAGTGACAGTAAATGCAAAAAAGAACCTTCAAATTTTGTTCATTTTCTCAGTATTTCTTTCATATCTTGGCTATATGTTAATCCAGTGGGTTCTCTAGGAGGCTTTGTGTATCTGGCATGTGTGAAAGGACCTTATATTACCTTGCCCCTTTGTGCACGTACTTTTTGTTTATAATTTTACTTGCTAGTTCTTTTTTTTGTTGGTTTTCACTTCTTTATGGAAAACGGTTCTTCGGAGGATCTCCCCAGCTTCTGGTTTACATGTGATGATTTTTTCTCTTTCTTGCATCTCCGCATTTTCATTTCTTGTCTGTTGTCTTTAAATATTGTCCAACTGCATCATTTTGGTTCTCGTACCAAGCTTTCTGATTTGCATATGTTTTTCTCTTTCAAAGCAAGCACTCCAATAATACATTTTTGTTGCTGTTTCTTTTTAGGAATGCTAAGCTTAAATATGTATTTAATGGATTTCATTAGTGGTCGCTGTGAGTCATGCTACAGTCAAGTCAAATGTGACATGGACAAATCTGAATGTAATATAATTTGTTGGATGTTGAAATAGTCCATAATTTAGTTCAAATGCTGCAGTGTAGCCCTGTGTACTTCACCATAACTTCAGAGAAGTTATTAGATAAGTATGGTTTAATTTGCTGTTTTAACCTTTTTTTTTTCTTGCCATCAAATCAGCCACCTTACCAACTTGTATGAGTAGCATGGAAATTTATTCTGAATGCCACTGATTTATTTAAGAATGAGACAAACTATGAGACTGTGTCCTTCCATGATAATTCCCCATCAATTGTAAATTGAGGCATTTGTCTAAATATGCAGTATAAAACAGTATCACAATCAAGCTGTAGTTATCATGGGACCCATAACTTTGATTTTTTTTTTTCTCCTTAGCTTCCTATGTGAAAAACTCCAGTGTAGTTTATTATTTAATTGCTTAGTACTGAGGTCTCTCTGTTTTATCGCAGTATGTGACAAGTTACAGTACCACTCTGTATAAAAACCTTTGGTGTTTGAAGCGGTGATGGAACAGTGAGAGTTTATTCATGTATAGATATGTGACTGCTGTATTTAGAAGAAAACTTTGCAGAAATAATAGCTGTTTTGTGTTTTGTTTGGTTTTTGAGAGCTATGTTGTGTTGCTTAATATTCTGTGTTGCATTTGTTAATTTCTGTTAGAGACGGGGCTATCTTGAAAGTTACTTAGACGTCCAAAGTAGCCTGAAATACATGTGCACTCAGTATTTCTGCATAAACAAGTATTTTGGGGGAGTTTTGCACTTCAGTAATGGAAAAAAAATGTTTGCTCTATCAAGATTGTGAACTGTTTGAGACCCCAGACACATTGATTTTATAACGAAGGAGCACTTGTTTCAAAATGGATGCTTGATCGTGAGTTTGTAACAGGAAGAAATGGAATTTAAAGAGAGATCTACAAAACGCTTCTGGTTCCTGCCAGGAGCACAGGTGTCACGGAGGGCCTGTGCCCATTCCAGTTGTGGAGGAGCCGTGGTTGCACTTTGATAAGTTAATTTTTAAACTTTCCCATGAAATCTCCTTCGGCTCCTGGATAGTGTGCCGTATGTACAAGATAAGCTCATTGGCTGGTTTTGTTTACTTCTTTAAAAAAAAAAGTTAAATTGAAATTAACGTGCTTACGGGCCTGTTCGGGTTTGTCGAGGGTGACGGGGGAAGAAACTCTATGTAGAGGTGCAGGTTAAAGGAAGAACTGAAAGGAAGGCTATTATATAGGAGGGCTATTTTTTTTGTGTGTGGCTAAAATAATGCTGGCAGAGAACCTGGTGGAAAGCAGAGGGTTGTTTTTTGTCTGATGGCAGTGTAAAGGTTTGTAACACAACTTGAAGTAAGGAGGGTTGAACCTACTCCAGCACGGACACGATGAAAAGCAGTGTGTCGTGAGGTGGTAAATGCTCTTAGGTGGTGTTTAATGGGGGAAGGAGCGAGTGGTGTCCTTGTTGCTTTGTGTATCTCTCCCCAGACTAATACATTTTGAACTCCTCCTAAGTAACTTCCATGAGGAACAGAGGAGAAACATGGAACAAAAAGCTGCGTGGTTGCTGTGCAGTAGTGCAATGCATCTCCTCTACGGGAAGATCACAGGCTACCAGCCACGTAGTGCCTGAGTTCAAGTGGGATAGGGGCTTTTACAGGCCTGTTTGTTGGAAGGCATTGCTTACGGGCTTGTTTAAAAGTGACAGTAGCAAATCTGATATGTAAAAAAAAAAAAAAAAAAGGCATGAAGACAGTTCGAGAAAATTTCGTCATGGTCTATAAATAGACGATAAACAAAACGAGGTGCTGCGGTGCTGTCATTTCCTCCCCTGACCTCCTCGCCCCCATCCCCCCGCACACATGGGATTTTGAAAGTGGCACTGGGAGGAGGAAGCAAGCCTTAGCCTTGTTCAAGCAACCAGATTACGGACTGCAGGTATCTGCCTCTGTGATCCTTGTTAAAGGAGTGTGTCACTTTTGTTCCTGCCCCCCCATCCATAGGGCAGTGTCTTTTTGGGCTGGCAGCAGATATGTCCTTAACATAGTAGTGGGGTGGCAATTACTGACAGTTACTTATTAAATTGTAAATTTGAATTGGTGAAAACTGAGGCAATTGTGTGTTAGCTTGTTCTATTCTGAACTATTTTTGAAGCTCAGCTTTTTAAGGTTGAATGTTGTAAAAGAGATCAAACTTAAAGGCAGGAGAACCTTTCTGTGGGCAAGAGAAGTCTTCCATTAGTTTGGTGAGCATCCTCTTATTTGTACTCAGAAGAGGCATGTTTGGCAATGGGAGGCATTAAATCACATGCTATAAGCTCCACATCCTTGTGTTAGAGGATCTGTGGAGTAGTTACGTGTTAGAACTGCATTGCAATGTCTTTTTTTTTTTTGTAGGATAAAATCAAAACTGACTCTGACAGCAAGTTGTCAGTTTTCTCTTTTTCATAGGCTTATGTACGTATTTATTCCTTCTGGTCTACCCTGAAGTTTAACAGTAGGATAGGGCTCTTTGAGTCATCTAAGCCAGCAAGATTTTGGAAATCTTGTGTGGAAAGTGCTTAAAACTGTTCATAAGGGCTAAATATTGTACAGTGGTTCCGATGCCTCCTTCCCTCCCGTGTAATTATCAATATGAATCAGGCAGGCGTGATTGGAGCCCAAAGTGATTTACATTTGCTCATCACTTAGCCTAATTTTCTTATCGAGATAGGTAAAGATTAGTGGAAGGAAATAAGCTGTTTGTTTCTGTTTAGGCACAGTTTTCGTATGGTTGAGAAGGCTGCTGTTCTCCTTCCTCTCTTCTTCTCCTTTTACCCATCTACGTCTACAAAACAGACAGTCCAAGTACCACTTAGGAGTTTTTAGCTGGAGGAACAGAAGAATAATCCAGCCACTTAATGTATAGTAAAAGATGGATGCTTATCTGAATATTCAGCTAGGTACTGTTGTAATACAGAGATTATGTAAATTTGGAATAACTTCTGAAAAATGTGCAACTTCAAGGAAAAAGAAAAAAGAAAACAAAACCAACACGCCAGTACAGCCAATTTTTGTGTGATTCTTTTTTTTGTGTGTGTGTGTGTTTGTTTTTTTTGGGGGAGGGAGGTGTACAAGTTGGGGACTTGAAGTAAATGTTCTGGATAGTTTAAGAATATGAGGTATAATTTAAGATAGTGGCCTTGGTGACCTCGCATGGAAGAAAAAGCACAATTCCTATGTTAAAATAGATGCACTTTTAGGGTCGGCAATACTAGTGACAGTGACCTTAGAAACACCTTGCATTTTCATAGACTGAAGTCCCATCCATTGTCTCAGGCCTTTCCCTAAAATCAAGAGATCTGGAATCTGTTAGTATGTTCTGTCTTGTGATAAACACACAGGCTTATCCAGGTATTCTTGTCGTGGACCATCATTTACCTTACATGATTACAGAACTGTTCTGTGTTAACTGATACAGAACCTATGTTTAATTTCATACACAACTGGTGTCTTCTGTGTTAACTCCAAATTTTGTATTGGTTTCCTAATGTCATGTAATTTTTTGTTAAAATGTTTGTGAAATTCGTAATTTAGGTCTTCTGTATGATTAACATCATCTGTAAAAGTGACCTGTAAGGGAAAGATATTTTTTGTTTGTTTTTGCAAGTGAATAAAATTAAGACTAGTATCTACTGTGCATCTTAGATAGTCCGAGTTGGTTTCTGTAATGTGAAATGTCATCCACTGGTATTAAACTAATTTCACATTGAGGCTTCTGTTTTAAGATATAAGTATTTTTGGTAGTAGAAGGCTAAAAATGATATCTTGAAGTATGTTCCTGTTATCTTGAAATATGTCTGGAGTCAGCAGCTAAGTCAAGTTCTGGTTTTGAAACTTGATAGATCCTGGCCTCTGGTATTCTTTCAAATAAAACCACCTTCTGCTCAGATATTGAGCATTTGGAGTTAGTCATAGACGTGAGCTTTGTGAAGTTGTGAAAATGAGGCAACTCATTTAGAAGTTTAACTTGCTCATTCAAGAGATTTGGCATAGTCAAGGATAGAAATGTGCTCTCCAGAATGGCATTCGCTTTCCCTGTGTCCATATATTTTTATATATTTCACTTTTTGTTGGCTAGCTAACTGCCTGCAGTGAAATGGTTGTTGAGGTAAAGCAGAAAAGTTACAGAAGAAAAAAATGCCCTCTTGCACTAATCTTTGTATATTGGTTAATGGCTGTTCTTCATCTAAGACCCTTAAAAATTCACATTTCCTACTACAGAACTACTAATTCTTTAGTGGATACGTTTTCTTTCTCTGGGCTATAATAAATATAGCCTATGATATTGCCCTAGGCTTTAGAGTCAGATTGTTGTCAGTCTATAACTCGCCATTTTTTCCTTATATTATTTGTTGGGTATAATTGAGATTCAGCTGATGATCGCTGCATAACTGCACTTGGTAGACTGAGTAGATACACTCTATGTAAGTTTAGGTAAAAGATCAACTATTTAATGAGGTTGAGTGATAAAGCCCCCGGTAGTTTGTTTTTCTTCAGCAAAAGTATTGCAGTTCTGTGATATCACGGTTGGTATCCCTTTAAAAACACTTCTAAATTGTTGGAGAAGCATCCTGTGTGATAGCTCTTGTGTTCAATGAGTTCTTAGGTGTTTCTGAAAGATTTATAGTGAAGTCCAAAGCATTTCAAGGCCAAGTATAGCAGTCTTGTCAGATACAGCTTTACAGCCTAGTGACTTATAATGAGAGTAGAATGTAATTAGAAATTGTCCATGTCTTTACAGAGTACTGATGAAAACTATGGCTCAAAGGTTAATTCAAATAATAATTAATATTGGTTTCTGTCAGAACAGGGTGGTAATGAAATCTCCGTTGTATGATGACTGATTTTAAGAAGTGGGTGCATAAGAAATGGAGGCTACGGTTTACCCTTTTCTGATTATATTCAGTTATCTTGCAATCAGCATGATAGCTTGATAAAGCATAATTTGAGGGCAATTTAAACATACTCAAAAATATTGCAACCTACAGCGAAAATCACCTAACAAGTTGCATCTGTTTAAGGAGATAGATGCATAGCTAGCTTGCTGAAGTAGATGGATTTACTATAAATACTCCTTAAGGAGTGTGTAAGAAATTTTATTTGTTAATAACTGAGCAGTGCCGTGTGTTTGTGGAAAGTAGTCTTAATAAGATTTGTTAGCATGAGAAATGTGGGATGTTATATTGGTGTTTGTTTAAATTGGACTAGTTTCAACGAAAGCGATAGACCAGGTTTTGCTGGCAACCAAAACAAATTCTGTTCAGTTTCTTTTCCTGAAAATTTCTATTAAAAAAAGGCTGTTAGCTATTGCCTGAGCGAAAACATATTTAATTTTTTTTTTCAGTTGCAAGTAGTCAGCTACTAGACTTCTTATTTTGAGAGGCTTTTCATGACTACTTTGGTGTCTTCTGAGTTTCTGTACCTGCTCCGTCCTCTTAAAATCTGCCTACCAAAAATCTTCTCCAGGCAATTACAGCTATAGCTGGTTTTTATGGGGTCCAAAGAGTTCTGTATAACATGCCTTTCTCAAACCTCTTTCTATGCAGTCTGTTTGTCTTACACATTACTGGACTGCCTCCTGCAATTTCAAGCTTGCTGCTATTACAGGGCTGTTTCCTCTATTGCCAAAAAGGAAAGTTAAATGCCTCTAAATTAGATCTGACAAAGATCAGGTATTTTCATTCTTATGCTTGTGAAAGTGATCACAAGGCCGATTTTTCACTCATCTAGGTAATGCTTTCCATACAAACTGGTTTAATTCTTGGGAAGCAAAGAGGCTCTTCACTCAAGATCATACCTCTCGGGGCCGGAGGCACCCAAGGGGAAATGGGATATACGGGGGGTGGGTGAGGAAGGGGGCGTGTGTATGTGTGTGTGTGGGGATATTTTAAAATGTTTGAGGCAAGAGAGATGAAGCAGGATGTTGATCTCTCACCAATTCCTACTTGATTTTATGTCTTTCTTCATGCGTTCCTCAATAGCCGAGATCAGAGAGACTGCATGTGCTGAGCTGAAAGTTGTGCTAGGTGAGGTGGAAAAAAAAACCCTGAATTTTAAGTGTAGCACTGAGGAAAAACTCACTGAAAGTTAGATGCCTAAAGTTTTCTCTGCCTTATTTTATCATCAGCAGAGAAAGATTGGCTTGGGAACTGAGCTGCACTTAAGAGTCTTGCAGATATGTCTGAAGCTACACCACTTGAACAATAGCAAACAAACTTCATCAGGAAGTACAGGCTTTTTATCTAAAATAAAATCTGCGTACAGATTTTCAAAAGCTAATAAAAGAAAATCTAAAGGACAGCTGAAATCTTCTTAGTGTATTAAAGTTGTGTGTTTATGCTTAGTGACTTAATTCTTTAAGAGAGTTGCCTGTAGAGTTGGTCCAGTTTCGATAGTAGATCTGCTGTAATGATACTGGCAAAAGTTTTTCTAAATCTGAAATACTGTGAGATTTACTGAAATGTAAACTTAAAACACAAAAATGCTCCTTTTGTAGCAAGATCTAAGTGTGTCAGAATTTGTTCTGGTGCTCAAAGGAGTACAGATGTAAACAGGTAGAAATTTCAAGGGAGGCTTGTTGTTGAACATCCCTAACACCAGTTTTTGTTTCTGCATATTTCTCAAAATGGCAAATTAAAGCACCTATCTGGTCATTCTCCCAGTCCCTTGCCATGATGGGTCTGTATGTTGGACCAGAGGTCCCAATTAATTGTGCCCCCGTTGAACTGGGGACGCGTGCAGTGGTGTAAATGTGCCATCTCCTAACGGATATGGGGCTGTGTGAGGGGGAGCGGGGGAAGAGAAAGGGAGGCTTGTCATTTCACTTCATCTTTTTTTTAATAGCCTAAGTGGCAAAATTGCTTGGGCTAGGTCTGCTTGAAATGTGCCATAGGCTGTCCTGTCGCTGGCTTTCTCCAACCACTTGAAATTCTTTGGGAAGGGAATCTTCCAGAGGGTTGTGTCTGCGCTGTGGAATAAACAGTTATCGTGTGAAACTGATGTGAGCCTTAGTTTTACTCTGCCTCCACTAAAATACACTTTTACGGTAGTTTGTGCAGGATCAGCACAGAGGAGTACAAAGAGGGAGCTTTTCAGTACAAAGGCTGCCTGTTTGGCCTGCCCAAACCACCGTGAATGTGTTTAAAGGGGACTTTTATTACCATGGAAACTCTCAGACAGGAAGGAATTTGTCCTGCCATATCTAGAAAATAGTCTGTAATGGTCAGCTCTTGGAACAAAAGTGTTTCAAAGAGGGGGAAATATTTAAAAATTCTTGGGGTGAATATGTTTCTTTTTTAAAAGAATATGTAAAACCCAATCTTATGCTAATGGACTTTTAATACAGGGATTTAGGGAAGACTGCAGGCAAGTACAAAGTGATCAAGGGAAGCGTTATGAGAAATCTAAGGAAGTTTTACCTCTCTGCTCAGAGGGCTTCCTCGATATGGGGTGGTTGTAGATGAAATATTCTCCCTTAAAGTAGCATGTTTATCCAAAACAGCCATTTCTTGAGGGACTGTGCATGTGCTTGGATTGAACTGCTGGAGGTAGTCCTCTGAGCACCATGAATTAATTGCTTTTGGAAGGCCTTAACTAAAACCTGTTCTTTCAGTCTCGTGACAAATAGCCTTAGCGTTCACAAATGGCCTTTATTTTCCTAAATCACGCTGAGATATAACATTTCTTGTCCAAAAGAAAGTTTAATGCCAGATCCCAGAATATCTGCACATCCTTCAGTAGAGTTTTACGTTGGTTTGAAATAACTCAAAGTCAGCAATCTTCCCTTCCAGCCAGCAGGAGTGGTAACTGCAAGATTTTCCCTGCTTGGAGTAGCATTCAGTGTTTACTTGATTGCATGGATGATCAGTTAAGTGCAAAATATTTTTTCACATATTTGATCAAATTAGAATTCCTTCTTTTTTTTCCTCTGGAAGTCACAGCGGCAGATGCTGGTTTCTTGTGTTCTTTCCATACAGCAAATGCCTGGCTTGTTTTACTGCTGTGGTTTACAAGTTTGGTTGTTGAACCACCTGGCCGTGGCGTGAGGGCAGTTTGGGTGGTATAGCCCTAAGCGGATCCATGGGGTCGTGCTGCTCCAACGCAGCCATCCCGCTCTTGCTTCTCCCCTGGCGCTGTCATTGCTGCTCTGCTGCCCCCGTGGTGGTGCAACTTCTGACAGCAGCTGATGGTTGGATCAAGGTGTTTGGGGTAGGCAGAGGAACGAAGGCATCTTGTTTGTGGTTAGGAACAGAAATAAGCGAGGAGGAAAATTGTCATGAAAACCTTCTGCTGCCCTGTCAGTTCTGAGCTTGCTTACAGCTGCTGATAATCAGTGTTCAAAGTCTAATTCTGCAAGGCAGGTCAGGTAAAGAACAGTTTTATATGTATATAATGGAGTATTTCTGTGTGCCTTTTGCAAGCATTGAGTGACCTTGTTTGCATTATCTAGGTTAACACTGTTATCTGTTGCTCTGATATGAGGACTTCCGTCTTACACATTGATCAGTTTAGTTGTCTCCTGACTCGAGGGGTTGAAAGGATTGCAGGAGGAGACATTTCCATCCAGGATTAAAGAAAACAATTGGGGGGGAGGGGAGAACAACCCACCCCACTGCCAATTTGCCTCACCTGAGGACTCCGTGTAGGCTACCTTCCAGACGATGCCATGGGGCATGCATCTTCATCTTGGACAGTCATTTGTCTTTCCAAGAGTGTGGAAACCCACGCTAGATGTTTTCCCCTAATAGCTAACTAAGTTGAGAAAGGAAATACTGGTGACATCATGTATGACATAATATGGTTATTAACAGTGCAGGTGTTGTAAAGCTGTGAATCTAAACTGTAGTGGAATAATTGTACCATATGTCAGTTTTTTCCTTCAATTTTTATCCTTCCTCCCCTGTCTCTGTTTGCTTTTCTTCCTCCTTAAAACAATTTCTGTGACATTTTGGTACTGTAATGTCTCTTACTAAAAAGAAGAAAAAAAGCATCCTTTGAACTTTAAGTTTTCCTTTTAATCCATCTTCTGTTCCGCTTCTCCAGTACATATGCATAGTTTTTGTCTCCTTCCTCGCCGTTTCCATTCTAGGCTTTCCATTCTAGCCGCCAGTTCTTTATCTGCTGTATTTCTCACCAAGAAAACAAACACCGAGCTCCTTTCCCTCTGCTGCCCGCAAGGAGCTCGCACCCGGTGCTCGCGGGTCCGTCCTGCGTGGCTCTGCGTTGCCGTGCCATCCCCTGAGCGGGGAAGCCAGGAGGCACCCGGCCACGTACCGCCACCGTCCACCTTCCCCCGAGCAGAGCCGCCGGCGGTGTCTGCACACAGCTTGAGAGCTGGGGAGCAGGGACGGGCTTCGTGCCCCCCCTCCGCCCTGCGCCGCACAGACGTTTTCCTTCTCCTCAGCTGCTCTGGTTTCCATCTGTTACGGGGCCTTCTGGTGCGGCTGTTTCCTTCATCTGCCGAGCTGAGCAACGTGTCGAAGGACCAGACACCGTGCTGACCTGGGGAAGCAGGGCTTGTGGGTTTTGAGAAAATGGCTCGCATTCTTCTCCTTCGCTCCCAGAAACTTGGCCGCTAGCACACGCGTGTCTGATATCTGAAAACCTTGCTAGGTACGATTTTGCTTCTTCAGGGTGACCGTGCTTTCTTATCTGGATTGTGTCAGCGACGCTGGAGGCCTGTCCTGCATGGCAGCTGCCCCGCCTGGGAGGGGTGCTGGGCTTTGGCCGGGCTTCCCGGTGTGCAGAAGCCCTGCAAAACCGAGATAATTATCCCTGCCGAAGTACATCAGTGGCAGATCGTGGTCCCTCGCTTCTCAAGTTGGCCAAGTAAGCGAGCGGGTTCCCTTTTTCTTGTGATTTCATCTTCTCGCTTTTGGAAGCACTCCTTGCAGGCTTTTTCAGTCTGTTTAGACACGGGCAAATTGGTTTGGGTTTCAGAACGATGTGTGGAAATGAGGAATGCGCCTGCTTCTGTAAGGGAGCAGAGCTTTTGTTTCCACAACCTCGCTGCTACTCCGCGTGTGGGAGAAGTGTGCTCTGACAGCTTGGGCTGCTTCTCTGAGGACTTCTGTGATCTCACTGAAGGTTTTTAATATTAATTCATCCCCAGTGTTGTGGTTGTGTTTTGATGATAGTCACTTAGAGGGTGGGTGTTAGGCAACCAGTTGAAAATTACTGTAAAGTGATTTTTTTTTTTAAGCGATTCTTACTTTCAACTTGAAATCCCAGAGCGCATTAAAAGTGCTAATGCTCGTTCTCCTGAAAGCAAGGTTTCTACGTATTCCTCAAATTAGCCCTCCCCAGTACCAGCTAACACGGTACGTGTAACTCGCTGATTTCTGTCTAGCTGGGGATTGTGCATTTGTTAGCTTGATGTTGATGGAAATCGATAATGGAGAAATAACATATTAGGGAGCTGCTGATATGAGCAACTGCTTGCCTTTTGGGAGACTGGATGCACTGCATTATTGGAGGTGTAATACACCTCTGGATGGTTTCCTGTGCAAGTGCATGGCTGTCCCTGCAGCTGTCGCACCTTGCTCTGGGCAGAGTGAAAAGAAGCTCTGTGCCCATGAGGTGTGTTGCCTTCTTGAAAAATGTGGAGCGAAGGGAATGGTGACCGAGGAGGAGAGGACTCAGTGACACAGGAGTGGTTTTATTGATGGATGTCAGTTGTGTGACTCAGCATCTGAGTTGTGTGCTCGGTCATGAGCAGCTACCATGTTGTTAGCAGCTTAGCTGTTCGGTTCAGCAATGACAATGGATCTGGAGATGTCAGGTAAGGGGCTGTGCAATGTTTTGGGAAAAAAGCTTCCTCCCTTCCCACTGCATCTTATGCATTATTAGTGAATGTACAAAATTAGGGTCAAAGAGAAGCCAATTTGTGATTTTTTTTTTAAATTTTATTTTATTTTTTTTTAAGTTTGGGAACAGCAAACAGTGGAGTGTCTACTGATGGTGTAAGAGTTAGGTTATTTGGTATGCTAGTCTGGCTAGCTAACAAGCTCTCAGATTAATTAGCTACTGTATGGCACAGCAGAAATGAGAAATTGACTGAATTATTCGTTATCTGGGTTTGAATTTAGTCAAAGCTTCAGATGTCTAGGTCAAAAAGAAGTAGGGGAAGCTGGCTGCGTAGTCTTATGTCTTCGGTGAAATGTAAAGTTTGGTATACATTGACATCTTCAGTCTAGTTCTCAAAACTGTAAAAAGATTTTGGAGTGTGTTCTGTAACCCTGCTTCATTTGTAACAGTTGTCATAAAAGGCGGTATGTCTTTTGTGAAATAACAGATGGACGCCGCTTTTCTAGCAAAATTAAAAAGCGGCAGTATAACTGATTGGACTATATTGCCATCATTGCTTTGAAATAGAGGCGCTACATAGATTTCTATCTTGTAGATGTTCCTTGCATCGCTGCTTTGTTGATGTATATTTTCTCCTTGCTTCCCGAACAAAACCCTGTCTTTAAACTTGTTTTGGTTGGCTTCAGCTCTGGAAAAAAAGGCTTTTACAGTGCTGCTCTGGACCTGAGCTGTAAATTCACTACAGTTTTGATGACATTACTTCATTCAGTGTTTAGAAGGTGTGAGAGGAAGCTCGGTTTTGTCCTTGTTGTGAAGAAGACATAGAGGAATGGTTATGAGGCATGAAAAATTAACTATACATCTTCAGGTAAAGTGGTATGTCATGGCTATATCAATAATCTTAAATTCCCAGATTGTCAGAGAGGGCTATTTGTGGACCAGGCTGATAGCACGGAGCTGACTCTCCTGATTAAATGAACTAAACTGAATTACATGTTTATTGTAAACAGAAAAAGTGAGTTAGCCTGTTTCTTGGTAGAGTATCGTGATGTTGTGAAAAAATTGAATCATCCCTCCTGTATCTGACGCTGCTTACAATCTTGAGATCCCTAAAGAATTAAGGGATTTTCCCCTTTTAAGCAGACAGATATTGAACATAAAGTGTTGCTTTTTTAACTTAATGCTTCACTTAGTATTCACTGAAAATATTATATTCAGAAATAGAGAAATTCTTGTTTCATAGCATCCTTCTTCCCTTCTAAAGAGAATCCATTTCATATGGAGGTGTCAAGAAGAGTTACAAGAGTATGTACAACATTTAGCATTTGGTGGTACCAACACCTAACTGCTGCTTCTCTAATTGCAGCTGCTTAAAATGTAGGTACTGTAAAACCAACAGAAGTAAAAGTCTGATATTACCAATGTTTTTGATAAGTAAAGATATTCTCTTTTTTTGACAACAGAGACTGTCAGTATTGTTAGGACTGAGGTTTAGAATTTGTTCCACAAAACCTTCACTTAGCCTGCCCCTGGAAAGTTATTTTTTAAGTAGGCACAAATCAAGCACAAGCACAGTCTTCCAGAGGTTAAAGAAAAAAGATACCAGTATTCAATAAATACTTCTAGTTTTAGGTATCAGCAGCTTTTGAGGAGTAAGTTGAGAAAGCAGCCTCTGCTCTCACCCAAACTTGCAACGAGAGGTATGGCTGACTACTGGGAGGTGTTTTACAAAGGGAAGGTGGCAGTTAGCTTACCTGGATGTTCAGAAGCATCCTCATGCAACCCTCATGCACAAATATGACCGACAGCTGTTCCTATTGCTACTGCATTGCGGACATCTCTGGAGTAAGCTGGTCCCAGTAACCCTCGTGCTTAATTTTATTTTTTTTTGAGTAGTGAGCAAAACTGCGTCGGGTGCTATGGAGATGATAGATTCAGCTGGTGATGCATCATTCTCTGTTAGCATCCGTTATGCTGTGAAATGAGAACTGTGTTTGAGGGAACTCTAAACAACAGCTCCCTTAACAGTTTTACAAAACCTGTATCCAAGTGGTATGAGGTCAGTCTATGAAGTTAAGTCTTCATGTATTTTAGAGTGATAAGACACTGAAGTTTTTCTGATTTTTTTTTTAAATTAATTCCTCAACAACACTGCCTTATCCAAGCTTGGCACTGATGTACAGTGTCCTAGGGGTACTGAGGTGAGATGTTTCAGCTTGCTTTGCTCTGAAGCTGCAATTTCAGTTGAGAATATAATGTGTTTTTTTTTTTTTTTTTTCTGAGGTGATCTCTCTTGCTCCTATTTCAAGGCTAAGTTCAGAGATCATTGTTCTTTGAAAAACACAGAGGGTACATGCGGACTTCAGGTGCTAAGCAGGGTAGGAAAGAAGAATCATGATCTTCTGTGCTTCAGGTTTTTGGATGATGCTTTGTCATCAGATACAATAATTAAAAAGGTGCTGTAAAAAGTTGGTTGGAAAAGCTCATTGTGGAGGTTTTATTAGTGGCAGCAGGCAGTTTATCATCCCTTTCAAGTAATTCTACGTATTTTACTTTCATGAGCAGTCATATAGTATATATATAACAGGGGGATACTAGAACTAGATTTTATTTTATAGGCACCATTAATGAAACAGTTACCTGAATCTCAGCTGGAGGTCCAAATAGCTTCAGCTTATACAGCATAAGCATCTGCCACCATTTCCAGTGGTCCCTGAATCAATTGATCTCTAGCAGAGCCTCATCCATGCTTTTTCCTCAGCTGTGCACTGTGTATTGGGTTCAGGGTGTGCAAGCCTTTGCACGCTAACTTAGAGAGACAGGCTGCTTCCTGATGTGCTAAGGATGCTATGACAAGGCCATTTATTGTTTGCATTTTAAATAAAACACAGTGGAGGGGTTCATGGTTTTGGTCTTTTGATGGCTGTTGTATTCTTAGTGAGTCTTTTTGTAGAGAGAAAAACAATTTGGAATTTTTATTTAGCATTGCTATCTCAAATTCTTTGTACCTGTTTTAATTTCTCTCTCTACATAGTTTGTAAGGACACGAATATGTTTTTAGCTGTCTCATATTATTGAGTCCTGAATTCTGTTGTTCTGTGATCCTTGCTGCTTAAGTATTTTTTGCCTCTTTTTTATAAACCATTTTATGAATCAGACTTCTTCACGCAATAGGTTGACCAAAAAATGAGAATATTTATCCCTCTTTTAATTTGCTTGCTTTTCCAACTTAAAAAAAGAAAAAACAAAACAAAACAAACACCTACACTAAATTTTAACCTCACAGCAAGTTTTTAACGAGTAGAAAAAATGTCTTTTTTTGCTGAAGGGAGGACACTGAGAATGGGTTTATTTTTAAAATGTCTTGTAAATTTACAATCCTCTGTAAATGATGTAGCAAGATTGATAAGCTTAAAGGGTTAATTTAAATGGAATGTGAATCATTAAGAACAGTAAAGATAAAGACAGTGGTTTCAGTTTTGAGTTTAGCCCTGCTTTTTGAGAGATGGAGCTACCTTCCATGAAACAGAACCAATTTCCAAGTTTGTTTCTCAGATGAGTAAAAATTTCCTTTTGCATTGTATGCATGAACAGATATGCAGCACTACTCTTGTATGCTCATCGTCAGTCTCTGAAAAGCTTGTGGAGAATTGAAGGTAGCTCAAGAACTTTCGTGTTGGGCGTTGTGGTAGATGAATGTCAGCTGCTTCTACTGCTTGCAATAGCTTGAATGACTGTAGCTCTGGAGACTGGATTGGTAATTATCTTTGACTTGCAGACTACTTCCAAGTTCTTTAAAATCTTGATGAAAAGGGGAGTGAGTGAGGTGGCATAGGTCTAAAACTTCAGATGACCATTTTTTTCCCCTGGAAGGTTTTTTGTTTGTTTGCTTGTTTGAGTAGAAATACACTGGAATAATTTTAAAGTGTGTATCAATTAAACAACCCATTTGAAAATACCCTAGTTAGTTTTCTTTGTAAAGAAGAAACTGGAGACTTATTAAAGTTTCCACAAAAAGATTTAGTTCTCTTCCTTTTGAATCTCCTATGCTTTTACAGAGGAAAAGCATTCTAGATCAGTTCTGCCTGGAAAGGAAAGCCACACTGGACACAATGCCTGATTGCATTGATCTGGCAGCCCCCATTCCGATGTATAACTTCTGGCAGGATTGCTTATACTTTGTAGGCACCTTTTTCCATGTCTGTATACTCACCTATGAACTGTCAACGTGCTCAAATATAGCTAAAGTAAATGAGCACAGGAAATATGTGAACTTGAAGGTAGCAGGTTTTTATTCTTCAGTATCTTAGTCATGTACACAGGAAACTGTTGAGAGCTTCGAACTCTTTTCAATGTTCTCTGTTGCAGAAAATAGCTTGGTATAGTCACTTATGGTGTGGTCTTAATAATCACTGGTCATCACTGAGGCAGGCGTCATGTTAAAAAACAAAGTCAAACTCCATTTATATATACAAGTGCATATTTCCAGTCCACAGGCCAAGAATAAATCAACATTTTGGCATATCTTTCTTCAAAAAAGCGATAGGATGTTCTGGGTGATGATCTTAATTTTGTATTTATAAAAAAGCAAAAAAACTCTAGCAGTCCAATTAAGAGTAGGTGTGGAAGATGTTTAGGTATTTGTCCTGTATCTCAGCTGCCATATTCTATGGGAAATCAGTGGGCCTATTTAACAGTCCAGGCAGTAAATGAAGGTTCCCAAAATGTATTCTGTCCAATGTACTATTTTTCTTGTCCCCTTGCCCCCAAACCCTTTCTTGTTACGGTTGACTTCAAGTTAGTGAAATAATTTCACACTGTGTTTAAATTGTCTATTGCATATGATAAAATACAGAGTTACTATGTTTGTTAGCAAAAAGAGCTGTAATACCAGAAAGCAAGACTTGTAAAATCCACTAGACCATGTGTGATTTCATTTAAAATATTTACTTTATATAACATTAATGTTATTTTGGGGGGGAGGGGAGGATAACTTGTAATCCTTTTCGAATGTAGTATATAATTTTTTTATTTGCTGAAAGGTTCAAGGCAGTATGCTAAATATATTGGGCAAAAATTACCATCAGTGCTGGATGCTGAGTAAGGGCTTAAGTTCAGATGTAGGATGATTCATCTTGCCACATGTAAAGAGCGTAAGGGAGAACTACCATTTTGTTCCACGACCCTGAAATATGTTCTCTTTAGTTCTGTGAAAACTCTGGCTTTTCACTTTGGATGTATAAAGTGTATTTATCTTCACAGAAATGAGTGTGGATATGTGGTTCCTGTACAAATGCAGACTGTGATCTACCAGTATTTATGAAGAACACATGTACAGGAAAATGACTCTTAAGTACAAGTCATAAATTGAAATGATTATAGAATATACATGGACAAATATACCATGTGTGGTATGGGTAGACTGTAATTTCATCAAGTGGTTTTTCAGACTTCATAAACTATGAATGAAACATGATTGTATTGGCCTTTTAACAGGTAAAGTAAAATATAGGGTCTGGCTACTTTAAAGTGCTCATAATTCCCTAGCTGGAAATAGCCTTTTGGGATAATGATTAAGTTTAAAACCTCCCCATGATTAAAAAAATACATTTCACTGAAAATCACGTGTTCAGAAACCCTGGGAAACAGCCGCGTATCCACCTCATGAATTTTTACAGTTCCCAGCTCTCCAAACACCGCGAGCCGCTTCCAACCGCTTAGCCGAAGGGGAAGGCTGCGGGCCATGCTCCTCCATCACCTGTCCGTTACCGTTGTGCAATGGCGGCCGTGTGGACGCTTCGTTGACCCCAGAGATGTCACCGTGTCCCACCACCGCTGTTTTGCACCGCTTTGCATGCCGAAGAGAACAGGGGAGGCCATGCCTGCGGCCTGCCCCGGCCCGCGCAAAGCCTCCCGCTCGCTGCCGTGACCTCTGGCCCTCGGTATCCTGTGACACCCCGCCTGTCTTTGTGCTCAAGTTTACTCGTGATGGATACGTTTCCCTCCCAATCGCAGATGCCGGGCCCTCGCAAAGCCAACAGATAAATTATTTTCAGCTGCAGGCCTGAGCGGGGGGGAGGAGGGCGGCCGGAGCGGGGCCCCTGCACCCTGGCCAGGCCTGGCTGCCGTCTCCAGCTCCTCCTGGAATATGAAAGGGGACGACTCTCAGCCCTCAGATCCTTTTTAAATGCAAAAGAATGTAGGAAATTGCCAGATCAGTTGGTTAATCAGTGACAACTGCAGTAGGTGCACAAAAAGCGCGGCCCTTAACAAGAGTCATCAGTTGCGCTGGGTGTTTTTTCAGCGCCTCAGCGGGTCGCCGCTGGCCCCACCTCTTGAATCCTCGGCTGGTTTAGTGTCAGCTTTATAAGGGGACGTAATTGCTAGGAGATTTCGTGGTGACTGATGGCAGCAATATATGGCTTCCCTCTGACGCCTCCCCCCTGGTCCCGCTCGGGCTTTTTGTTCCCGCTGTCCTCGCGTCGCCATGGCCCATGTCCGCAGCGGGGACCGAGTGCTTGGCACCGGCGATGCTTCACCCTCTGGTTAAAGCTTAAAAATCAGACATCCCACACGGGCTGCTCTCGGGTGGCGTCCAGGCCGAGCACGGGGTTACGCTAAACCTGCCCCTGCTCCTCTTCAGAGGGCTATTTGCGAGATAACGCAGCTATCGAGTATTTTTAAAAGTATTCCTGACATATTTTTGTGACTACAATTGTTTCTCTTACTTATCTAGGACTATTTTTAGATAAACCTCCTCCTTCTCCGATCTGTATTTTAAACTTATGTTGGGAGAGAGGGTGGTCGTATGACCAAAAAAGGCCTCTTAAAATTCCAAGCCACATAACACAAAAACTGAAGTGTTTCTGGCTTAGACTTGTTCCTCCCCCTCTTGCCCTTTGTAATGTACTTATACGTAAAAACAATTTTTTTCCCCCCCCTTCTGATTACCTTATTAAAAATATGTACTTGGGGATTTTTAACAAAAGGAATAAACACGTTCCTCTTTTTCTTCTGGCCTGGAAAGCCATGCTTGCTTGTGGCTTCTTGCTTAACGCTGTAGGTGCTGATTTAAAATTAGCAGTGCCCCATGTTAGGAGGAGCGCTCGCAGTCCAGCTGGCGCTGTGAATGCAGAAGTCGCTTGCCGCCGGTGAGTGTGTTGTAACAGCCAGGCTGGGTGGGTTTGCATCATCCTCCTCCTAGATGATGCCGTTGTGGTTCTCGTATCAAAGCCCCTGTGAACTTGAATGACGTAGGATATTGTTTCCAAATGTGTGGCACAGGCTGAACTCTAGCTGGTCACTCCCGCATCAGCTGCTTGACAGCAGCGAGCTGCCAAATATTCTAAGGCTGTTGTGCCCTCAGTTGCCTCTGTAAAAGCCTGTTCTTTGCCAAAGTACATGATGTGTTAGGGAAATAAAACGCAATCTGGTTTCTACTTGAAGATCGTGTGGGAAACTTAGATTTGATGGATTTCTTGCCCCCAAAATGTTGTTGAATAACATTTGTGTTGTTTAGGTGACTCCACATATGCAAAAACTGATTTCTGAGGAAAGGCATGTGAGGTTTTCCTTCCACCTCCCCCTCCTTGTTGGTTTAACAGGACGTATTAACTGCCTTAAATTTGCCAGTGTAGATTTCTGCAGGGATGTGTTTTCTGCAAAGAGCTAATTAGCTGGATTTTACTAAGACAGATCTGAAATTAAACTTTTCAGAAATACTTACATTGTATTTTCTGACTCTTGTCACTGAAGGCAGAAGAATATTCCTGAACCGTGTGAGTTCATTCTTTTCACCTTCACAAGTCCGTTCTCCCTTTCCTGGGGCAGGGGGGGAGCAAGATTCCTGCCATCCTTTGATCTGATACAAGCTATATGGACTTGATTTTTAACACAGCTGTACTTTCTGAAGTGTGTTATGGCATTAAAAAAAAAAAAGCATTATAGGGAAGCATTATAGATTGATATGAAGTGTCTCAGACACTCAGATAACCACGTTTCTTTGGAAGTTACAATTAAAAATCTTATTGTAATCAGTTTACAGATCTGTTTTTTCTTTTCGGCTAATCTATTTGCAGGACAAATGTACTGTGCATGAAGAGTTGTCTGTGATAGAATGAGAACTAAGCATTAAACAAGCAGGAGACTAGGCATGCTTCCTATACGTATGGTATGGCACCTGCTTAACTGTCCTGGCATCAGAAGTGCTGCTTGCTCCATAGGTAGCTGACCTGAAAGGTAGAAATCTCCTCAGTTGTCTTCTATAGCTGTCATTTCTTGGCATAATTTTTTATGAATTTACCAGGATATTTCTTGTGTTTCATGGAGTTGTTGGTGAATGCTTTCCTCCAACGTAAAATATGTCTCTGGTTGTTGTCATTTGTGCCATCTACTCCTATGTGGCAAATTCTTAAATTACTACTCCTAGCAGCCGGTAGGAGCTTAGTGGTATTGAAAAGCAGTTTAAATATGCACTGTTTAAATGCAGATTTAGTAGCCTAATGTTTAATCCTACATTTTTGAGGCTCCAGTCTCAAAATGACCTTTGGCTTCGGTTTTTAGCTTGAGAGGTCTCTCTAGCCTAATTCTTCAAAGCAGCGTGGTATTTGCAGTGTATATTGTATTGTGTGGATGCATAATTCCATTATATAAGAAACTGTTTTGTTTGTGTCTATCAAGTACTTATAGTTTTGTCTGAGATATCAACTGATAGCTGTATGTGTCATATACAAGTATATGTCAGCTGCGTATGACACATCTCACTTGGAAGAAGAGCTTCGAGCAGTCAGTATTAGCAGCATTTACACATTCTGTTTTTTTTTTTTTGGTTTACTTGCTGTATAGCTATCAAGAAATGGTGTTAAATGCCTTGTGTAGAAGGACATAGAGGGACCTGCCGATTTACAAATAGCTCTTCTGAGCAGAAGAATGTGCAGATGGCATAGCAGAGGGCAGGCACGTTTGTATGCTGCCCTTGCTGCTTCCTGTTCTTGAGGGCCGGGACCTGCTGCTTTCTGCTTTGGGAACAAGGCTAATGAAGTTCAGGTTTGAGTGTCTGCAGCACTACATCAGGTTATGCTTATGCAGCAGCCAGTTTTGTTTCACTCATAAAAGTGGGGAGCTGCCCAAGGCTGCTGAACTCTGAAATACGAAGTCGAGCAATGGTTAACTACGACTTAAATGGGAGGTCTGGCTGTTTAGGACTGGAATGTTGCGGACTAGAGTAAACTTAAGCTTTGTCTGTTGAGACAACAGGGTTGTTAAGCAATCTGACTGTCCTGGTGGTTGGGATCATACCATTGCTTTGAACAGAAGTAGGTTGTCTAGGCAGCATTAAGGAAATATATTCGTTGACTCTGAGTTCAGTCTGCTTGGTACAAACTTTCATGTTCAGGAACCGAAAAGCTATAGAATTTTATAGCAAAGTCTGTGAGTTTGGTTAAGATAAAGTTTAGAAAAAAATCACCATCTCTTCATGCACTCAGATTTATTCAGCAATCTACCCGTTTAAGGATTCAGATAGTCATTGTTTCATGAATGTCTGTTGGTTGCATATGGGATAGCAGAGATGGTGTATAAGTATGTATTTTTAAGCTGTAAAATCAAAAAAAAACCACACAACCACCAACTTTAGGCTTGAATATATCATGGTCAGTCTTTGTCCAGTCTTGAAGTTAGTATGCTTGCTTTCATGGGGAAGTGAACAATACTGCTTAGTGAATGTCTTAGCTAGAATTACTCTTTGATGAAGGACCTACCCTTGTTTCTTTGTCTGTGCCTTTTTTTTTAATAGAAAAAAGCAGAACACTAACAACAACTAAAAAATAACCTTGATCAGACTGAAGGATTTAAGCAGAGAAATTACATTGCTTGTAGTGAAAGAAGCAAAGAAAAGGTTGCAATTAATTGTAAAGCTGTGACTCTCGTGACTTGCTTAATTATAAAGAAGACTTCTGTCCTATTAACATAGAAGGTTGCAAGTCACAAGGAAATTTCAAGTACTGACTTTTTGGTTAAAAAAAGTTGGTTAATTTGTTTTGATCAGACTGTAGCTGCTATTGTCTTTCATTCTTAAACATGTGCTATTAATCGTATATCACATCAGAGGTGAGACTTTTTTTGTTTGAGGAAGTAGAATAAGGTTGGTGAGAGCACAGTTGACTGTAAATGACCGCGGTCATAGATTTAAGGCCAAACTTAAATCTGAAGAAATACTACCACAGCTTGGAGACAACTTCTCAAACACTTTCTCATGCCATGTTTCAAACCTTATAGCTTTAGCATTAACAGAACAAACATGAAATCAATTGGCACTTTAGATAAAAATGCAGAGCTAAAATCATAAATAGTGGCAAACGGCATTTTCACTCTTAATTTAGATGATAGATCTGTTCTTTGCGTGCAAAGCGTGCCATAAACTTAGAGGTTGCTTATCTTTTTAAAGGCCATGTGCTCAGGAAACCAGACGTGTGCTGGGTTCAATAGCACATCTCCTTCCATGCAAGTGATGGGTCCGAGTCCAGATCTGCAGACTGGGACGGAGCCAGCTGGGCAGAATGGAGGTGTTTGCTTGAGCCAAACCCTTACGCTATTTCAGTTTGGCTTTGTGGGTACAGGAGCAGGTCCTAACTACTGTTTGCCAATGTTGGCTGTTGGTGGTTGACTAGCACTTGAGTTTTATCGGAAGCTTGTCAGCTGATTTATGTAACAAAATCAGTGAAAATTCTACCTGACCGTAATTCTGTGGGTGTGAGTAGGCAAGCTGATGGGGGAGATCCTCAGCTTGGCTCAAGTTTGGTATCGCCCAGGGTAGCTGTGCACTGTGCTGTTTAGCCTTTCCCAGCAAAGCGACTGCTCCGTTAGAGGCCCTCTGTACACGATGGTGTTCAGCTTTGCCAGCTCCTGACTGCAGTGTGCAGCATCAGAAGTCTTTCGGTGATCTTAAATCACCGGAGGGATCTTCGCCATGACCAAACGGCTTGCTCTGGAGCAGTCAAATGCTGCAAGCTTGTTTCAGTGAAGGAGGCTCCTTGCTTTGTTGGAGCTTTCTTATGCTGTGTTTTAGTAAACTGATTGAGGTGGGAAGCAGTACAGATGGCTTTTGCTTAATAAAGAAAATGAAATCAAAAGAAATAGATATTAAGAGACATGAAGGTGGCTTGTAGGAATTTACCCTCAAGTGATTTAGAAATATAAGTGTTAATATCCCAGCTGAGCACTAAAGAGATTTAAGAGTGTGGTTTTAAAGGTGACATTCAAATGCTATTTTAAGAGGAGTGATAAATGCTTGTGCTTTTCCTCTTGCCCTCTGCCTCATGCTGTAGAAGGTCCTCTTGACAATGGCTACCAGAAGTGTAATAAATGGGCTGATATTTTCTCCCTAAAACTTGTTTGGGGCAAATTGCCTCCAGTAAAAACAGTCTGGCCTGGCATTTTGCATCCAAAGTGACTGAAAGCATCCCTCCTCTGCAACAAAATGTAAGATGCGAAAGTACATCTGTAAATCTTGTTTTGTGTGATCACTGTTTGAGGGCAAGTCGGTATCTGCAAGTACAGTTGATACTATTTTTGCATCATTGTTATTATTTAGTTGTTTTTGTTTGCTATGTGGATTGGTTTCCTTGACCACAGCATTTAAAATTCTGGTCTTAAGAAGGAAAGGCAGTGTTAGAATAGCTTTGGTTGTAAGAAGACAAAGTCAGTTGAGTTGCGGGAAAAGGGGGAGGTATTTCAGAACTTGCTAGGCTTCCCTGTGAAAAAGCTAGACTCAAACTTCTCTGAAGCTATTCTGTTAACATGCATTACATAATTTCCCACCCCCCAAGTGCAAGTGCATACGTTGTTGGGTGACTATTTTATTATTTAAATTCTTTTGCCGTTGCTAATTCTCCTTAGTGACTCGTACAGAGCGTAATTTTCAAGAGAACAAAACTTTAGTGTGGTCTTCTGAATTACTGTAGTTACGGTTAGTAGCATGATTGCTTGAAGATGAATGAACTCCAGTGACAGTGTTCCCCGTAATCATCGTGAGGGAAATTGTGGTGGGGATTCCGAAATCTGTCACGTATAAAATGAAGCTTTTGAAATTAATTTTCTTACACAAATCCGGTACATAGTTTTGCTTAAATGGGAAGATGTCATGTTGTCTTTCAGTTTGCAATTTCGTTTAATTAAGATAAATTCTGTGTTTAAGAAAATAAATGTATTTCTTTCCCTAAATGTTGAATTAGGTCTTGAGTTTGGTATGTTTTAGAGGGTCACCTCTGTGCGTGTTTGAAAAATCTGTTGTCTGTATAACTAACTTTAGTCTGTCGCAGGACTTGGTGCTTCTGCTTGCTCATCTGATTACGCAGCTCAAGGGAATAAGGTTAAGGACATGCTGTTGGTAACTAGAGCGTTTTCAGGGCTTTAGTTCGGCAGATGGGCTGCTTGGCTATATTCATACATCTGCCTACCTGCTGTGGCAGCTGCTGCTGCTGCATGTTGTGTTCTTTTGTTCTGTTCCACCCAAGAAAGGAACACTAGGAAGTGTAGTGAATGGATTAATTTAAGGTTAAGGGTAGTGTTTTGCTCGCTTCCTAACTCTCTATCGTAATAAAGCTTCTGATAAAGCTAATGCAACCTTCTTAAAGTCAAATGCATTTTTAAGATGTGCTTCGGGGGCTGAAACTAGCTGTCGTTGTCTAAAAAAGAGTTAACTGTGTTTTGTTTATATTGCCCGATGTTATTTATTTCAACATTTTCCTTTCTTTCTCTCCCTTCCCCCGCTTCCTCTAGGAGCAGTAACCAGACTTTGCCTGACACTGCGTGGTCCAAAAGAATTAAGGAAATATGGAATGACATGAAGGAGATTAGTTGAGGATTAAAGGCTTTGAGGACAAAACACCTCACCGAGGTGAAGCACAGACTAGCTTTCTAGTTGTAGCTCCGAGGAGCTGTGTGCTGAAAAAAGATGGCAGATCCAGGAATGATGAGTCTGTTTGGAGAAGATGGGAATATTTTCAGCGAAGGGCTGGAAGGTCTTGGAGAATGTGGATATCCTGAAAACCCAGTGAATCCTATGGGGCAGCAAATGCCCATGGATCAAGGATTTCCCTCTTTACAGTCATCTCTTCATCACCCCCCCGCAAATCAAAATCAAGCAAAGTTGACCCATTTTGATCACTATAATCAATACGAACAGCAGAAAATGCACCTGATGGATCAGCCGAACAGGATGATAAGCAATGCCCCTGGGAACGGTATAGCGTCTCCTCATTCGCAGTATCACAACCCTCCGGTTCCTCAGGTTCCTCACGGCAGTGGTGCCGGTGGTCAGATGGGAGTCTATCCTACCATGCAGAACGAAAGACACGGGCAACCCTTCGTAGACAGCGGCTCCATGTGGGGGCCGCGGGCGGTTCAAGTGCCAGACCAGATCAGAGCACCCTACCAGCAGCAACAGCAGCCGCAGCCGCAACCGACGCAGCCGCCGCAGGCACCCTCTGGACCCCCTGGGCAGGGCCACCCTCAGCACATGCAGCAGATGGGAAACTACATGGCTCGCGGCGATTTTTCAATGCAGCAGCACGGTCAGCCGCAACAGCAAAGGATGAACCAGTTTTCTCAAGGCCAAGAAGGCCTCAATCAGGGAAACCCTTTCATTGCCACCTCAGGACCTGGCCACTTGTCTCATGTGCCCCAGCAGAATCCCAGTATGGCACCTTCTTTGCGACACTCAGTCCAGCAATTTCACCACCATCCCCCCACTGCTCTCCATGGAGAATCAGTAGCCCACAGTCCCAGATTCTCCCCTAATCCTCCCCAGCAGGGTGCTGTTCGGCCGCAAACACTTAATTTTAGTTCTCGGAGCCAGACGGTACCCTCACCTACTATAAACAACTCAGGGCAGTATTCTCGATATCCTTACAGTAACCTTAATCAGGGATTAGTTAATAATACAGGGATGAATCAGAATTTAGGCCTTACAAATAACACTCCAATGAATCAGTCTGTACCAAGATACCCAAATGCTGTAGGATTTCCATCAAACAGTGGTCAAGGACTAATGCACCAGCAACCCATCCACCCTAGTGGCTCACTTAACCAAATGAACACGCAAACTATGCACCCTTCACAGCCTCAGGGAACTTATGCCTCTCCACCTCCCATGTCACCTATGAAAGCAATGAGTAATCCAGCAGGTACACCTCCTCCGCAGGTCAGACCCGGTAGCGCTGGAATACCAATGGAAGTTGGCAGTTATCCAAATATACCCCATCCTCAGCCGTCACACCAGCCCCCTGGTGCCATGGGAATTGGACAAAGGAATATGGGCCCCCGCAACATGCAACAGAATCGGCCGTTTATGGGTATGTCTTCAACACCACGGGAGATGGGTGGGCACATGAGACCAAACGGTTGTCCAGGTGTTGGCCTTGCAGATCCACAAGCAATACAAGAGCGACTAATATCTGGCCAGCAGCTTCCTAGTCAACAGCAGTCTTTTCAACAGCAAATGCCAACCTGTCCTCCCATGCAGCCTCATCCAGGGATACATCATCAGTCTTCACCACCACCACATCCTCATCATCAGCCTTGGGCACAGCTTCACCAGTCACCACAAAACACACCGCAAAAAGTGCCTGTCCTTCAGGTAAGCTGCTTCCGATGAGTAAAACATGAAATGCGTTTGCAATAATTTCAGTATACACAAGGTCTGTGTTTTCAAAATAGTTGCTCTTGCTTGACCTCCCTGTTTTTTACTGGTTATGTGGCTTTCTTGGTACACGGAAGCTAGAAGGTAAAATGAGGTTCAGATAGCTTGCTAATGTTCTTACGGTGATTATTACAGGATAACATTGTGGATAGACCGAAATATGATACAGCGCCAGGGCAAACTGAATACCTGTTTTCTTTTTTCCTTGTTGGTTCCTTTGAGGGGAAAATGGAAAGCATGTGTGAGAACTGTAATTTAAACTAGCATCTTGTATTTGCAACCTGCAAAAAGAAGCGTGTATTGTAATGGGTTTGTCTTAGCAAAACTGAGGATTTTCTTTAAACGCCAAACGAATGCTTTGTTTTTGTTTTGTTACGTTAAAGCTGAAATTTTCATATGTGAAAAGATGTCCAGGATGAACTTGTTTCAGCACTAAGTAATGCAGTTGGGAAGTGATGGGGCACCGGTTTATGCAACAGAAGACAGCAGATGTGAATCATAGTCTAAAATCAAATCTTCTGAGGCTTAAATGAAATCTCAAGTAAGATAGAAGTTTTATTTTACCGAGTCTCTGATCTGCTGGATTGCGATGAAAATATATTGCTTCCATGTTGTTTTTCAATTAAAAGCTAGAAACGTTAAAACATCTTGATCCCTCTGTAGCTTAGCAGGTTTGGCTATGTGTTAGGAAGTTAAGCCTGAGCTGAAAAGGTGCCTTTTGGGATCTTCGAGTTTGCCACCGCTTGCCTCTGGCTCTGTCAGTCAATCATTCAAGAGGTTTTGGTACTGAACGAATAGGTGGCCAAGATATCAGAGGTTTAATTATTTTTAAAGCCCCGCGGTAATTAATGCCAAGTAGCTCTGCCCATAAATATTTGGAGACAATTGTTGGAATGCAGTCCTAATGATACGACGCTACAATAAGCCCAATAAATCATAAAAACAGCTGTCCTAGCCAGCGTCCCAGGACTGCGTGGAAGGCAGCTGCTCGGCAGTCCCCTCCGCTGCTGCCTGCCGGCTGCTTCTGTTAGCTGCTCCGCACAGCATGAGGCGGCTCTGGGAATCAGATGTATGTGCTGCGGGGAGGCAGCTGACAAGGAGTGGTGGATGTAGCAGCTCAGCAGCTGGGAGAGGCTTCCACATTCTCCGAGGGGGGAGCACTGGGTGTATGCCGTAGGGTGATGAAGCCCTGGAAGGGAGATCAGGGCTAAGCCGGGGTGAGGGGAAGACCGGACTCTTCATGGGAGGGAAGAGGAAGCTCTGCCCTTGAAAGGGTGTCTTCACGACCGTCTTTCTCTCCCTTACTCCCCCACTTAAACTGGGGGGGAAATTTTATTTGCATGATGGCCATTCCTCCCCCCACCTCCACGCTCACGCTTTGGGGAATGTAAATTGCTGTTCTCGCATGGACGTAGGGTTGTGCGGTCCTGGCTGAGGGTGGCTCCTGGCAGACCCTCTTGTGTTATCAATTGCGTGGCTAAGCAGGACATAAAAGGAGAGAACTTAAGACTTGGTGAAAAAAAAAACATACAAACAAACAAAAAAACTAAGAGAATAAGCAGAAATTTTGAAAAGCAGAAATGATGGCATGGAAAAACCTGTACAAAAAGATTGTGGATCAGAAAGAGGTAGAAGATTGGAGACATTGTTTTTTACCCTGAAGATGAGAGCTGACATGTCTAGCACAAAAAAAAAATCTAGACATGGTAAAATAAGACTTATAAAGCTGTAAGGAGCACTACCCAGTGTTGCTGATACCTTTCACAACTAGCAATGGTGGGGATGTAGGAAGGGGAGACTTGAGGTTGACTGTGTCAAAGGCTGAGCTCTAAAGCTGTGGTCTTCTGCAGCGGAGTTAATTCCGTGTTTTCATCTGATCATCCAGTAAACTTCTTTTTCGCAGCAACAGATGGTTTGGGAGGAGAGCATCTCCTTGTAGAATAGAAGGGCTTTTTAGACATTCTTGGGTTCGTTTCCCTTTAACCGAAAAGGTAAAATGCAGGCAGCTCAGCTCTTAAACAAGCAGTGCAGCCTATTACAAAGTTTTGAACAGCACATGAATAACTTGAACAAAGGTAAGTGCTGAAACTAAATAATTAGAGGAAAACCACATGATAACTCAAGCTATTTGATTAAAATCAGTAATTCAAACAGATGTAGCTAGCCAAGTAAGTTCTCTGTTAGCCTACTTAGGTTAAGTTTTTATTTGGTAAAAGTTATTGCTAACATACCTTCCCATTAAGTAATTAGTTTGAGCCCTGACTGTAGTAATGAAACACTTGACAGGCACTCATTTCCCCCTGGAAAACTGTTTGGATCAAATAGAAATTGTTCGAGTCAATGAAAACTCAGCTCCTCCTCACCCCCTGGGGAAAAATGCAGATGTGTGAAAACCCTGCTCTCAAGCTTGAATGCAGAATTTGCAGCTATCCTGCCTCTGTCGTGGTTTTGCCTTCATGTCAGTTGGCAGAAGACTGTTCACTGAGCAACAGTTATTTAAATGGCTGGTTTGTTTTTATTTGTATAAAACGAATCAACGAATGTAGTTGGTGAAATGAAAATCACTATGTACTTTTAAATCAACAGAAGCCATCTTAGTAATTATTTTTCAGTGATTTGAAGCTAGCCTTATCATGGGAAGGCTGTAATACTTGTGGTTAACCAAATTACTGTTTTGTTTTTAGATATGTTGGAAGGAAAGTGAAATTCTTTTGCTTTTAACTCGAAAGAAATTGCTGCGTCGATTCTAGAGTTCTTGACTTTTTGCGTACAAAACTGCTAATTATTTTGGCTGGGAGGTACAGCTGGTGATAGACAGTTCATCTGGGCTGGATTAACAGGTGAAAGCTAGATATGGTTATGAAAACTAGGACATTGTTAGCAGCGACTTGCTGACTTCAGTTGAATTTTACAGGTATTATACACACCAGCATAGCATTGGGATGTGCAGTTGGTGTGTTTGATTTTCAAGCCCTGTTTTGAAAACGTTCCTCGGTAAAGGTTTTCGGAAGAGTTCAGTGGCCGTGGGGAGACAGGTTCTGCGATGGCAGGATGGTTGGCCAAGGTACAAAGCAGAGGGTGGGAGCAGCTTGTTTGTTTTCACAGTGGAGGAGGCATCTGTGTTGGGCTTGTGAGCTTGTGCTCTCCAAAATATTCATAAATGTTGTAGAAAAGAGTGGAAAGTCAGATGACAAAGTTCACTGTTGTTAACGTAGTCAAATAAAGCTGAGTGCCAAGTGCAGAACTGAGGAAGAGCCTACAGTAGTGAAGCTAAATGGCTAGAAATGCAATAGGAACGTCAGCCGTTTGGCTGTAAGCTTTATAAACCAAGGCATCGTGCCTGGGCAATGGAAAGGCAAACAAAAATCTCTGCTTAGAAAGGGGATCTTGGTGTTGGATGGCTGTCTGAAACGCGCTGTGACAGTCACAGGAATAAAGCAGTAGGAATTGCTGTGGAAGTAGTAGAGAGCGAAGCAAAGATTGCTCTCATGTTGGTACCTATATGCAGGGTATGCCTATGTGGCGAGTGCTGTGCAGTTCTTGGTCCCTTCCTCAGACCTCAGAAAGTACGATAGCACCTGAAAAAAGGGATGGAGAGGAATGGTTAAGGGGAGAAGAGAAGACACAGTGAAAGCCTGTAAAATTGTGAGTGGTATGGGTGCATGGAAATGGTGAATATGAAACAAATGATGCTTGTCTCCTGGTTTTGTCTCCCAGATAGTTTTAGGGCATTCGGCAAATTATCAGGTGGTGAGTGCAGAACACCACATTAACATGCAGATCTCTGAGATGTACAGAAAAATGCATCAGTGTTGGATAAACACGAAGGCACCACATTTGGCTCATCAGATCTGCGCCATAAATAACAAGTGGCTGAGAGTTCATTATCAGGATGCATCTACTGTGTACATGTTTACTTCTCATACTCTTCCCCAGACTTTATCAGAGGTGGGATATCAGGTTAGATAGGTCTTTGGGGGTCTGATGCCATGCAGTTTCTGTTACATTTTGATAGTAATTGAGTGTAAGAGTTTTCTCTGCCAAGAATAGACTATCCTGGGTGTGTTGTTCTACAGAACTTTTTATTTACAGTAGCTGCTGGCTCCTGTGTGGGCTGGAGTTTCGAGTCTTGTTCATTAACCATGTTCCACAAACATGAAGCGATGTACATTATTTGTAGTCAAATATGGGAACACTTAAATGACAAATGGTTACGGTTAATGGCCTCCATGCTAGATTAAATGGTAGAACTCTGCAGCAGCTCTGACAGTGCTGAAAAATACTGGGTTGAGGTGCCCGACCTCTTTTGGAGGAGGTCTTTGTTTTGTGCTAGCAGTTCACTACCAGATTTTTTTCTTCTGTCTTGTTTACCTGTGGGCATGTGACTTTGCTTTGCGTGGTAACTCTTGGCTCTCTTTGGCATGAATGCACTCTTTTGAAATTTCCTGCCTTTCATTGTAGGGGAAGAGGCAGGGAAAGTCCAGCTGAGTCACCAGCAGAGTCATCCCTGTGACAGGACATTTCTGCATTTAAAACTTCATGTTGCTGCCTCAGCGTAATTTATAGTCAGATACACCACAATGGAGAGGGGTGTTAATACAAACAGTTTTCAGCTGGGGTGTTTCAAAGTGAATTCTAACCCAGCAGAGAGTCCGTGTTAAGTTGGTATTGCTGGCATGCTCAAATCAAGTTGACTTTCTCCTGGGTACTTAAATATTTTTAGTGCTTGGGAATAGTAGGAAGAGGCAGCCTCCTCATCTCCTTCCTGTCTTTTCATAACCAATTACCTTTCAGTGTGTGTACTGGAATTTTATTTAGTAAGAAATGTTATAATTTCAAATGGTTAGGATTTTTCCTATAAATGAATATTCGTAAGCAACAACCCACTGTTCCAGAAAACATGTGACTCAGCTGTTGAGCATTTAGATTTTTGACCATTTTTCTGTAAATAAGTAGAACAACTCCAAAAATTTTACAATTTCTAAACACCGTTGGATACTTCTTTGTTTTGATTCAGAGGCTCTTTCACATTACTGCTAGCTGGTCTCTTGGGGTACTGCATGTGCTGCATGTTCAGCAAAGTCGCATGGCTGCCCTGGAAGTTCTAGTTTTGTTTTTCAAGTGTTTGTAGACCAGCAAACTAATGTGTGTTGGCAAGATTGGTGAGGGTGCTAGACTACACGGAACAAATAAAGCACTAATATTCAACCTTGGTTACGATTGTATGTTATTTATATGTAGAGAAATATGCATACAGATATGTATGGTCATATGGGCATGCAAACTATTAAATGCACATACACATGTAAAAATATAAGTAAAAAACCTAGGCCAAGTGAGAAGTTGTGACGAATGATGAATGAAAAGCTGAGAAGAAAATCCGTAGGTTTTATCCTAAAGTAAAGGCTGCTAATCACACATTTTTCTTAAGTTTACAAGCTTCTGCTTTATTTTGTTAAGGTTCTGAAGAACAGCGTTTGCGAAACAACTTAAATTTCCCAAATAAAAGAAAAACAGACCTTTAAAGCTGCTTTTGGTAAAAGTTTTGGAGTTATTTCCCATGTACAAAGTATAATATACTCTGTTATGCTGATGAACCTGGTTCTGCTGTGAGCTAGTAGTTCATATCCAGGTCTCTCCAAGGATATAGTAACTGATATCAAATACTTTTGTCAAGACACAAAAATTCATGTTATGAAACTCCTTAGATACATTCCAGTCTAATAACTGATATTAAGAGATCTAAAGCCTTATTTCCTCCTCAGCTTTGAGAAGGCTGTATGTACTTTTGTAAATGAGGGGTAGAGTGATTCTGGAGTGAGTAGGCCTTTGGGCCAAAGATTTGTAGTTTTGAAGTAGTTTTACTGTGGTCTTTTTTAAGTATTAAGGAGGTACAAGCAATTTCAAGAATAGCTCTTCCCTCAGGTGCCGTGATTTGACTGCAATGAAAATAATTCGTGTCATTAAATTATCTGCTCTGGAGTTTTGGGTAAAGTCAGTTTGCGGCATTAGCATAAAAATACAAGTCTGCATCAGCATACCAATTTTGGAGGCTTAAGAGTTACCAGACTTGTTCTTCAACATGACTATGTGGAAAGTTTCTATGATATGTCGGTGGCCTGAATGTATTTTCTTGAAATCATTTGAATTATCTGAGGAATCACCTAAGTAGAAATATTTTTAACTTACTCTGCAGTTTAGTACTTCAGTATAGTGTCTTGATCTGCTGGTGGGGTTTGGCAATCATCTTATTTTTCCATGACTGAACACATTCTCATGTTTTGTATTTATTTGAACAAATTTAAATCTGTTGTTTTGGAGAAGCTTTTTTCATGACTGAAAGCTGATGCTGATATTGCAAACCCTGATGTCTGTATCAGCCTGCATAACTTAAAGGCTGGAAAACTGGAGCAAATGAAAGGAGAAACACTGGATTTGCTTTTTTTTTCTTCCTTCCTCTCCCTTTAATTATAGTGACAGCCTTAGTAAGGAATAGGTTGCAATTGAATTATAAATTCCTGTCTTTTATTATGGGTCTTCCTCCTGGTCTTCCATCCTATTCTTGCATATGGAATTTGAGGCATCCATTGGTTTTAAACTTATCAGTCCTTGCTTGTATCGTGAATGTGGGTGTTACAAACTTGTGTAAGTGTCCTCCTCTTTCTTTGCTCTGAGGACAGTAAACGTACCAGCTTCCACGCTGATGGAGCACCATGGCTTTGAGGTTTGCTTTTTAACTTTTTCTGCAGAGGCTGCTTCCTCCTTCAGCTCAGTGGGGCCAGTGCTTTTGACTTCTGAATATTCAAAACCGAATTATAGTGAAAGAACTGATAATTTAGGCAGCTAGGAAGCTAATGTACTGGATTGGTATTTTGAAGAAAAGGATCGTCTCACCTGAACACTCTATCAGAATGACACCAAATGCGATGTATTTGTACCTTCTATTCCATTCCTTTTCTATTCCTTCTATTTCATTCCTCCCTGCTCTTTGAGAGATTTCCTTTCTGGATATCTGTTATTTTAATAGTATGGGTATATATTTTACAGGTGCTAGTGGATTTGGGGAACAGATTGTTGGGTTTTTCTTTAGAGATGTAATCTATAAATATTTAGTACCCTTTTTTTTTTTTTGTCACCAGTTCTAAAGTTGAGTAGCTCAGGAGAGAGGGAAACACCCTTGCTTTTTTTTTTTTTTTTTTTTTTTTTCCCCAGTGATTAAAGTATCTCTGTGTGCAAGTCTTTCTTCTGACTAATTCTCAGGCCCGCGGGGAGGGGTTGAAGGCCGGCGAGGCCGATTCTCAGGAGCAGAGTAGGAAACGTGGGCAGGAAGCAGCCCTCGGGGAGGGGGGAGCGAAACGCAGCTGACCTGATGGAGCAGCGCCGAGGAGGAGGAACAGAGAGGAAATGGCCAACAGCCAGGGTTAAAAAGGGGATAGAGAAGTTCAGGGAGTCACTGCCGTGCTAGCTGCTCGAGTCACCTGCCTCCCGAGCCCTAGTGAGCAGTAGCCATTTGGCCCGCTGGTGCCCCTTAGTGCCCTGCACACTGCTCCAGCTGCACCCTCTTGCCAGCGCGAGCAGCTTGGAAACTGGAAACTGGAGCGTTCAGCCTGCAACCTGAGGCGTGTGGGGGCTGGAGAGGGAGAACTGGAGAGTGGCCGGGCTGTACCAGTGCTAGACCAGGTGCTGTCTTCTGCACCACCGCTCTTTTCCAGCAGCTGAAGCTTTATGATTCTCGAAATGCCTAGTCAGTGCTGGGGAAAAAAATAAAATCCATGCAAATGAAGCTAGATGAAGTCTGGGATGCAGTATATTAACCCTTCCCTCACGCACAATTGTTGGGTGAACCCTTGTGCTGTTAAGGATGCGTCTCTGGCCAGTTTGCTTCTGTCTAGGTCACGCCCCAGCATCTGTTCATGGTGCGACCTCAGGGATCACCCAGGTGGTGGTGTGGGAAAGGGAATGCTTGGTGGGGAAGATGGGTATGTCCTCCTCCTCTGAGGATCACAGATCCTATAATACCCTTACATGAGCTCAAGATTCTGTAGAACTTGCCCTCAGTTACCAGCCCTGGAGTCCTCCCTCAAGTTTTGACAAGTTAAAACCTCCATTAGAAGCCAAAGTTTCATCCTGTTTTATTGAATTAGAGAGACAATCAAATTCCAACTTCTCCCATTTTTTTTTAACTCTCATCTTTTGCTCCCGTTTTTCACACACATGTGATTTAATTTCAGAGGTATTTTCCTTTTTTCCTTTTTTTTTTTTTTTTTGCTTTAGAACAGAAGGACTTATTTCCTCTTCCAGTTGAGATATTTGCATCTGTTTTGTTACTGAAGACACAAAAGAACATCATCTTTCCAGCAAAGAGAACTTGCAACAATTTTGTTAGATGTGTGTTGCGTGTGTTGAAAATGAGGGACGATGCCTCCAATATCCATGAATTATTTTTTCTTGAGCATGAATATATTGCTTTTTTTTTGCCCTTCAACATAAATTATTATTTAACAGTAATAAAACTTAGAAGTAAAACTTGCATTTATTTTAAAGTCTTCTTTATGAAGATACAGAACTGATAGATAGGATGGCTTAGTGTCTGAGCATGGGATTGATTTATAAACCATTGAATCAGCACTCTTTCTGCATTTTTTTAAAAACTCCTGATTCAGATTCTTGCTCAGACATCCAGTACTTGAAAACAGAGTACTTGATTCAAAGTACTTTTCTTGTAGTTCCCCTCTTTTCTTGTAGTTCCTTCCAGTATTGCTCTTGCTTGAGTGCAGCTCAAGAGGACAGGGCCAGCCAGTGTAACAGCTCGGAGCAGGGAATCCCACTCTCCACTGCTCGGACTGTTGTTTGTTCTCAGAGCTGACTCTCTCACTAACCTGGCAGAAATGATAGCCAGAAGAAGAAAAATTAAGTAAAAAAAATATATACACGCATACATATAATTTTCAATTCACTAACCTAGCAGAATAGCCTGTGGAAGAAATATGCTGGGGAGGAATGAGATTTTCACCTTTAAGAAGCGGTTGGAAGCAAACTCGTGCAACAAAACGTCAGTGCCTCTTGTGCAGGAATCCAACAATTGTAGAGGTTAACTTATGAGCAGAGAAGATAAACAAGATGTGGAGGACAATGGGAAGCAAGTGTATCTCTCTGAGCTTCCACTGTTGGGAGGAATTGTTGTTCTTTTGCTTCTGTTCCTCCATCACCTGTGCATCCCTGCATCAGTACCAAGGGTCTGTTTCCTCTGCTTCCTAGGCTTTGTTATAATTAATTTTTGTTAGCCAAGCTTAGGGAGACAGTAGCTCTTGGCTTATTCTGAACAAGCATACAATTTAAGAACTTCTGGGAGTGGGTTCACTTTGTATGGGTTGCCATTGTAGAAAGGAAACATTGAGAACTCAACTTCTGGAGGGTGGCAAGTTTCTGTGGAATGCTGTGAACCTTTTCATTTCGAAAAACTGCGAGTGTTTCGGTATACAACACAAAATCTATCTTTGCTGTATTGTTTCAGGGAACACGCCAAAGTGTTTCAGGGAAAACCAAGCACTGAATTAAATTTTATCTTTCACTTTTTTTCTATTTTGTTAAATATCAATTCTTGTTGTTTTCATTAGAGAAGAAATTTTCATATATAGTACAAGAGTTTCCGAAAGGAATGTATGCTCTTTTAAGGGCATAAAAAATAAAATAAAATAAAAAATAAAAAAATAAAAGACCTTTTCTTGTAAAATGGACTGAATAATTTAATCAGTTGTATCAGTTGAATTAGAAAAGCATTAGTCGATTTCAATCGTTCTTAAATAGTTTTATGTCTTATATAACTCAAATAACCAAAGGAACATAATGACCGTAGTAATTAAGAAGTTAATGGTTCTGTAGATTTTGAATTTAGTGTTCTTGTAAGAGGAAAGAGAGAGCGAACTCGCAACAAGCTTCATAACTAACTTTCTAAAATCTAGGTGTCAATATGAACTTTGATTTTTCCACTCTCCTTTTACGTCTCTCTCCCTCTCCAGATGGCCCTCCATCCACTTGCATTCTGGTACTTCCTATCTTTTTTGGCCCTGCAAGACTCTGATAACTGTGATAACGCCGTAATTTTCCTTACATGTGAGCACCAAATGATATGAAGTGCTTTATTTTATTTTTGGAATAAATCTTTCTGTACCAGCCAATTGTTGCTAAATATAGTGAGAGGCTTATAACGTACAGTGCATGTTTGAATTTAAAGCAATACTTGCTGTAAAAAGGTGACCTCTCCATTTACATATGCAACCATACATGAAGCACAGCAGTCATTGAAACTATGCGAAGACTTTGGGCTTTATAGTTGTTATTTATATCTCAGTTTATTAATGGAGTATTGTAAATGTTCATAGGGACAAGGATTGTCACTTGTGGAAATACGAATAAATGCCTATAATATTGGAAGACTACTTAGTTCTTGAGTCTTTCTCTCTGCTACCTCCCTTGGAATATTTCAAGAAAACTTGTTGGAAAACAGATAATTCTGTAACTAAGGCATTGTACAGGGATTTCGGGAATTTTTGCTATTTGACACAGTTTGCTTGTTAACCGTTTGTTTCATGGTTGTATTGCTAATATTCCTGTGCACGTTAATGTTCCTGTGTGTTTGTAAGGTGCTCTGTAGCAGTGCTAAGGGGCTGCAGGGCAGTTCCTGAAGTTCCCTGCTGTAATATCCAGTGCCACGCAGATCAAGAACTTCTCTATGTCGCGTAACACAGAAATGCTTCGCTTGCCTGCACTTTGTCAGCAGTATGCATCTGGATAGGATAATGGAGGAGGAGACGCGCAGTAGCAGCCACAAACTGTCACAACAGCCACAAACTGCAGACTAAAGCTCAGCTTACCATTAGCTATTTCTGCTGCTAGTTCATGCTGCTGAATGGCAAAGGTTGCGTAGTTGGGAGCGGGGGTGTAATCAATATGTGGCTGCGGCAGCTTACGGAGAGTAACCCTACTGGGCTTGATCCTAAAAGCAGGGATCTCTGCTCCTAGCTGCGCCTCACTTCTGGTGGTGGTGAGGGGCAGGCTGTAATGGGTCGCTTTAGACACAACTCTAGTTATAATATATAAAACAAAATTAAAACCCGATATTGCTGTAGGCACATCTGATTTGAGACCCGCTACATATAGAGATTTTTACGTTTTATTATAGGTTTGGTAAAGAACAGCTGGAGCTCATTAGGTGGTCTTTTACTAAAGATAAGGTGCTTAATGTTTCATAGAACAATGTTAATCAGACTGGCTGGATAACTAAAATATGATTTAGACACTATAATTAAGAGTTATCTCAATTGCTACCTCTAAATGAGGTGTTTGTCCGCAGAAAAGGAAGAGTGGTTTGTGTTGTGTTTTTTTTTGAAGGCAGGGGGGTGAGTTTAGTCCTAATGACATTTTCTGATTTAATTGTTGGTTTAGTTCAATTACTGCAGGAGCTGGGAAAAGGCCCGGCTATGTCATGTCATAATATGCATATTAGATAACGTATTCAAAGGCTTTCTTTATTTGTTGCTGTGACTAAAGAGCGAGAGCTTGAGGAGTATCTTGGGCTCTTTGACATAAATGGATCTTGGGCAGCATATATAACATCAAAGGATTTTTAACAAGTCTGTGATTTCAAGCCCACTTTGTCATGCTGAAGTTAATAAAATGCTGCGATGGCAAGGCCATTCGGGGAGCTGCTATCTCCCCACCTCAAGAGAAAAATAGAATTGATTACTGCCGATTTCTTTGGGCTTTGTATCTCACGTGCATCCATTAAGGTCTCTTAAAGGCAGTGGTCCCACCGTGTGGCCTACGTACCTCCAGTCCCCCGTGGACCTGGGAAAGGTGGTGAAGGCAGGCAGGTTATACACTAAACAACAACATGTGTAGGGGAGGTGTCTTATACTGCTGCTCTAGAGGCTTACAACAACAAAAAATAAAGCACATGGCAAAAAACTTTCAGCAGAGAGTTGGATGCCGTAGCGTAAACCTCTCTTCAGGCTGCGTCTGGTTAGGCCGGTGTCTGAAATGAGAGGGGTTAGAGCTGAGTGTAAAGCAATGTGTGGCATGGAGGAAGCTGCGGAGGTGGATGTGGTGCTGGCTGACGGAGGCGTCGCCTTCCCAGTCCGCCTGGAAGCAGCGGGTTGCCCCCGTCCTCTTTGGAGAGGGTGTGGAAAGATGCGAGAAGTGTTTTATTTGCCTTTGGGTTAGGAGGGAAGAAGGCATCGCCGAGCTTTTCTGTGAAGCTGGAAACCTTGTAGCGGGGAGCGACGGCATGAAGCCACCACCGTTCCGTGAGTTGCTGGCAGGTTAGTGTCAGTAAGGCATCCAGAAAAGATGCCTTTAGCCCGTGACGCGTCCCCGCCACGACCGCTAACTTCTTCCACCAGAGCATGTGTGAGCAATTGGAGGGAGTGGGGATACGCTGGCTGGCGGGGCAGGCGGACCCTCTCTCGCTGTTTCCATTCCCCAGGGTGGAAACGTGCCGCTGGGGGCACGCCTGGGGTTACGCAGGCGGCCACAAACCTCCGCCCTCTTCCACCCCCGGCTGCCACCGCTGTGTGGGCTGGGCTCCGAGGGGAGCCCTGATGGCAGGAGGTGGGAGGTAGGAGGTACCGCTGCTCCAGCCTCGGTGCTGGCACCCGCACTGGGGTGCCAGGTTGTCTGTTTTGCCTACACCTCCCCGTACGGCCTTCAGCAGGCAACAAGGTCGCAGAGGTGGTCCGACAATCTGCTTTGTCTCTTCACGTGTCCAAAATGCAAAGCTTCAGAACATAACTTTCTGCTTTTAAAGGACTTCTACTGCGTCTAAACTGGGTAGTCAAAGATCCTTGTGTGGAATTGTAGGGGCTGATGCACAAAGGCTCTGCTGGCATTGCATGTGAAACTACCCACCTTACTTCAGTCCCTGGTCTCGAATGTCACAAACACGGAGTTGCTGAAATCTCGGTCACCGCATTTTCCTTCTAGCTCACGGACACTTTCTCTGAGTTGTGAAAGCTGAAGCAGTAGATGCTTGTATTTGTGAGTTAAGCAAAGAAAATGTTGTGGGGAATAATATATGTTACAAGCTGGACTGTGAGTAGCTGAAGTATGACCTGCATGTTCTCTCTCTCTATTTTTACCTGCTTGGCTCTGATGTGCCTGCTCGTAGGTTCAAGTGATGAAACTCTTGCTTTTCTCCATCTCTTCCAAGTGTCTTTACACTGACTTGTACGGACTTAGCCCAAAACAAAGCACTCCTGTGAACCATCTAATTGCCTCCCTGGGTGGGGACGGGAGCGGGGCTTAGATAGTAAATTAACTGGTCTGGAGAGCCGTCAAAGCAGGTCGGGGGGCTCCCATCTGGGAGCTCTGGAGTAGTTTCTATGGAAAGCAATTTTAAAGGAAGAATTTGTTCCTACTGCCTTTTATGCTTATTGATTCACATCTCCTGTGTTAGGGACATTGTGTGTAGGAAGCTCTTGAGGAGGAACAAGGTTGCCAGCAGAACGTGAGAAAGAAAGGAATGAAATTCTCCCTGCAGCCTTTCTGGTTATATTCCTGGTGCAGATTAAGACACACACAGCAGTTGGATACCAGCATCTCCTACACCAACCCACTCCTTAAAATTGTATCCCTGATATTAAAATATTGTAACTGTGTAAATCAGAAACTGATGACCAGCAATTTCATACATTGCTTACTTCTACTTTTCTCAAACCTTTATGATCTAGAGTGTCTAAAAATAAAAATGACTTCTGCATTGTTTGGGGAAAGTTGTGCAAACAAGGAATAGAAAAGCCCTTGCAAACGGACGCTGGAACTGTGGCATCATTATTTTAAAAGTAACCCTTTCTAGGATAGCCGTGGTATGAACAAAAGCATTTACTAGTCAAAGAAAGATGTAATAAATACAAATGTCTGAAATCACAGGGGTTTTCCATATGGTATTTGAGTAGTCCTATTTATAGCTTTGAGGCTTTAAGGGTGTGAGCAAAGTAAGGCCTATAAAAGAGTCAATAGTTTTTTTTTGTTTTTTTTTCAGACTGAATCAGGTAGTCTAATTAGAGGCAATCAGCCCTTTTTTCAGGTTTGAAAGTGTAAAACTTAGATGACAAAAAAGCTTGGCTTACCCACCCTACTCTGTGCTTAATAGAGATTTAGTTCCCCTGGAATATTAACTGTAAATGGGTGCTCTAAGCTTATTTAACTAATTTCTGAACTAGAATGTCCAGCATTTGTCACATTCCAAATTACATGTGTTAAAAATAAATGTGTTTTTTTAAATCTAAACAAGGTCTTGCTGATGATTTTTGACTGTCAGTAGTCATTAGGAGCAAAGTACTTGTGAAGATTGTCTGGCCATTGAGTTGTGCCTCCAGCTGTCCCATATAGCATCTTATGAAGTACTTTTCATAACCTTATCAAACTTCAATTTAAAGAGCACTTGGCTTTTGCTCTCAGTACTGCTTTTTGAAATCGTGACCCAAATCTGATTAGTCTGATCGTTGGAACACGCATCAGACTTTGTATCCTAAATTTATTAGTCACTGGTTTTATACCCAATTTGTTCTTGTGCCAGTTTTACCTTTCATCTCCGTTCTTTTTCTGTCCTCTGCTAGGACCTGCTGATGTTTTCTTAAATAGCAATCTGGCTAAAGTAAGTTAAATTCCCTCTAGCCTTCTCCTTCAGGATAATCTGTACCTGTATCTGTTTGAAGTCTAATTGTTGTTGATGCGTATGATCAGACTTGTATACAGAATTGTGCTATTGCACAAAAACTTCTCTGGGTTCAGTGGGAGTCATCTTGAGATGCACTTTAACATTTAATTTTCTCCTCCTCACTGTTCCGGCACAGCGGTAGTTTATAGACATCCTGTGGTTAGGTACAAATTTCTTTAGTCTTCAGCTATGCTGCCTTACCTTGTTTTCTGTAAACATAAATGAACACCAAAAATCAAGGCTGATAACAAAAATTGGAAATACTGAAGAATTTCAAGTTTGGAAATGTGTATGAAATGGTGAGGGCTTTACAGTGATGGGCTTAATTTTTTTGTCACAACTGTTTTGCAGTTGTGTGGTGTCCACAAATTTCCCAACATCTCATTTAAAACTGGGAATCTGGATAGGTGCAAGCTGCTGTACTGCTGCTAGAGTCACAACAGCGTAATGTTTAAAGGACACCTTCCTATGCAATAACATTTAAAAATACGAATTCCTCTTACTCATCTGCAATCCTCTTCCCACAGCTTGAGCTCAGGGCTATAATGGAACCTATTATAGGCAAAAGGTCTGTGACTCAGCCATCGAGCCATTCAAACTCTTGGCTTTTTTAATTGGCACCATTAAATCTTTAGTAGCTTTTCTCTCATAAAATGGGTACCGTTGGTGTAAAATGCATCGCTGCTGAAGATATATTGTACCTTTTGCCCTCGGATTTCTGTGAGTTGATCAACTGCAGGTGTTTGAAGGTTGGTTAGATTTTTGAATATCAGAGAGACTTTTCTAGAATTACTTTTCCTTCATTTTTAGGAGTGTGTCTAAAATTAAATGTACGAAAGCCATTTCGTAAGCCACTATGTTTGCAGGCTTTTTTCTTTTCTATTTAGAGACAGGAGAAGAAAGATCTGCCTTTCCATCATGTCTTGGTTTATCTCCTTAGAACTTTTTTAACCAGAGGACTGGGTATCTTCTATGTGACAGGATGGAAAACATAAATTCTTGAGTATGTAACCAGGAGGAACCCCCATCATTCAGCTGAATTTTCCTGTTCTTTTTTGGATGTTTTGGAAAGTGAAAATGGAAACAACAGTAGTTTTGGGAAGGGGGTCTGAAATCAGAAGAGGAAATTTAAAGAACAGGGTGAAATTTAAATGTTCGTATATATACATACATATATATGCATGTATTATGAAAAAAAGGTAGCTTTTAACTTCTTTTATTGTCTTCCCACATATTTAATATGATACGTTGATTGTATGTACAGTTCGCAAGAAGTCTTTGGTTGTTTTGTTTGCATATGCTTTAAGTGTCTGCTGGAAGTAAGTATCACAAAACAACAAAGTAAGCTATAGAAAATGTGAATGTAATTTAATATATGTGTTTTAGCTGATTGTGTTTACAGAATGGTAGCAAAGCTGGGAGCTAAGAAAGGTCAGAAGTGGGACTGTCGTGATGCTCTCCTGGTGCCTGTGAGGCAGGGTGCAATCCGTATGCAGCCGTGTTCTGTGTTCCCTTCCTTCCACCTGCAGAAGATAAAAGTAGCTGTTTCATTCATTTGCTCATATTACCTGAGTGATTGCGTGATAATTTATTTATTACCCAGCCAACTTTATTGTGAATATTGCTGTATCTTATGAAGCAGCCGGACTCTTCCTACAAACACTGTCTCTTTTCATGTCTTGGGAAAGAATTAATTGCTAACTGAGCTTTTAAAATGGTAATTTTAATCCAAATACGGAAAAACCTCAACAACCACTAGTGCATTCGTCTTCCAAACTCTCCTGCAATATGTTTTCCCCATTTTACATATGAGGAAGCCAAGACAGACGGACAGGGAGTTGCCTCAGGCGAAAGAGTGATAGACGTGGGATTTGGGGCTTCTTAGTGTGTGTTACGCCAGGCTTTGTTGCCTTAAAGCTGAAGGCAGTAGTTATCCAAGGAGATGCTTGCAGTTATGATTGGTGAGTACTTCTCAAGAAGAGGGTCCATGGCAGGTCCTTTGCTGGAGATCTATGTTTGGAAGGAAATCTATATGTCAATGTACAAAACAAAGCAACAACAAAAAAAAAGTGTGGGGAAAAAAATAGAAAAGTGCCACAGTAAGTAGAGGCTGGTGGAAAAAATGGACAGTAAATTAGCTTTCCTGATGTTCACTGCTTTGAGCACAGACCATCTCCCTGCAGTCTGTACTTAAGTTTTCAAGGTAACATGAGTCTTCTCTTTAGGATATTATCTTAGTCAGTCAGATCGGATTTAATCTAAGAGTCCCATCCGCCCTGTGTGCTGAACAAGGCAGCAATTCTAGAAGTAACTAGGGAGGAGCTGGTCTGTGTGCTTGAGATACTACTGTAAAAAGTGCTGGGAAGTAGAACTTGTTTCATAAGTGACACAAACTAGGGTAGTTCTTTGTTTTCAAGGGTTTGAAATGATAATTTAGAATGAAATTTAAAAATTTAAAGGATGTTTATAATTTGTAATAGTTTTTTCTTAGGGTTATAGTGGACTTCTTTTTTCAAGACAACAGCGTGTGTTTACTGTTTCATTTGCAGGGTGATTCACTTGGTTAATGTCTGGAGAAACCTTCTGAATTTCTGCTGGAGAAGAGTAGTTTAATGCTAGATAAGTGGGTTAGAAAAGTTACTCCAACTTAGAAAAAACAACTAATAGAAATAAAAGTGGTAGTGGGCTTTGGGATTTTCTTTTTCTCTTCTGAAAAAACTGAAACTTCTTTGTAATGAAGGAAATGGCATTTTGAACATCAAAACAAAATGTTAACTTTTAGATCATTTTAAACAGAGAATCTCCTCATAGTAAGCATGCTCACATGTGCTGTGAGATTGAAATAGCAGCAAGTAAAACATCTTGAAATTTGGAGTAGACATAAACAGTACAGACAGGATGATTGAGTTACTGTGGATATCATCATATATCAGAGAACATTTACCAAATATGGCCTTTTTTGGGAAATTCTGAGATCAGAACCTTCTCATCAGAATAAGTCAGCAGACGAAAAGATGAAAATCAAGAGGAAAAAAAGTGTTTTAACTTCATTGCCTTGGTGATGCCTTATGTATTGTAATGTATTAGAAGTCCGTGGGATGGAGAATTCTGTGGGTTTTTGTTTGTTTATTAGTTGTTTTTTTTTAAATTCATAGCAGAAAAACCTTGAGTACGAGTTTTAGTTTAAAAAATAAAAATTACATTAGTTCAAACAATGAATCTAGAAGATTTTGTCTTTTGGTTGTTGATAAAGTGCACCTCCCCCTTGGGGAAGGGGGAGATGGCAGGGGAAGAAAAGGGGTGTTTTATTATCTGTCTAGTGGGGTCTGTTGCAAATCATCCAAATAAAATATTGATGAACCAGAAGTTTTTCAGCTCCAAACTGAAACCAAATTGTAGTGTGTGTGGTTTCTTTTAATGCTTTAAGATCACTTTTCTTAAGTTAGTAAGCCCTATCTGCAAGACATCCTGGCAAAATTGAAAAATCTTGCTGCAAACAGTGGAAGAATTCAGGATGCTTTATTATTTAATGGAAATAGTTATGGATGGTATTGTGGAAGTGTGGTGGCACTTAAGTGGGACTTCCTTTATATGTACAGCAATAAAACTCAGGTTTGAGTCCTTTGTTGTGTCTGGTAGACTCTTAAGCACCTAAGGACGTTTTCTTTTTCTTGGGCTACTATAACATGACAAATATTTATGCCTTTGGGGAAAACTTGTTCTTTTTTTCATCACTTTTACCTGCAACCTCTCATGAACTTCTCTTTAAAAGTTCACTATGGATTTTATCAAAGTGTAGATTGTTACATTTTTGATATGTGCAGGCTTCTTAAAAATGCATGTTTCACGTGTCTAGAATCTGATGGGGGCTTAAATTAACTCTAAACCAAAAATGTTGGGCTTTTGTTTTCCTAGGTATGCAAGGGAGGGACTAGTAAAGTGACAGATATCTTACATCTGAACTAAAGTCTTAGTAATGTATTGGAGCAAACACCACGTGTAATTTTCTAAAAACATATTTGAAACCATTTTGCTCATGTTTGCTGTATTTTATTGCTTTACGAATGTGTCAGCAACAGTTGTATCAACAACCACTCAGTTGCTGCCCTCATTCATTTCCAGGAGAGAAGGCGTGTTGGGCAGGGGAGAGCCCCCCAGCCTGCCTCCCAAGACCTGGGCATCCCCTGAGGTTGGCTGGACACGCTGAAGACCCTTGGAAGAGGGTCTTCTGGGGGGTTAGAGGGGGTAGGGAAAAAAAGCAGCAGGCCAGAACCTCTTGTGCCAGTGTGGCATGTAATGCTTTTGTTGTTACTGTGCTTGTCACAACAAAAATCCCGGGCAGAACTTGTTTGTTCGTCCATTGCGGCCAGAAGCAGCAGCGCTTGCACCAGGTAGGCTGCTCTTTGGTTTCCCCCCAAGTCATAAACCCGATGCCGTTTGCTCTGTGTCACACTCATTCAGGTTTCAGTAACGCTTTGGGAACATACTGACCGAAGGGGCTGTGAGCCAGTTAAGGTCCCTCTTAGCAGGAGACTTCAAAAAAAATTTTTTTTAAATATTAGCAGACATTTATTGTTTTGATTACTGTCTCCAGTCTGTAAGCACTTAATACACAAGTCAGGAGTGTGTTGTTGGGTTTTCTTTATCTGGACAGGGGGTGTTAGGGAGGATTCATTGCTGATATCAAAAGCACGTAACCTGTGGAGTGCAGTGTGGTGGAGGAACTGGTTACTTCGAAGAGGGGACGAATTGCTGTGTATTTGACATGCAGTACCTGCCTTGAAGGAAATCGGCTGGAGGAGATGGCGTGTGCAGGGCAGTACGCATCTCATCTTCCCTCGGGACCTTGGATTTCAAAGTGTGGCTGGGAAATGTGCCTGAGGGAGGGAGGAGGATGTGCTCGTTTTACAGAGGAACTGCTTCATTTTCACAGTGAAGCCGAATGGCTTTTAGGAACATGGAGGCAAGCCCACGAACGATGACTGCTGGTATATATACTGAAACATGAGGTCAGTCTTTATAAGACTGATGTGCTTAGTAATAGCAGTTTCACTGTTATTGTTTTGGTTGAATATTTGAGGATATTTCCTCTCCTATTCCCCCTTGTTCTGGAGGAGCTGAAGCATCATACCAGGTGTTCTGGAAACCATTTTATCCCAGCATGGTCTTAGTGTACAGCATGACTTCCCTCTTGCCCAGAGTTGTACAACCACCACCTCGTTTTATAGGGGTTGGAAAATACTCGTGATAAACCTTGTGGATGATCTACTACAAGGACTTCTCTAATAAGCATTAGGTATCTTGGTAGTTGTGCTTAGGCAGTGAACATGCATAACTTTGTAAGGAAAATAAGTAAATTTTTAAATACAGATCCTACTTCACAGAACTGAGATGTTAAGAAAAAGATGTTTATGGGCCATTTTCTTGTAGGACTCTTGTTGGTCTACCTCTCCTTTTCCCACCTGTGGTGTAGCTGGCACAGCACAACCTCTGCAAAACCTGTGTAGCTGAACTCATGTTGGCACGTTCCTGGTATGTTTTACTGCTTGATAGTGGAGCCTGCACGAAAGCGAGGTCTCCTTTGGTGTGGCTGTGCAGGGAAGAGCACAAGTTGTCAATGTCAGCAACCTGGACTTCGGTGCCTCATTGTCCCACCCTGTGTGTGCCACTGCAGCCAAAGCTGGGGAAAAATTGCCAAAATCCCAAGTCCTTGACCTGTCTATGCAAGGATGCTGGAGAGTGGAGAGTCAGACTTGTGCTAGCTACTGTTGTATATTTAGTGCCTGCCCTGCTTGCACTGGGAGCAACCTTACACTTCTGTCTAAGCTAGGATATATTATGAAGTAATGTGTAACATTAAAGTATTAAAATGTTCGTCTTGCAGACCATCACATTAGCAGTTGTATGCAATCAGTGTGGTAGCTGTCGTAGTTTCTGACGTGAAGGGCCTGGCGGTTGTCTGGTGCTGTCTGCTCAACGTTGATGCTGGTTCTGGTCCATGGTGAGCACCAGGAAGGGCTCCCTTATGGGAAGTTAGTTATTTTGGAGCTGTGGACGAGCTCATCAGTGCTCCCTGCGTGAGTAATCTCTCAGTTTACGAGAGCACAAAACAACGTTGCTACATGCGATCACTGTAAAATATAATGTGATGTTTGCTTTTTTGGATGGCCACATTAGTGTCATTCATCTTTTGTAATCTGTGTTGCTCCACAGAAGGGCATGACCAGAAAATAATTCTAATACCATGGTTGTGCTGAGACTCAATTAAAGAACTCTGTATTTTGTATGCCATGTTTTTGTTCTTCCACACACAGTAATGGGTTGATATTTTCAGCTCCACCAAATTAACAATGAGTGTCCTCCTGCAGTGGTGGCTGAGGGCATTAAGATTGGTTTTAAACATTTCCATTCCACTGGTAGGGTGGAGAATTGCAGTTGTATTGAATCAGTCTTCTTCCCAAAACTTTGCATCATCAACAAGTTTTAACTTCTCAGTAGTTGTATCTGTTTTTTTAAAAAATGGTCTCAGCCCATAGTAACAGAGTATGAAGACTGCTTAAGAAATAAAATTATATTGCAGTAGCACTTGACTGAAACGTGAACTTTTTTGATACAAATTGATATTTAACTATTGAGTTATTTCTTGATAAGGAGGTGTTAATCAACTTCTCTTTACCATACTTTTTCACCCGTATTTTGTAGAAGTATGGCAAGAGATTTAGTAAGCTACAAGATTCCTGCCTTGTCTATTTGCAGAATAGACTTGTTCCATTCTCATCTGGTGTGATGCCTTTCGATGATCGTTTCTGCAATAAAGGACGGTGCTGGAAGGTTTAAAAATGCAAGTTGTCACCTTGGAACTACAGGTTTTGTAGACGGGTTTCTGAACTATTGCTATACCAGTGTTCCAGCAACATATTGTCCAAAATATTTTAAGTTCTACCGAGTATTTTCATACAGTAAAGTAAAAAAAAAAAAAAAAAAAAAAAAGAGAGAGAGAGAGACACATCTTCAATTCAAGACAGACATTTCACAGAAAAGGGAAGGTATCATCACTCATGGTAGAAGAGGAGAAACTGACTGGTGAAACAGATCTTGGAAACAGTTACATGTGTGAGCATGTTCTTGAGGATATTTCTGGATTTTAGCTACTATAGGAATTACTATGTGGTTTCTGAGGCCGTGTCGATTTCTGTTTACTCTGGAGTTTTTACTGATATGTGAAATTCACAGGAGGACAATGCTGGGCTAGAGAAGCCAAAGCATGCTTCAGATTGAGGGAGCAGCAGGGCAGGCCTGGTGCTGGAGGCGTCCAAGGGACAAGTTGAGAACTGCAGGGACAAAGCGGTGTATGGAGACACGATGGGGAAACTTTCCAGGTGGTTTGTTTAGAGGACAGTCAGGATGAGTAGTTTGTTCTAAATAATCCAGAGAGATGATGAATCCTTTCATTAACTTCTGAAAGAAGGAATTACGGGGCAATTTATACATGCAATGGCCTTTAAACACCCTGTGGACAGTGCTGTCAGGAAGGAGACGCAGTCATTGTGGAGTTGCATAGAGCTGCTGTAGTCCCTCTTCTGTTTTAAAGAGCTTTCTTTGGTCACAGGTTGCTGTTGCATTTTTCCAAAGAGAAGGTGAGAACTTAACAGGAATGTAATTGCTACGAAAGGGAATATTCAGCAATAATTCACCTGACACGAAATTTTCTGCTGCGTGGAGCGGGTGGGAATTGGCTGGGTGCTTACTCTGCTGTTGCACAACTCGGTTAATAAACCAAAGTCCAAGAAAACGTGAATAAAGTGTGGTTACAGTAGATCTCTCTTAAAATGTTGGAAGAGGCCATGGAGACTGGACATACCGCAGCTGGCAATTAAAATAACCCTGATAAAAAAAGAAGAAGGAACTTTTTTCTGTTTTGGGCTGATGTTTAAATTTCACCAAGTTAGCTGAGTCACGTCGCATACTTCGCTGCTCTTGCTTCAGAGCCCTCCCAGCTCAGTATTGGCTCAACTTGCTGCTCCGCTGGGGAGCTGCCACTCATCTGCTTTCAGCACTTAAGCGCGGTTGACTGTGGTTCAATCCTCGTTCAAGCAACAGAAAGATTCTCCTTAGCCTCCCTCCCTGCCACCAACCCTCACTGGGTTAATCCTGCATCCTGCCCGTCCTGCTGCTTTACGTAACAGGCCTGCTCGGAGACATCTCTCGCTTCTCTGGGCTGCGGGGAATGAGCTCAGATCTCAACGCGGAAGCAGCCATTAAACACAGGCAGTTGAATCCTTAATTTATCAAATCTTGGCTGTTTGGAAGTTTAAAAATAAGTGTGCAATCCAGAAAAGCGAGGTTCTGCCCTGCAGAAACTACTGCTTTCGTGTAAAACTTGCTCCGATATTGTTGGCTTTCAATAAAGCAGAAGCGTATTACTCTGTTGGGCAACCTGTTGAGCTGCAAATTATTTCAAATGCTCGGCGTTGTTGAAGAATTGCCGTTTTGCTCTAATAAGCCGCGATCTTTAGGAGTGTCCTGCATTGTGATATTGCATGTTAATAGCATTGATTAACTGTCAGGCGCGGGGAATTGATGAGCAAACGTCCATTGTAAAATTAAATGGTATTACTGAAGGCTGTACCGAGCTGCTGGTTAGGGAGGTGACTAGACCCAGTAGTCTGTGGTAGGAGTATTAATGTGAGCTCCAGGTTTTTTCGCATGATTAAAACAGGCCATCTGTTCTTTGTTAAATGTTTACAAAAACAGCTTTTCTCTAAAAGATTTAAAGAGATGTGGGTCTAGTAAACACACCAGTGTTTTTGAGCACCTTTTGCACCTGATTTCAAATAACGGCAAAAATAATTCTGCTGCAATATCAAATAGGATTGATACCTGTTTGTGTTTAATCTTCAATGGGTTCTCTCCTGTGGAAGATTAAATTCTCTACCAAATTATGGCTTTGTTATGGCTAAAAGCAGCAGCAGAAGTGATTTCTGTGAAATACATAGATAAATTTTTCAGTCTTTGATAAAAATTTATAATATGCATCTTTTACTAATTTGTAAATGGAGAATGGGGTCCTTTCATCAGAAATTATGACCCTGTAACTAGAGTTAATCCTTTGTCGATCTACAGAAGTAGAACTATTTGAAATAATTCCCTGTGGTAGGCTTAAACTAATATTTACTAGTGAAAGCCTATTCTTCTTCCTCTTCTACCCTCCTAAGAAAGAGCAGACAACCGGGTTCAGGTAAGAAAATGCATCCCTTGTGCTGCTTCCAGTCTCCTCTGCTCACCAGACTTGTGCTGCTCCTACACAGCTTCACACTAGGGAGCAATGTGGGGTTGTCGGTAAGGGACGCGCTGGTTTAGAATATTGCAAAAAGCGCAGGCACAGGCTTCCTAGAAAAATGATGTTAATCACACCCCATTCTTTGAAAGAATGCTATGGTTTACAAGGTCACCTATGAGTGAATTACAAAACGTGCAAACTGCAAAGGGAGTTGCATGTGGCAAAAATAGTGTATTTTTAAATGAAAGGAAGTTTAACCAAAGCCTAATTAGGGCAGAGTTGGCTTTCTGTAGCTTTGTGTTTGGGGTTGTGAATGATGTGAAACAAAATCACGGTATTTTAATATGTATGCTTGGTTATACACACATCTTGGCACTGCAAATAAAAGGTAGTAAGTGTTTCATTTTTGTTTCATATATAAGGTTTGCATATAATGTATGGATAATATGGCTTTAAGAGTATATTGAGAATGACTCCTGTGGATAAGCTTCTTAGGTGGTAAGAATCTGAATTTTCATGGGGTGACGTCTTACAGAATTGCAGTTTTGCAGGTTACTGAGTATTGCAGTGTGGAAGCAACTGCTACCGTTTTCAGTGTGTAACCTGATGGCCAGGCCTTGCACTAAAGCTGCAAATGTCAAATCATAAAGGGCTGACATTGCTGCTGTAGAGACTTGGAAAGCTGTCTGTCTTACGTTCAATTTGCTTGTGACTGGGCTGAAAGCTGTTTAGACTTCTTAAAATAAATACATAAGTAACAAGTCTAGAAAGAAGACAACGGTTACTTTTTTGACTTGGATTTAAAAGGTAATTGGAATACTCAAGCTTATATAAAAGTTTGTATTGACTTCAGTGACATGGTCATATCAGTAAAGTAGGTGCAATCTTGAAAGTTTCATGGAACTAAATTTAGGCAGCATTACTGTATTTCTTGCAGTTTATAATACTTTTTGGCTTGGCTGTTTTACATGCTTTAAAGGACAAATTACAAAATGAAACAGCCAACTCTGATTTATTCTAAAAAGTTGTGCCTCATACATGAGTCATAGACAGCAAACAAACAGTGTGTTACCAAACGTGAAGTACTTGCTAAATACAAATTTTACAAGTAATGGAAAGGAAAACTTAGATCCCTCATATGTTAGATACAGCAAGTGAGCAGTATTTAAAAAGAGTATTGCAGGGGACAGCTCAGTAAAGACATTGATGAAATTTGGACTTGAAATCTCTGAAAAACTCAGAGTGCTTGAGATATGAAATGGCACAAAACAGAGAATTGTATTGTCTTCATTGGGAAAATGTAGGTTAAAAGTACAAGTCTGAAAACCTATGGATAGAAAGTGTTATAGGTGATCTGTGTGCTATTCCTGTGTTTTCCAACCTAAAACCAACGTTAGGCAGTACAAATATATAATGGTGTGAGGTGCTGAGAAGAAGGTTTTGTTCTATGTCGCAGAACAAATCTGAGGAGGTATTCAACTCAGTCAACAAAATTCAAAGACAAATAGAAAATTTTATATCATCTGTGTTTTCTGTAATGCATAATTGGACTGCAGGACCCAATGGCATCACTGATTTCCTGAGGTCAGCTTTTTCAGTACAGATATGCAGTCTCTGTGAACTTTTCAGCATGAAGTTATCCAAGTGTTACTGTGACCACAGGCCTCCAGAAGAGGTGCTGATTCAGGATGCCTACCATGACATTGCCTTGGGATGGGGCTGATGGATGTGGTGGTAATGAATTAGATGCATCAGGTTTGAAGTGATTTCCGCTGTGACTAAGGCCCTGTTGCACCAAGAAGTATCTTAAAAAGGTTGAGGACAGGAACATGCAGAAGTTACCCTGGAAGTTTTTGATTAAGCCAAGCAGACCCAGACCTTTGGTCAGCCTCTTGGGTTTTCCCTCTGTCCTGGAGTCGCCTCCATAAAGAGCTGTGGTGTCTTGCTCATACCATTCAAAACTCTCCCAGACAGAAAAAAAAGGGCTGTCTTCACTTCTTGATGGGCTTGCTCCTTCTGCTGCTTGGGTAGCTTCTGAGCACGAGCTCAGGTCATAGTGTTTTTTTTTGCTACTTGAAGAAATGCTGAAGATAGGACTGCACTAGTTCACTTTGCTTACATTCAGAAAGCTATATTAATATATCTTTAAAAATAGATGTGTATTCAGTTTCTCACGCAGTGATATTAAGAATTTTATTTCCTAAGTCTTAGGTGCACTGTTTTTTAGATTGAGGTGGTCAAACTGTATGTCTGTGTACGTGCATCAGTTTCACGTGTGCTCAGAGGCTGGGTTTGTAGTCATTCATTGCACGCTTGCCACTTCTAAGTGCTGTTTGGAAAAAAAAAAAAGAGGAAATGAGATGAAATGGGATGCAAATAATATTACAAGCAGGTACTCCTATTTCTGAAAGTAAAATTGTGACTTGCTATAAACCTTTCTTTTCCCCAGTTCAGTGGATCAAACACCTCAAATGGCTAGCCTTCGTGACCACAGCTAATGGGGAACTCTGCCACCTAGAATCATGCTGACTTAATTTCTAGGGAAGTGAAAAGTAGGAGAAACACGGAGATAAAGAGGATGGGAAAATGTTCTGACCCTATATTTAGTTGTAAGAAAAGCATCAGTACAGTGTCATGCTATTACTTCTCTTCTTGAAAAAAAGCACTGTAGTCCTGAGTTTGTAGCTGCAGGCAGGCAGTGAGGAGAAGCAGGTCAGGGCTTTGATATGCTGCAAAGTCATGGTAGAGCTTAGACATCTTTTCACTGCAGACTCATGGATCTTTGGGCAGAACAGAACCGTTAAAGGGAGAATAATTGCAAGTGTGTCCAATATGCTTAGTCCAGGCACTTGGCATTTGTGTAATTATACAGAGGTTTCCTTTTATGAAGTACAAGTCTGATATGAGCTTGATCCACCACTTGGACTTTGCAAAGGGATACTTTTGCAGCTTCACAAATACTTAAGATAGTACTCTGTCCAATCTGTAGCAGCTACAAATCTGTTTTGGTTACATGTAGGGAGCTGGGAATCTTTGACATAAATTGTAACAACATAGTACATTCTAAAGTGGCTTAATCCTTCACGTGCTGATCAAAATACCTACTGTCACATCCTGAACCAATGTAAATTGCCCTGATTGATTTTGTATAAATACAGTCTGTGAATATATTAATTTTCTTTTTGCATGTCAAGAAACAAAGTTAATTTTTTCCCCCCAAAGGACAAGTTCCCTGTATAACAGAATGACTTGCAACAAGTTATTCTACTAGCAACTACTCTGAATATAGAAATGTCTGAAATAACAATTGCTTTCCTTTTGCATCTAAGTGTTAAAAAGCCTAAATATTTCCTATCCTTCCACTTTGTATGAAAGCTTTATTATAGAATAATTTTACCCTTGTTACATCAAGAATTTCTGGTGACTTTGCCACCGCTTTAACTGCAGAAAGCTTTTTTTTTTTTTTTTAACTCTGATTTACTGTGTAGTATTTCAGATGTTTTGTCTTCTGCATAGCATTTTCGCCCTCTTTAACCTCCTGCTCCAAAAGAGCAAAGCTTTAGAAATCAAAGTTGCAAATGTAAAATTTTATTTCTGTTTTTCTCTCAGCATTCTCCGTCGGAACCCTTTTTAGAGAAACCAGTGCCGGATATGACTCAGGTTAGTGGACCGAATACCCAGCTAGTGAAAAGTGATGATTATCTGCCGTCGATTGAGCCGCAGCCACAGCAAAAGAAAAAGAAAAAGAAAAACAATCACATTGCTGCCGAAGGTCCCAGTAAAAGTTTTGGTAAGGAAGACTTTCCTGGGGGACTTGATAGCCAGAATCTAACCAGGAACTCAGTGGATTGCTCCCAAGAAGAGAAGAAGAAAAAGAAAAAGCCCAAGGCAAAAAAAGAACCGAAGGATCCGAAAGAACCCAAGGAAAAGAAGGAACCCAAGACCCCCAAAGTCCCTAAGACCCCTAAAGAGCCAAAGGAAAAGAAAGCAAAAAATACCACGCCAAAACCCAAGACCAGCAAAAAGAATAGGTAAGTCTGGAAACTTCTGTAAGTTCAGCAAAAAAGGACGTGCTTGTGGGATTTCTAGAATATCTGCGCTAAATGGAGTGGGTGGAGAGGAAATCTTTTGTCATTTGACCTCAATCATCTGCAATACCGTGTTTTTGAGGAACCTCTCAAGTATGTTTCTCTTATATGGCTTTCCTGTTTATGGCTGTGCAGTCATTCTAAATAAGCTGGAAAGGCAGAAGTATTTGCCATACTCAGCGAGGTTAATTTTTCTTTTCAAGGCATAAACATTTCTGGATCTGTTAGATTTCAAAACTAACTCCTTTTCTTCCAATGCTGATCTGTCCTTGTGTGTGGTTTGTGTATTAAGAAATTAAATTGCTTCAACAGTAATTTAGGTTTGACCAAAATCCAGACGTGAAGGGCTTAGAGGAAAAAAAAGGCTTGACGATGTTTTTGTCTAAATAAAGAAGTAAGTTAAGTGCTTAGTGTTGTTACAAGTTGTACAGCACTATTTTATACTGACACAACCCATGGGTTATAAGCTTTGCTGTTAAAATGGCATTTTTATATGGATATCAATATACGTTAGTATGTCCTTCACTCTAGGGATTATACCCATTTTAATGTTTCATGTAAAGACAATTTTTCTAGCACAGAGCCTTTGTGGGAGGACCAGATGCTTCAACCCTGTTTCTTAGCTGTTTTCACTCGGCATTGTGTCCCTTTATGAGGATAGGCTTAAAATGCTACGGAGTAGTATGAGAAAGAACAAACCGCTGTTACACATGAGTAAATACGTCATAGATAATAACACAGATTCTTTCCTTACCCCTCAACTCCCTAAACACCACGATTATAAATGCTCACTTGAAAGAAAACTGAGAGGAAAAAGACATTAAGGCTCAATTTTTTTTTCATTTGTACCTAGAATTTCTTACAACTGTTCTGAATTTGTTCCAAACATCTGAATCTGTTTTTCAAGATGTGGCTAGTGTTATAAAATATAACTTCCAGATGGAAGCACAGCCAGACTTGGTTAATCCGAATCAGTTTGCAAAATCCATTTGTATCAGGGTTTAAAAACTGCAGTTAATGAATCAGCTTTGCATATATTCTGCAAGACTGACTATTGGTTAGTTTTGATACGGCTAAATGAGGCACAGATAGTGAGAAGCTACTTGTTCCTTTGGCAAGATAGGGATTTATTTATTTATTTATTTTAGGTTAACAGAGACAGTGTTTCCTAAAGAATTTATATACACTGGTTCGTAAAATCAAATGTTGTTCTGACCGGCTGTGAGAACCATTCAATAAATTACGGTCGATTAGCCTGTCCTCTTGCTGCAGTTACATAGGCTATGTTCCAGCCCATCCTAAGGATGGGTTTTACATACAGAATAAATCGCAGCTTAGAAAAACTCTTCAAGCTGTATCTCTCAGTACACATTTGTGAAGCTGAAATATACTGTATCAGCTAAAGTAACCTTTTTGTTCCATTTCCACATATTCATTGGTTTGAAGGCCAAACAGGCTGTATTATTGCGTGGTATAGGGCGTTTCCTCCCAGCAATTTTTGCACCAAGTAGTAAAAAAAGCTTTTACTGTAGGACTTCTCAAGTAGTGCAGTTTTACAAGGTCCTGACTGCAATGAAGCTTTGTTTAATAAGCAATGGTTAGAAGGAGTGTGGTATGGGTTCCTGTGGCTGTGCTGCATGTCAGACCTCAGAACTTGTCTGTCCTCTCCACTCAATCCTAACACCTCTTTGCATGTCTTCTCTAATATGTCTTGGGATATGTCGTGCAGATTAAAGGAACAGTATTTCCTTTGAAGGAACAAATCACTGCTTTCTCAGTTGTATTTGTAGAAAGGCTTTATCTTCTTTCCCACGCAATAACTCTTGTAGGTAGGTAGCTAGATGACTACATTCTGGTATTCTGGTAGCTACTTAGCCCTGTTGTTTCACCTGTGAGAGAAATGTGTTTGGAGCAGTATTAAAGAGCAGGTGTTGTTCCTTATGCTTGCGTAGAGGTGTCGAGAAAGTCTACTTTTTCCCTTAATGGACTTGTCTCGCTGTTACCAACTGCTCTTTTGAAAACAACGTTGTTATCGTTTTGTGGTCTTGTCAGCTTCAGTATCAAACTTCTTTGAAGAACTCTGATACTGTGTTGGGATGCTGTGCCACTGAAGAATTTTAAATCAGTGAAAGAAATGTGCTTGCTTTGGCAGTGTCACGAACTGGGGAGTTGGTCTAGTGACAGATCATTGATAAAGTTTTTAAATGAATCAACAGCCTAAAAGATTAATCGTCTGAGCTGCAATGTTTCAGCAGTGCTAACTCCACAAAGGAGATACTACAATTGCTGCAATGAGTAAGATTCGTGCAGCTTCATGTAGATTATGGTATGATTATGTAAAATATTTTGATGAAAGTTAATAAGATGGCTAGCACCTGCTTAATTCTAATGTTGCTAAGTATTTTTGCTTGTAAGCATTGGAAAGAGTAGTATGATTTTAGATGTCTAAATGCTGTGCAAAACAAATGTTTTTCATTCCTGAATAAGGAAATCAATTTTAATAGAAGAGCAGTCTTGCACTCATGGAAAATTCAGGTGAAGTCAGACATAGGAAATGTATTTATCAAAGAACATTTTTTTTTTCCCGCTAGAACAAAACAAGTCCCAGATAACCAATTTTGACATATACTGTATCTTAACCATTTTGTAATGTAATATAGCTCATAACTTTGCCCTGTCATTTCAGTTTAAGTTTTGACCAACAGTATAATCCTTTTATTAAACGGACAAAACAAAAAATGGAGAGAAACTTTGTCCTTCACGTTTCTTCTATATTTGGTGTAAGTCGTGACAAAATGAGCAGCCTGTCTCACTGAAAAGCACCTTCATGTGATGAACAGGTCAGACTGGAGAATGGAAGAAGCTGATTAATTTCATGCTAGTTTGAATTGTGTGTCCCATGACATCTTCAAAAGAAAGAAAACAATAAAATGGGGGGCTAGTATGTTGTACTGTCTACTTGGTGATTTTGAAAGAAAGATCCCGTTAATGTGGTATTACTACACTTGCAATCAATATTAGTCTAATCCTGCCAACACTGAAGGCTAAATACAGTGGTTGCTGGTAAAAAGCCATTTGCAAAGCAAATATTTTGTAAACCAAACTAGTCAGGTTCAAAAAGAAAAACACAGGTGTACCTAAGGTCACAAATGAAGGGTTTTCATTAAATTGTTCAGGTGCAGAGTTGCAATGGCTTTACACATTATTGAGCTGGCTTCAGGCACGTGCAAAGCAAGCAGATTTTTTTTTTTTTTTCTGAAAGTAGATGGACAGGGAAAGGCAAGGAGTCCTACTAAATTGCAAAGTCATGGCTCAGATGTCTGTTCCTCCTGTGCCTGTCCCTGGAGGAGATGCAGACCACCTGTTTGAGAAGATCACGCTGCTGCACAGCTGATAGCTCTCCTGCTGCTTCCTGTGAAACCCTAGAGAGTGGCCACTGATTAAGGTGGGAGAAGCAGGAACTACTTGAAAGGGCCAAATGGCAGCTCCTTGCAGGAGCTCGTCTCTTTCCCCGTCTCCTCAGAGCAGTGTGATGTGCTCTGCAGAGCTGCTCTTACCTTGCTTTCTCCTCTCCAGGAGAAACTCGTGTCCTTCCCACACGTGCAGCAGCAGCCTGGGGTGGAGGGAAGGGTGTGTGGGTTGCTGCTCTCATGGGGAGTGCTAGCTCTCGTGTAATTATCTCTGTTAGAGGGAGGTGGAGACTGACCCTTTTGGCGCGCAAATTAGCTATTTGTTGTGTAGGAAAGGGGATGGCTTCTGGCTGCGGAAGTGGGAAAAGGCTGCTGCACAGGGGGAGTGGTGCGAGCAGCAGGATGCAGTACCTTAGGGAGCCGGGGGACAGGAAGAGAGGTCCCTAGGTGGTACTGGTAGTTTCCACTCCGAAGCTCACATCATCCTGAGAAAGGCAGGAAGGGGCTGCCTGTGGGAGAGGACAGGAAGCAGTGCAAGATTTCCATGCACACGTCCACTGAGGCTGTTCCTTTTCACACCTGTCCTCATCTCCCTTTTGAACTAGCCCTGCTGCCAAATATTTACCTTTGCCTGCCCCACAGACAGGCCTTGCAGGCTTCACCATTACCAAAGCTTATGTTTTAGTGATTTGGCTGAGTTGTCAGGCTGGGATAAACCTCGTCATCCTATTGTTATTTTTCCTACTTCTGTAACATGTTAAAACAGATTTATGTGTACGTGTGTGTGTTTTTTTAAAGGGGTTTTGATTAGAATAGAAGCTTAAAAAAATAAATGTTTACTTTAGATAAGGCAATACAGAAAGACTGTCAGTCCTAGCCTCTTGAGAGCGTGGTATTTGGGACGTATTTGGGGAGGTTTGTGGTTTTGTTGCTCTGCAGTGGATGTACAGCATATTTCTAATCCCATTTCCTCTCAGGAATTTGTTATAGGATAGTGTTCCCAAGTGGAAGAATGGGGACCAATAGTGTCTGACTTATTTTGAATGTTTATATGACAGAAAAGAAGCATCCCCCAAATCCTGATAGCCACCGTAAATTACACTAATAAACAGACCTGCCAGTCACCCAGTTCAGGTGAAATAGTAGCACAATGTAAATATAAGGACTAATTACTTTCCCTATTAATTCTGCTAAGCATCCCGCGCTTTTGGGGGTATTTTTAGGTCAGACGGTTAGGCCCTCTGAGATCCTGGAGTTTGACCTCACCCTGTAGGTGGCTGCTGGCTATATGACACAAAACGCGGTTTGTTAAAGTTTGCATACTTGTTCTGAAATTGTAATTCATGCTTCCTTCTCTGTTATCCTACTCACTGTTTTCCTCTTCAGACCGTGTTTTTCTTTGTTGTTCTCTCATCTGGCCTTCTGCAGGTTGTCTTCTCACTGATCCCCTAACTGTTAGAAGGTATTTTAGTGTTTCGTGTGCATGCAAATACTTCCTCAGTAAGGTACTATCGGACGTGCATCCCAAGTTAAGGATCAACGCACAGACCCTAGCTGTAATGCCAAAGCCTCTAAAAAGAGATTTTTACCTGCCTGTGCTTACAGTGAGGAAAAGTAATTCTGGTCCAGCCAGACACTGTTCCTGAAGGGCATGAGTCACCGCTGGGAGGTGAGACAGGCTGAGTCAAAAACGGGTACAGCTCATTGTTAGGAACAAATGACACGGGATTTGTGGGAAGGCAGACAGCAGCAAGGGTTGCTGGTGTTTCAAGGCAGGCGATGGTCCCACAGGCCAGGTAAAGCTGCCAGGTCACACAACCTCACCTCGCTCCAAGAGACAGTGCTCTTTTTCTCTGCTTTATTTATTCTTTACTTCCTTACTTTTAATGAAAGAATCTGGGGCTACATATTTAAAAATGGCAATTCTTCTCCTGCATTCAGAACTTAAAATTCTCAGTGAAATCCGCTCGTGGGCTTTGTTCTCCCCAAGTTGGTGGCTCGTTTTTGTGCGTCTGCTTTTAACTGGCCTGTCAGGGGGGTGATTTGAAATGGTGTCCGAATGACTTAGCGCGCGGCTCTCTCACCGAGCGTGACTCAGTCTGCCGAAGCACAACCCGTGGGTATATATAGGTCACGAAATACTCATAGGAAGACGTTTAGCTCGGAGTCTCTGTCACCAGGAGCGGGGGAATGTCTGACAGGCGTTAGAAAGAAATCTTTGTCGGGGTGGATCTGACGGGAGCGCTCGAGCCTCCGGCGGGGCCTTTGTCTGGGCCGTGCAGGGATGTGCGTGGCCCAGCGCTCCCGAGGCCGGCCGGCCGGCATTAGCGCTTTCCTGCCTTTCAGCAGGCGGATATTTTATCCAACGTAGGCCAGGCTATTCTTCCAGACTTTAAGCCTGTTATTCATATGCGATAGTGCACCCAGGGCACGGTAACTACCACTAAACTTAATTGCGCGCTTTGCTCTGATTTATGGAGGTCGCCGGCAAAAAGCGCCAGCCTGTCAACTCGCTTCACCTGGCAGCCGGCCAGCCCCCTGACAGGCCCACCTTTGATTTAAACAAATCCGAGAAATATGTAAAGTTTGCTGTGGGGTTTGGTGTTTGTGTTTTTTTTGTTTGTTTTTATTTTTGGAAGCGGCTTTGCCGTGATTTGATAAAAGGGAACCACAAAAAAAAAAAAAAAAAAGCGAAACCAAAAAAAAAAAAAAAGACAAAAAATAAAATAAAAACTAAAATAAAAAAAAAAAACCCGCGGCCGCGCAGGTGTCGGGAGCGTTGGGGCGCTGATTGAGAGAAGCAGATGGCTGCAGTCGGTGGCCGCCAGCCAGCGGAGCAGGTGCTGGTCACGTGGCCGCGGGTTGCCAGGGCGATGCGAGCGCTCTCGGCGCGCAGATGAAAGGCCGGGGGCCCCGCTTCAGCTGTAGCATTGTGTAATTTGTGGCAGTTAGAGCGGAAATAAACGCTGGAAATGGAGCCGCATAGTAGGGGAGACTCCTGGCCATGTGCGGCCTGCGCGCCGGGGCGGCCGCGGGAGGCAGGGGCGGCTGGCCGCGCTCCGCGCCTCTCCTCCCACTGGTGGCTCGCTTCCCCTCGGCGGTGTCAAACTTTTCCCTTCCTTTTTTTTGGTCAAAAATCGTCCCAGTTTGAGGTGTTTCCTTCCTAAAAGGCTACGTCGCTCCCCGTAATCTCACCATAGTAAAAATTGATTTTCGAAACTCCCATTTCCACGTTTGAACTTTCCTCTTTTTTAACTCAATATTAGTTTAAATACAGGCTGCGGAAGAGGCTGTGCCACGTCTCACAACCAAAGCACTATATGTATTTATAACTGTAGTCAGAAAATTAAAATTGCAGCTCCAAAACATGCCTCCGGTTGACGAATGCGCTAATCAAAGTGAATAAGCGCAAAGCTGCTATTTGTTTGGGAAGCTACAAGCCTGGGAATTATACAGGAAAAACAAACCCCAGACGGTGTCCTGGGTGTGAAATTAAAACACGAAGGGAGCAGAAGCCGTGTAGAAGCGACTGAAATAATGTCTGGCGATCGGTAATTCCCGTTCGCCAAATACCAGTGAGTGACTCTGTGTGAGCAGCTTTCTTCTCAACATTTCGATGACTCTGTAAGAAACGGTGTGTCAGAACAGTGCCAGGCCTGAGGGGCAGACCACAGAGGGGAAAACATGCTATCAAAAACCCACACCAGTGTCAGAGACTAAATGTGTTGAAGATTTCTAGCTTTTAGCACCAGTTCTTCCTCTTTGCCATTTAAAAATTTCATCTCTGTGCTGCTGAAAGTCATCTCTGTTCTTGACTTGGTGGCGATGTGTTTAAAGCTGGGCTTTGATACAGGCACCCTGAGCTACTCCCAAGGTCTTGATGCGGTTAGAAAGATACGGTCCCAGCTCCTCTAGAGGTGAACGTTTTCATAAGGGGTGGAGGGAACCAACCCCCAAAACCTTTCTGTGCCAGTAGTGGATATAGCTTGCAAATATCATGCAGATGCTGAGATACCAGGGTTTTTCCCCCCTCACTAGAGAAACAGAGGTAGAAAACCTGTGAGAAATGTCAAGGTGAGGTAACCGGTCCAGGTAGCTGCAGCTGACAACCACAAGCCTGGTCTGGCCAAGTGCCTTGAATCCTTCCTGCAGGCACTGCTCCAGTGCCACGCACTGCTGTCACGTGCGTTGAGTCCCCAGATGTGCACTCGGAGCTGACACAAAAGCACCTTTCCTGTCCCACTACTTGGAAGTAACAGGGACCCTGGACTAAAATGAAGAATTTTTGCCTTTGGTCCCTTGTGCTGGTAGTCCTTCCTCTGGTTTTGCTTGCCTCATCCACATGGAATAGCAAGAAAAGTACATTTGTAATCCTCTTTTCTCTTCACGTGTGTCAGGTTGTGCAAATAGTGTTTGCAGACGGTGCAGGTTTTGAGCAGAGCAGCTCTTCTTTACCGGTCTCATTTTCAGTTTCTTGTTCAAGATACATTCACTGTCAATATCCAAGATACCAAAGGGAGGATATTTCCCCATTCCCCTGTTAAGGAATGGGAAACATATAGCAATGGCCCATGCATCATTGGTTTTTACAGTAATGCTTAAATACTTTAATATAAAGCAAGGCAGTTGAAAATAACGAAGTCACTGAAAATAAACATCTTGCCGATTAACTGTTCTGTTAAGTGCTTTTTGCTTACATTTCAATACAAATATTGATTAAAAATACCTCTGTTCTAGTAACAAGAAAACAGATTCTGAAACTAGTGCTGCGAAGAAAAAGGTTAACAAGGGAAAGGAAGGTTCTGAAAACTCAGATTTGGAAAAAACTCCACCACCATCACCTCATCCAGAAGATGAAGATGACCCAGGGGTTCAGGTAATGCTCTTTCAAGTTCACTGTAGTCTTTGGCAATTTAGATGCGTGCAATGGTAGTTCTCACAGTCTTTGTTACATGGACAGAGATTATGGTGTTGAATCTTCTGGTCTGCCTACTTAATATAGCATTATAGGGTCTTGCTTATAAGCCTCTTGTTTGTTTTTTGCATTGGCTTTGGAAACCTGAAATCAAAAATAAAACATGACAAAGCAGGATGAAGGAAATCTGCATGTCGGGAACTTGTTACTACACCACTTTAATACGTGAAGGGCTTTTCAGGACTGGCAGTCATCAGCTAACGCTGATAATTTTTCTTCACCACTGCCCACCTGTCAATTTCTCTGTAAACTTTCTTTCACATAAAGAAAATCTGGAAATAGGAATAGAGCATATATAAGAATTTTCATGTGTTCTGCTGCTAGTCATGTTAAAAGTACTCAGCTCCTGGCTTGCTTCTGCTGGCAGTGCTCACAGTGAGCATTAAAAATAAGAATTTCCTCATGAAAGGATACAGGCAAATTATGATGGAAGAATCATGAAGTTCCTAAACTCATGCTACTATTACTGGAGTCCATTGCATTCAGCAATTGCATATCAGCTTGCTTTTAGTTAGATAGCTGTTGAGACCAATGACTGGTGGTTGAAAAGGCTGGTGAAAAGGTTGCCAAATAGTGGTGTCCTAACAAGACACAGTCTATGCCTTCCTTCTTACCATTTTCCAGAAGAGATCTAGAGGATAATAAAATGTGAGTGATCTGGAGTATTCTTGTTAGAAAAAAATGCAGCAACAGAGAAAACAGTATTTCTGGTTCATGAAAGCTATGTATTCCGAATGAGAACAGTTGAGATACACCATAGCATTACAATGTTTGAAGAATAAGTTTTCCATCCTGTGTCACAAGGCTTTTAGCCTGATTAACAGCACTGACAAAAGTTGTAGAAGAAACTTGGGGGCTGATTGTGGGGGTTATTTTGCAGGTCACTGTATACTCTTTATATACCATGCACAGGTCGAAATATATGCATGTCTTTTGTTTTCAGTTTAGTGTGACAAAACTTTCTCTTTTTGCAATTCACTTGGGTGATAAATTTTACATTTGAAATATTTTTCTTTTTTTTGGAAATACAAGTGTTAGGGTCTTTGCATTACTTAATTTTTTCTTAATATGTTTTTCCTCACATTCTGCATGTTATACACCCCCACACTTCTTCATGTAAATTCAGGGAAGTTTTCCATCATATACACTAGGACAGCTAGGATTAATAAACTTGTTATGCATTTCCCAATGCAGGTAGTTATGTGGTTGTCTGAAACTCCATTGTGTTCTTAAATACTGAGTCACCTATAAAGATCTTACTTAGTAATGCAGAAAATGACATATTATTATCTTCAGAGAGGAATATTTACTTTTGTTGTGTTACCATACAGTTTTTTAACATTGCTATCAAGCCTTTCCATGTACAGATCAGTTAAAGAGTAAAAGGTAATCTGATGCAAGTACATGTATGCACAGTTTCTGACAAAGACGCATAAGCATTGCAAAGCCTTATGTGTATGCCAGAGGAAACAGGAAGCTAACCAAGTCAATAAACATCAGGGAAGGTTACCATTACATCTGAGGTCTCCTTTCTGTCAGGGAAATGGAAGAAGAGATTTTTGGCACAAAGAATAGTGGTAAGACTTACCTATTGAGCCAAAAGAAGATTGATATTTTCCCAGCAGTGATTATGGAAATGAGGGTGTAAATTTGCCAAGTAACATCTATTTTCAAGTATAAAAATATTGCTATCATATTACAGTTATGTAGGAAACCCCGTAAGTTACTGTGCTAAAGGTAGAAGCCACATCATGGTTGTTTAAAGGATGTCTTTGCTCAAAAATTACGTTTTCAGTTTAAGACAGAATTTCCTATTTTCTAAAGCACATCAGATATTTGTGCTTAAAGAGCTAAGTAAATTTTAAACTTCATTTATGTGGATTTAGAGAGACAGATCTGTTGAACAAGCTGTATAAGTGCTTACATGTACCAGAGAAGATGCGTGTTAAGCTGAGAAAGATATAAAAAAATAATTAATATATCAGTTCATAAAAATGGATTTTTAGCAGTTGAAATTCAGCATCTTTTTAAAATATGTATGTGAGCCCATTGAGATATTTAATGATGAGTTAACAGCTTCCCTCAACAGCATATGCTATCAGCTTCTGAAAATGTATAACCTGATGCAGACTATCTGGGAATTTGAATTTTATTGTTGCAGAAAGTGATGACTGACACTGAGTGATATGTCGCAAATTCTGCCAAATGAGTGCTTGTATATTTTGCAGATTTTCTGCAGCTTCTCTGAATCTTTCTCTCACCCTGGAGATGAGGGTATGGGGGAGACAAGAACTACGTTTTCACTTGGGGTGGTCCAATTTTTTCATTCTATGCTATTCAAGTTTGGGGTCTTTTCCTGTGCTGTGCTCCAGGATGGCCTTCTCAACAGTGCTGTGTCAGGGAAGTGAGGAAATCATATTTTCATTGTATTTCCCCTACAAGATAATCTGGTACAACTGGGGAGATGAGGAGACCACAGAAGTGTGTTGTCACTGCTTAGTGACACTGTGAGCTGTGCTGTGGAAAGGTGGGATTTGGTTCCTGCACTGGCCATCTGTCAAAGTTTGTAGTAGACATGGTGCAACTTCTTGCTTTTGATTTGCTTTCTGAGATATGCCTTTTACTTTTCTAGTGGCTTTTTGGAATGCTAAAAACAAACATTATTACTTTACAGCTCAGAGCAAGCATGAAGTATTGTGGGTTATGTTCTGTTTTTACAAAAGTTAAGAGGAGCCAACAGGCATGAGTTTAGAATGGTGCTGTCTTGATTCCTACCACGATGCTGAAAAAATAATAGTGTTCACTACACAGTCGTGTATTTGAGAAGTATGAAGAAGCTTTCTCAGTTACTGTGCAATTTATCAGTTTCATTTGTCATGAAAAACATCGCTGCTTTCCATGTAGAAGCGACGCTCCAGCAGACAGGTGAAAAGGAAGCGTTACACAGAAGACCTGGAGTTCAAGATTTCAGATGAGGAGGCAGATGATGCTGATGCTGCTGGAAGAGACTCTCCTTCAAACACTTCTCAGTCAGAGCAACAGGTCAGATTTGAATGGACTGGAAAGGTGGATGTAACTGCAAAATTCAGAGTTCAAATATGGGCTCTTTTTCTGAATGATACTCATCCTTGGTTGGCACAGTGTGCCAGAAGGAATTAGCTTTTTACCTTCTTAAAGAACATATTCATTCATGACTTTGTTTACAAGCTGGTGATATGCAATTTGACACAGTTCTTTGAAATTAATAGTTTCTACCTAAAGGGAACCTAAACTGGACTGCTAGGAGTCTGAATTTACTTCTCTGAATTCAGTGGTCTGGCTTCTGTGACTTTAATAAACCACTCAAGCTTGTTCCCTGCTGCTAGGCACCATAAGAACCCCTTTATGAAATTACTGCCTTGTAGTACCCAGCAGGGTACACTTTATTCTCTGTGCAATGTAAATGATGGATAAAATAGTTTGAGTAAGATGAGGGGTAATAATGTAGGAATGACTGTTGTAACAATCTCATTGTTTTGTAGTGCTTTTTCAAAGAACTACTTCACTTAACTAACTGATAACCTATTGGCGAATATAGACATGTTCTTTGGTATTTCATTTGGCAATTTGTTAAGCCCTCTGAAATACTGTATGTGATCTCCGTTGTTAATTGTGCCTTATCAGAAGGAGAATTTGCTAGGTTCGCCTGCAGTTGTAACCGTGGGAATCACATGCAATTTTGATAGCTATCGTGTGGACATTTACACAGCCAACCAGCGTTCTTGAATGTCTCCTAATATTTAGACTGTTTGGTGCTGAAAGCATGTATAATTTTAGGAGAGGTGAACTGATCTCTGTGTGTGCATGTCAGCCTTTGTGAGAAAGCTGGAGTTCCATTAGCTCTTAAAAATGTGTTTAAACAAGTATCCTTCGATCCTTTATTATGGCATTAAATATATTTGGATCTTCTCAGTTCTCATGCTGAGAGAAAAAAAAATCCTCCCATGTATTAAAGTCCTGTTGGAAAAAATTATTTGAAGTTTTCTAATGAAGGAAGTAAGTAAGAATCAAAAATTCTATATGCACAGCCATAATTCTTGTATGATGTTTGTGATGTAGGAATCTGCTGATGCCGAAGGTCCTGTTGTGGAGAAAATCATGAGTAGTCGTTCAGTCAAGAAAAAGGTAAAACAAAACACAACCTCTTCCCTCCACATTTTTAGACAAGCTAAACCCCCATTAGGTTCTCAAAAATGCTTAGATATTTCTAAGTAAAACATTGTTTTACTGGATAGAATTGGTTCCCTAAGAATGTCTTTAGATACTGTTTAGAATGCTTTTGGATAGACATACAGAAAACAGGTTGCTTGTTTAGTCTTCTGGTCTTTTCTTGCATCTCTTCAAATGAAATTTTTTTTTCCCAAATGCATACACCTGGGTGAAAATTGCTGTGCTCTTCACTTAGAGTAACGTTTCATGGGAGTTGAGGAGTGAGAGAACCCTCCTGCATCCTAGGTTTCTGCCTTTTGTAGGTTTAAAAAAAAAAGTTCTTGCCCAAAACTTTTGCATGTTTTGACAGTTGTTGTACTTAGCAGCCCATACAAGTTCACTTGAGATCAAGAATGTTACATACAGAGGTGTTCAGTGTTCTCCATGTTGCTGTGCTAAGATGGTGAAAAAAACCAATGTTTGGCTAAATGTGGTTCTCTTTTAATTCTGCCCTGATCACTGATTATGTTCTTATTTTGCTACAGACTCCTCTAATCTACTTGAGAATTTGATTGGCCTTTGCACTTCCAAATTATTAAACACTGAGTAGGAAGTAGAGAAGAGCTTTTTTTCCAAAGGAGGCATTATTGTATTTTACAGACTCTTTTGTGTAGTTAGTTCTCTGACTGATCTTACAGCTGGACAAAAAAAACCCTGTTTGATTAATATAGATATAAAGCTCATGGTGGTCTTAGTTAACCAGAAATATTTCTTTTCCTCAAAGTGTTAATTTTTCAAATTCAATGAGGAAAAGTTGTGTTTATTCATGTGTTTTTTGTTATGGGTTTATGTTTTATTTTATTTTATTTTATTTTTATTTTATTACTACTGCCACAACATCATTAATGGCTTTGTAAACCTAAATTCATGCAATGTCATGACTGGCTTTGATTGAATTTGGTTCTACAGCTTTTACAGCACAAACCTCTAGGGTTTGTGGTTTTTTGAAGTCTAGAGCTCTATTTTGTATTTTAAACCATAGGCTTATTTTTTCAGATTAACTTAATGTAGTATAAACTTAATAATTAGTTGTCCTGATGGTCTACTAGGTAGGAGAGGAGAATGTGATCTTTTCATAAATGTCTTTACATTTGAAGCTGTTTTTCACCAATTATTCTTCTCTTCTTCCTCTCCCCTGCAAACAAAGGTGTGATTACTCATGGGGAGTGTGTATTTTGCTGCAGTTTGTGGGAAGTGGTTGGTCTGCTGCCTACATGTCTTTGATTGCAAGCTCTGCTGGAGGCAAGCTCTATTTTGAGCTCTTTCTTTAATGTTTTTTATGGATTGTATTTGCAGGTTTGAGGGGTGTCTCTTGTTTCCTGCTCTTCCTCCCAACACTCCTCTCTATCCCCAAAAAATGGATTTCAGGATGTTAATATTTAACATCTGAAGTATCCAACTGTGCTTTTATTAAAGGTCTTTTACACTCTTACTAACATCATCAAAACCCCAGTTGTTAGATTACTAATCAAAGTAAAATTGCTGCGATCAGGACCAACGCATAAAATAAACATGAGGAAAGGCTTCGCTAGGAAACCTTTCAGTGAATTAGGTTGTAACAAAGATGTTTCGTTCAAATAAAGGACATTAGATAATGAGTACGCTTTTGAAACAGTATTCTTATCTTAAAATTATGCTGCTTTTCTCAAAAATCGCCTTAGTCTAGTTTAGAAGTTAACCATACCCGAAGCAGTACTGTATAGTACTTCAAGTACAACAGACAATGTTTTTCCCTGTTGTTCTTAACATGGAATTTTTAATTCTGTTGAATACTCTTACCTCTTGCAGAAAGTGCTAAGTACATGCATCATATTCTCTTTCTAAACTGTGATAGTCCTGATGTTTTCGGTTCGTATGTGGAAATCTTTCATTTCTCCAATTCTTTCCCTAACCAACTTCATCCCCCTTTGGATTTCTGATACCTAACTTTGAAAAGGCATGGCTAGAACTAAATACGCTATTCAGCACAACATGTATTTTGGAAAGATGTGGAGTTTTTGGAGCACTGTACCTGCATATTACACATCTGAATTTCTCTTTTTGCATACCAATACATGGCAAGAATTATATACAGAAGAACTGTGTACAAATGCATAAATCTCATCTACAAACTGGTTAGTTTAAAACCAGTTAGTTAGTACTGTGTATCTGTAATTGGTTTTAATATATATGACTTTCCATCTGTCATTAATATGTTCTAATATTTTTCTAGCAGGTGATCTTCCTGTTTGTTTTTTTGTTTCTTTGTTTTTTTGTAGCCCTTACTTGTTTCTACACTTCAGTGACTTGCTCAAATAACTTTTGTATTAGCAGGTATTACTGTATCACTTCTGTGGCAAAGGCAGTGCAGAATTGTATTTGCTTGAAGGAAGGGATCATTTATTTCTTCAATTATCTGCAAAGACTGTGGAGATAAGATTGTCAATTATGTCACACCTGGGCAATGATCATTTGAAGAATCCTGTGCTGCCCATGTCTGACGTGCTATTTTAGGATGTCTGCATAACCAGTTTTGGGGGAATTTTGCATAAATGTTCTGTCTCACCTTTTTACTTGGTTAATGTAAACGTGAGTTGTGAGGGTTAGACAGTGACGTAGAGCGCATAATCTGTCTCATTCATGATATACTCATGTATTTAGTACACGCTATTTGAGCACTGGAGATTGTAACTTGATCGGAATTTAGTGTTCTATTTTCTTTTTTTTTTCTTTTTTTCCAAGCAGCATGAATGCTAGAATAAGATTTTTAAAGGATTTTTTTTTTCTGAAATACTCTTTCTTTAGTTGAATCTTTCAATCACACTCACAGAACATATAATAACATAGAACAATAATTACCTATTAGACAACACAATAGCACTTTTTACTTGTGAGAGTTACAGGATTTATCAAAATTTACATTGTAAATTATTGTTACTATATTGGCAGATGACAAAAAATACACTTGACTAAAATGCTGCAGAGAAGAGTTAAATTGGCTAATACGAAACCTTTATATAAAAGTGTTTAACCACACTGTCACTATAAGATTGATGAATCTCAAAGGTTCCTGATTTAAAACTAATAAAGAGACTCGGCCATAATACATTTCAGGGAAAAAAAAAAAAGGCAGAATCTTAAAATTAGAGATGACTTCTTAAGGAGTGATTTTGCCTCAGGGAGTGCATAGATTCAGATAATAGGATCTTCATTTTTTTATACTTCAGTTTTGACCTCTAATTATGAATACCTTCTTGAGAGATACTCCATTTTATTTATTTATTTATTTTAATTACTATTCTTCAAATTCTTTCATTTGACGGTGTCTTTGCAAGTGATTGAAAGGCTCATCCCTGTGTTTAGGGTTAAAGGACAGTTTATCTTCTTCAACAGAGGATGCAAGAAGATCAAGAAGTAGTTCCAGTTCCAGGAATAGCTTGTTGCCTTCCATTTGTCCAGGGAGACCTAGGTGGAAGCTGGTGTCACTTCTCTCTCTAGAGATGAACGTAAACTGTACCAGAGTGATATAAACCCTAAAATGATAAAACCCCTTGCTAGTCTGCAAGAGAAGGAATACTTTGTAAACTGAGATTAGGAGTGCATTAACCTGTGATCTAGCACGGTAAAGAAAAAGTTAATGCAGCTACTAGTGTTGCTTTCTAATAGTGCTGCTACGGAAGTAATATCTAGCCAGCAACTTTTTTTGAGAGAGAGAATTCGAAAGATGACAATTCATCCTCTAGTTTTAGAGTAATCTGCTCTTACTCTCTTCCTTCTCTCTTCCTTCTCTCTTCCTTCTCTCTTCCTTCTCTCTTCCTTCTCTCTTCCTTCTCTCTTCCTTCTCTCTTCCTTCTCTCTTCCTTCTCTCTTCCTTCTCTCTTCCTTCTCTCTTCCTTCTCTCTTCCTTCTCTCTTCCTTCTCTCTTCCTTCTCTCTTCCTTCTCTCTTCCTTCTCTCTTCCTTCTCTCTTCCTTCTCTCTTCCTTCTCTCTTCCTTCTCTCTTCCTTCTCTCTTCCTTCTCTCTTCCTTCTCTCTTCCTTATTTTTTTTGATAGGTATAGATGTATAGATATAAAATGGAGGGCATTGATTTATACAGGGGTCAACAGTTTCATCTGTTTTGTGTTACATACGATGTTGCAGATGTTGCTGTCCCTGAAGAAGTATGTAAAACAGAAAATCCTCTTCTATTTAAAACTGTCCCAAAGTTCATTAGCAAACATAAACCGTTAATGTTGTGACAAAAACTGAATTCTAAGTGTGTGCCTGGTGCACTGTCCTTAGTTTGTCCTATGGCTAGGTTCAGGAGTAATACTTTGTTGAATTACATGCCATATGTTATGCAATACTTTGGCACTAGGGATGAGTTAAGAGTAGTCTCAACCCTTAGCACCGAATGCCCTTGGTTTTGCTGGTTTATATCACAACTTTAACCTTGCTTTAAATGTAGTTTTTGGGTGTTAATTTAATTTGGCTGCTCTGTATGTGAGACATCTTGCCTGAGTGAATTTAATTGCACCATTGAGTAAAACTAAAGCCATGAACACTGATGCACTAAAATTCTAGCAGAGGTATAAGGTTTAGTTTTATATGGCTTCTTGTTTGGAGTTATTAACTATATGGAGGAATAAACCCCCTTTAAAACTCTTTTTTAAAACATTACAAAACCCACAATGTAAAGTTGCCATGAGCCAGCCAAAAATAATACATATGGCATTCAGGAGTGCAGTTGCTAATTGGCTGCTGCCTGAGAAAATGGTACACTTGGCTTCTACTTAACACTGTGGGTTTGGCAGAAAGCCAGATTTGGGGTGAGGTTGTGAATGAAGCTGCATGTGGTTAGGGAGGAGTTCAAATGATTCATGTCTTGGAAGTTGTAGTAAGCAGTGCAGTATGTACTTGGGTAAGCTGCTGGGGGAAACTCCTTACCCATGTCCTCCTCCCACCTACATTTTCCTACCCCTCCACTTGTCTCCGTATGTGGGTATCATATTGTTTGTTTTAATCAATGATTTAATCGGGGCTTTTCGAAGTTTTAATTCATGTTTCAACAATTCTTTTCTTATAGATGGAAAATGGAGAGGAGGTAGAAGTAGAGGAATTCTATGTAAAGTACAAAAACTTGTAAGTAATGTCACAGGTTTGATTCATGGTTTTGAGTTCACATAATAGTTGTTAAAAACTGGATTTGTCAACAACATAGTTTACTATCAGACTTCAAACATGGCTAATGTTTAATCCAAACCAGTAGCAACTAAATAAGGAAGTAGATGCATTGGTGGTAGCAGGCCTGATAATGTCTCCTTAATTTGTATTCTCTCCAAAATGAAATACATAGGTAAAATTGCTCTACTATTAAACTTTAATTTAAGGCTCATTATCCATGTGCAGTTTCCTGAGCACATGCTTATTTATCTGTATTGATCTAATTGCAACTATAGAGTTTTAATCTCATAATGTGCGTGCAAACTAATCAAAAATAACCCATAACGTTGCTTCAAAAACAAGATTTGTATTCAAGAAAATGTACTATGAAAATAACGAGATAGCTGCCCCTCTGTAACAGGGATGCTACAGGGGTGAGAACAGCATGTTGCTTTACTTCTGGGCTCTGAAACTGCAGTGCCATCAGTATTTAAAATAACATACTTCACAGCTGGATAAGCTCTTTTTTCTTTAAGAAGAATAGTGTGTCTTCTTTAATCTCAGAAACTTTTCCACCTGAGGGGCAGAAATTTACTTAAAGTGAGTTTCTTCTCTCAGCTACCTGACTTCACTTTGAATATGCTGCCACCTTTGTACCCTTTGCACTACATTAATGGTGGTATGATGTTTAATAGCTTAATGACGGTTTGTTAGTTTTATTACATTGGAATATATTTGTTGTGTTAACTATTTGTGTGTTACACTTCTTAGACTCTCAAAAGCTCTATTGCTTCATTTATCAAGTAGGACAAGTCATTTCAGCAGAGATGCTGTTTCTCAGTCGAAACTTTGTGTTCTTAAAGATCAGCTGTCATGGAACTGCATTTACAAGGGTTTTTCTTTTATTTCTGTAAATGTTTAAACTTCAGTTGACTAGTATGCAACTTCTAATTATAGTGCTGTTCTCAAAAAAATATAGTGTATATCCTGTTAGCATATGAATTGTTTACGTAGCCTTATTAACTTTTAAAAATCCTGCTATTTGCTAGAGTATGACATTAAATGGTGACATACATCTTGTACAGTAATTATATTTGAGTATGACCAATAAAAATCATCTTAGTGTGAAACACTAAATGTATGGGGTATGTATGTAAATTTTATTTGGGTGGGAGTTGCTTTTATTTACTGACCAGTTTCTCCATTAGTAAGTATAATTACTCCCAGTAAAGGTGATTTGTTCATAACTTGTATTATGAAGAGGGTAGTGTCTGGATTCCAAGTGCAGCACTGCAATGGGCTGAAAAGGTGTAGCTGTACTAGTGGGATACACAGGAATATGCAATAGAAGTGCAGTTTTGAGTAAGATTTTCTCTTTTGTCTTCTAGTTCTTACCTTCATTGCCAGTGGGCATCTGTGGAAGAGCTGGACAAAGACAAGAGAATTCAGCAGAAGATTAAGCGGTTTAAGGCAAAACAGGGCCAGAACAAATTCCTTTCAGAAGTATGATTGTTTGTTTCTTTTAGATATTTAAGGGATATTCTTATGAATTCTTTTTCCGTATAGAAGCAGAAGATTTTGAACAACTGTAATATATCAGAGGCGTTTATTCTTATATAAAATACAACCATGTTTGATCCAAGCCTAGCAAATTTATGAAGTTCAAGTGATCCATCCTGACTTTATAGCTTTTACTATATATTTTTTTTTTTCTTAAAGTGAATGGTTAGTTGTTCATCTTGTAAGCATGACTCTTACTGAATCAGTGCCAGGTCTGTCTTCTCGGGAGCCGATTATGCCAGAAAAATGCATCACATTTTTCTGTGTTATGGACTGCTGCTCACTAGGGATTCTAAGCTTTTTATCATCAATTTAATTTCACTTAGAGCCATAAGCAGTAGTGTGGCAGGGGTCCTGTCAATAAAAGACCAGATCTGCTGGTTTGTGTTTCTGAAAGCTTACCTTTCAGTAAAATGCTGTCCTTTGAGAAAAAACAGGTTCATGTGGTACCCTATTTATTTATTTATATTTGTTATTACCGTATAGTTCAAGTTAAACAAAACCTGTTTGCAGTTGAAAACTTTCATAGAGTCACCACAGGTTTCTGATTAAGTGCATCCGATTGATATATTCTGATAAAATTTACAGGAATTCGGGGGAAGAGGAATCAATGTGATATACTTCTAGGGCAGAGTATAGAAAGTCTGTGAACACCATGTCAAAACATCCAAAGAATGCTTTGATATTATTATAAAATGGGGTGGCAACTACAAAGAATTAGCTGTATCATATAATGCTAATGCCTAAAGAATTAGAATAAATTAACTTTTAAGACTCCTGATATTTCTGTCTTTAAAGAAGTTAATAAATACATGGAAATTTAGAGGAACAGTCAATACAGTATATCAAGCCATTAAGCAGCATAATTGTAGAATTTAGCATCTGTTTTAAGTGAAGAAACCCACAAATGCTTCTTTTTAAACTATTTTTTATATCTATTCCCAAGAGTGTCATAAATTATTTTAAGTACCTGCAACTTGTGTTTGTTTTTAGGAAAAAGCTATCAAAACATACATAGTCTTTACTACTTTTGTCTGTTTTTTTTCCATTGGAGGGGATCTTGAAAGTGTAAAATGAAACAATGCTTTTGTACTCTAGTGAATCCTGTAAGTTCTTGAAGGGATAAGAAAGGATATAACAAATTGTGATTTTTGGTGAAACTGTAATCAGGCTGTGCTTTTTCTGTGTTTCTGAAATAATAATCTTTGAATCTTGCTTATAAAGCAGTCAGACAATTTCTGTAGTTAAAATAATCCAAAGGCACTTAGTGTACAAGGCTCTAATTTCTTTATTGCAAGCTGTAGTTTTCAAGAATGCTAAATGCATTGCATGCCATAAGCCTTTTCGATTGCTCATTAGTGAATTGTAATTTCACACTTCATTTAAAATATTCTTAAACATTCTCTCACAGTAAAAGGTTTCACACAGTAATTAAGAGGCCCAGTTAACAAAGTCTGAGAAGTCTGATTCCCTCACGGGGAATGATCTTGCTGAATTGTAGCATTTCAATTAACATGTTGAAGTTTGCCAAATATAAATTCTATGTCACCGTGACCCAAAATATTATTGCCTGGTGAAATATATAATAATTTTTCCTCTCAGGAAGAGCTAATAAAGATATCTTGTATATTTTTTTGACTGTTTCCTTGAACAGATTGATGATGAGCTTTTTAATCCAGATTATGTGGAAGTTGATCGAATCATGGATTTTTCACGTAGCACAGATGATAATGGAGAGGTAAACAGAACTTCTAGTGTATTTGTGGTCATATAGACATTGTGTTTAGAATTTATTCTTTATTTGAATATATTAAGCACTTTCTGAAGCTGTATATGTATGCATGCATTATATATGTATGCAGAAAATAGGAAGGCATTTGAGAAAACATTGGCTAATATAGCGATTTCTCTAGAATAAAGTGGCCTTAAGGGGGAATTCCATACTTCTGTGTTACCTATATTTAATGCAAAGCAAAAAACCTCCTATGTAGATAGAAGTATGGTGTCCATGCAGGTTATACAGAATTTAAATGAAGTTTGCAACAGTCATTGCTAAATGGTTAATATTGTTAATAATGATTTAGACTTTGCAGAAAAGGTCCTGGATTTACTGTCTCGTACTTTTTATGACCTGTTCTGCACAGCAAGATCCCTTTGTTTTCTAGGAGACTCCTTTTTGGTCTTGGGAGAATAGAAAGTTTTACTGACTGTGTCTGTGTTTCCATATTGCTTGATCTGTGAATGGTGGATTTTGGGTTGCTTGATCTATGAAAGGTTGGGGTTTTTAAATTGTAAAAATTGGAAAATGAATATTGTTTTATTTTTAAAATTTTAATTTAATACTAGTGATTTCAAATGTAGTGTTGTGCTCCTTTTGGTGGTGAACCTGCATTCCCTCCATTCTAATCTGAATTCATTAGGTCGTTAAGAAGTCAACCTACTGTTTGCTTATCCTTTTGGCTGATTCAGACTTTTAGGTCTGGTAATGCTCTTTGAATTTATCTAGCCTGCAGATCTCCTGTATAAATGGTTACATTTTTATTGTTTTAAATTGTGTTCTGATCTTATTTTTATCTTAACAAAGCCTGTAATGCATTATCTGGTGAAATGGTGTTCGCTTCCTTATGAAGACAGCACTTGGGAGCTCAAGCAAGACATCGACCAAGCTAAGATTGAAGAATTTGAGAAACTGATGTCTAGGGAGCCAGAAATGGAGCGTGTGGTAAGAATTGGCTCTGTACAGAGGATTTTATTTGAAAATAGTAAAGTAATGTGGTCTTTCAGAAACCACTAATGGGATTTGCTGTATTTGAAACAGGAGCGACCTCCTGCCGATGACTGGAAGAAATCGGAGAGTTCCAGGGAGTATAAAAACAATAACAAACTCAGGGAATACCAGTTGGAGGGAGTAAACTGGCTTCTTTTCAATTGGTACAACACGTACGTAAAATATTGCTTACTACTGAATCCTGCTTTGGAAAAGCTTTTATAGCTTATATGCAATTATAACCTTTAAAAGTAGTCTTCTCAAATGAGCTTTTAGAATTATTTACATTTTCTTTTATTTCCATTTTTTTTACTGCAGGAGTTGTATACAAACTGTTTCAGGGGGCATAACATAACATTACATAAAACAATAACACTATGTGTTAAGTTAGGAAGAAAACATTAAGACTGCTTTTGTTATTTTTTCAGACGAAACTGCATTTTAGCAGATGAAATGGGGTTGGGAAAGACTATCCAGTCCATTACGTTTCTCTATGAGATATATTTGAAAGGAATCCATGGTCCTTTCTTGGTTATTGCACCGTTGTCCACAATTCCCAACTGGGAAAGGGAGTTCCGCACCTGGACAGAATTGAATGTGGTTGTGTATCATGGGAGTCAAGCAAGCCGGCGGACCATTCAGTTGTATGAAATGTATTTCAAAGATCCACAGGTAAAAGGTTTTGTTTTTTTCCCTGTGTATGCTTTACTGTTACTAATTAATCTTGGGTTACAAGCATCAATTAAGTTTTCAGTACTGATACGGTAGTTTTCATTTAATAATAAGGGCATATGTATTAAGAAAGAGACAGTTTTTTAATAGTAGCCAGGAGATCAGCTGGAAATTAGAGCAGGACCAAGAATTACTGTGATGGTGCGACTCTTGTTCAGGTTTTCATTATTTCATGCGAGGGTTTCATTGTTTTGCATTCCTGAGGAGGAAGCAGGCAGAAGAGATTCTTAATGGAGAAACTGCTTTAATTGCAACTAAGCTTAAAAATCAATCTTTGCCTACCATTCCAGGAAAAGACTAGCTTGCAGAAATTAAACTTGTCAATGCTTCTTTATCAAATTTTGTAAGTCAGATGCATTTTGAATCTGTGTTATTACATGCTTGTTGAATAGTCCTTATGAGAGAAGGAGACAAAAAAAAAATGAGGGTTGGAAGCAGAAAATTATTTGCAAAACTGAAACTATAAAGAACAACAGTTCTCCACATTTAAACACGTGGCTTTGCTCAAAGTAAGTAAACAGGATTGGGAAAAATAATGTGCATTCATTGAATCTTTTTGCAAAGCAGAATAAGCCTCCTTACTTAACAGGAAGAAAAAAAGTGGAAGTTCAACCTGATTTGATATATTGTGGAGTATTATTTCCAACAGAGTTTAAGAAGTGATAGTGGTGAATTCATATATTTAGATTTTCTGTAAAGCATTTGATTTTATGCCACCAGATATTTTGATTAATAAACTAGAATGATATAAAATCAATATGGCACACATTAAGTGGATTTAAAACTGGCTAACTGATATTTCTCAATGTGATTGTAAATGAGAAATGATTTACATTTCCAGCATAGTTCTTCAGGGATTGGTTCTTGTCCATGAGCTATATAACACTTTTATCAATGATCTGAAAGAAAACATAAAATCATTACTGAGGAATTTTTCAAATGGCACAAAGATGGGGAGAGTGGTAAATAACTAAGACAGTTCATGGATATAGAGTAAGCTGTATTACTTAATAAATTGGATCCAAACTAACAACATTCAGACTAGCTACATATAAGGCTATCTGTGGATAAGGCATGGCGATCATTCTTACAGCAGGGAGAGCTCTGCTATGGAAAGGCTGTAAGACAAATGCACATCCTTTTGTGTCATCACACAAGCAGTTAAACACAAGTTCATACTGTGAGGCAGTGGTTAAAAGATGAGTGTAATGCAAGTATGTAAGAGGAAAAATCTTTATTACAAGTGAAAACATTACAACATTATGTTTGTCACTAGTGTAGTGAGTAGTCTGGTTCTGCCTAGTTCTCATGCACTTTCTTCAAAAAATGTTGAAAAACTAGAGTCCTTAGAGTAAAGCTATGAGGATGGTCGCAAGATAGAAAACACTTTTACAGGGAAATATCTGAGTAAAAACTGTTCTAAAGATGATGACTGTGGTACAACTTGACATGCCATCAGGGCAAACAGAAGTAGGTACTTAAATCTAGTGGAAAAACATAGTAATTTATAGTAGCTACAGGTTAGATCTGTTTGGCCTAGAAAATATTGTATTTTCTCAGCAATTTATCAAAGAAATTTCCAAATCAAACTCAGATACACTGCTGTAAAAGATCATTGATTTGAATAACAGTTGCTGCACTGAGGTATAATGACTTGCATTACTTAGGATTAATAATCGCATTTAGCTTCTTACCTAGATGTATAATACAAAAATGAACTGGAATTAATTGATTTGTATTTTAGGATAATAATTACGTTTAAATTCTTGCCTAAATGTATAATACACAAATGAACCAGAATTAATTGATTTGTATTTCTATCTGTTTCAAATATTATTTCTAATCAAGGAGAAATGATATTTTGCATCAATTTTTTTTAAATGGTTTTATACAAATATTGTCTCTGTTTTACTGAAGTGTTTCCCGATATTAAAAATGAGATTTGTTTCTTTGGTTATTTAAATGGCACTTCCTTCAGTGTGTCCTTCCCCAGAGGATGCAGCAATTGACATAGCCTGAAACCTGAGGGGGTGTCATCAGAAAATTCCCACATACTATGCATGTTCTCGGTGCAGTTTTGACAATATTGTTTTGTTGATCTAAGGTCTAGTTGCTGCAGAAAGTTCTGTTCATCCTGTCGCCGTGTTCTTCACTCTTCTAGCAATGACCTGACCATGTAGCAAGTAATAGCAAAGCACTAATGGCACAGAAAAAATGAACCAGTTCCTGCTAGCTTTGCTCTATCAACTGGCTTGAGAGTCAGACAATAGCCATGGTTGGGGATAAAGCAGAAATGGAGGCAACTCTTCCTTTTGGGGACAGCTAACTTAGATGTATCATGAAATCACATTCTGTCTTCCGTTCTCTGTAGCATTCCGTCTGCTGTGAAATGCATGGTAGAAACTGAATTACAGGGCAAAAATCTCTTCGTTTCATGACAAAACGAATCGGCATGTAGTGTTCAGTCTGTCATCCTCTAAAGCCCCATCAGCAGGCATATGATGGGGAATGAGGAGGAAGAGAAGGCAAAGCAAGCTTTGGCAGTATCATTTCTGGTCTCCTTGCCAAACACATCAACTCAAACATTGGCATCTTTGGTTTTTTAGGTATTAACATGAAAGAGGCCTCTCAAGCTGAGCAGATTCTCAAAAAGACAGCTGAATATTGTGAAAATCTGGCTTTGAAGGGCAATTTAAAAAAAAAAAAAAGCCTAAGAAGCTCCTACCCCATCTGCAGTAGTTTGGTTTTCAGAAGCACCACCAGTAACCAGGGTCAAGTTGTAATGAAAACCTAGAGAGTAGTTGATAATGAAATAAGTTTTTTCAGTGGTGTGACTTTGACACTAAGGACACCTGCCTCGCTGTTTGTGAGGGTCACTGCGAGAAGCCTGTTCGGGTGTTCCTGAGCAATACAATGGAGAGGCCCGTCTAGAGGCCTTCCCTGCTTGGAACACCAAATAAACCACTTTTCTGTAGTATCCTACCTCTGAGAAAGTTCTGTTGTAAGATCAGGAAAACTATACATGCCAAATAAAAGTAAGGGCGGAGCCCTGCAAAAGAATTAATGTGTTTGTGAGGGAAATTTGCTTTGCAGTGTAATGAGGACTAAGAGAAGTCACCTGGCCCATGTGTAGAGACAGGATACCTTGCACCTGGTTGATTTTAATGTTGTTAATGTTCAGGACTTTTTCTGCCTTATGTGGTTTATTCCTTTTGGACTCAGTGGGTGTTGATTTAACAGAGTATTTACTTGCCTGCAATGTTTTCTTCCTTGCTGAGAAGCCACAGAGCTATGGTTAGCATACGGCCCTGTAAGGCAGTATTTCACCAACAGGGACACAGTCTTTCACCAAAGATGTCAAGTTGTATTTTACAGAGTGGGTGAGACTTTGTTTTCCAGACGCCTTTCTGCTATAATTAGTAAATATGCATGTTCCTCGCATCTGTTCTCTGCTTCATCAACACGGAGGCAGAGGCTGGTGGGGGAAGACTGCGTTAATCTTTCCAAGTTCCCACTGGTGGAATGTACATCCTTTTAGTAGTCTGGTTCTTATACATATCCATAGGTCCTCTCAATTTGTATCTGCTAAGAGGTAGTGCCCCCAAAACATACCCCAACCTTTATACTCATATCTAATTAATTATTGCACCTTGTGGACTGCCTCTGTTGCTTTAGTTACTTCCAGAAGAATTTCCTGTACAGAACAGAAAACTATTTCCTATTAGGAGGACTGACTTCCTCAAATGGAAAAAGTTCTCTGAGTAAGTTGATGCAAAATTGCTGTGTTGCCAGCATCAGAGAACTTCATTTGGATGCCACATTGAAACACAGTAAAACTGATATCCTGGTTGTCTAAGTCACCTGTGAAAACACTGTAGGTCACTTACCTGATAATTTCTACATTTACATATCTCAAATGTGACAGGAATAGGATTACTTAGGATTCTTTCCCATACTTTCCTGAGTTTTTGAGGCCCAAAGCAGCTGAATAACTTCATCGTTCACCTTCAGAAGCTCTTGGAGCTTCTGTTTAATTCTCTCATATGACCATTCACTTCAGTACAGCATTTGACTCTTTCAGACAGCCATTGCTGTGGCTCTGAAACGTGAGCTGTTGTGGCAAGACCACCCTTTGTACTTTACTGTGAGATTTACACGGCTCTAAATATATAATCAAGGGTGGCTCTGATGATTTTTGCTTCACCTGGATGAACTGCTTTATGTAGTGATTATTGTAGAGCACTGCTTGCCAAACAGCCATACATGCACTTGCTCGTGGAAGTGTTTCCTACTACTTGGAAAGAATCTCCTCAGCTGCATTCTCATATCTTCAAAGTTATACCTGGTTCTTGAAGAGATCACAGCGTTTCAGCTTACTGGCTTTCTAGTTGCCCACTTGGTGTATCTTCATCTGCTGTTTGTTAGGTAGCAACTGTTTATCTCCTGAGAAGGTCAACGTTTCTGGAATATGCTATGGGGGAAGGCACTGTCGAGCAGGTCATTACTTCCTCTGAAGTACTGTTGATATGCATAGACAGAATTAGTGCTGAGTTCAAGATGCAAGATTTCCAACCATTTCCAAGAGTGGGTAGCCAATTCTGATCCCCACAGTTTGGAGAGGATTATATGCAGGTCACTTACGAAAGAATTCAGACTTGCGTGTATTTGAAGGAAGTGAAGGCTATCTTCCTGTGAAATACCTTTCTTTTGAAATGTACTCAATATAGAACCCGCAACATACTGTTCTCAAAGCAGGACACGCTTTGAACTTGGATGATGCTTATCCTAGCAGAGAGGGGGTTCCTGTGAAGACAAAGTACCACTTGAGATATTCAATTACACATTTCTTTGAACAAGATTAGGAAGCAATATGGCACAATGTCAGAAAGATGTTCATTTCATGATTCTGTGTGGAGTTTTTTCAGGGTTTTTCTGAAACAGGCTTTTAGTATCAGCCCTGAAAATAACACCTTTAATTAATCAAATAAATAATAAAGATGAAGCCAAACAGCATCCTGTTGAACTTTCCTTAACACAAGTTTACCAAAGTATCAGGGAAAAGTGTGTGAAGATGTACATTCCCCATTTACAAGTTCAGCAATTTGCTTCTTTTCAAAGTTGCTTACTGTAATTATAGGTGGTTTAGTTATCTAATGTCCATCAGAAAAAATATACTGTTTATTGAGAGCAAAATATTCTAATAGAAAATGAATCCTTCCTGTACTTCTTGGTTATTTGAATGGTTTGGGAGGGCTGTTACATAGCTCCTTGATTTAAAAGAAAAAGAGAGAATTCTCTTGACAAAGTCTGAAACCCTTATTTGAGTATTGCAGCAATACATTAATGCTTCCAGGCATTAATATAATCCATACAAATTATGGCTGAAGTAGTTGTATAACATCTTTGTAATGAATATGCAGTGACGCTGTGAGCCTTTTTACAGGATAAAAAGACAGAGCTAGCATGATACCAGTAGTAAACTTAGACATTTGTGTTCCTTCAATGAGTCAGTGATAATGACTTCATGTACTTAAAATAATATGCCCATTGTACTGTTCAGTGTTTTCTTTTAAAGAGGGAATTCTGAAGATGAAACAAATTTACTTCCTTGCTTTGCCAATCAGTTTACTCTAACTTCTGGTATTCTTTTAAGGGTCGCGTGATAAAGGGGTCCTACAAGTTCCATGCCATTATCACGACATTTGAAATGATTTTGACTGACTGCCCAGAGCTGCGTAACATTCCATGGCGTTGTGTGGTAATCGATGAGGCCCACAGGCTGAAAAACAGGAATTGTAAGCTTTTGGAAGGACTCAAGATGATGGACCTGGTCAGTGTGTACCTATTTTTGTTTTCTTTTCTTTTCTGTTTGTTTGTTCTTACTTCTGCATGTTCTGTATTTTATCATTCCTGATTTGCAGTTTCATAAGTAAGTAAAAATTTTTATTCTCAAGTAAAAGTAGCAAATATTAAGAAGAATGAGGGAATGCAGCTTGCAGTCTTTAAAATGTCTGGAAGCATATGCATACCTTGAATTTTGGTATGCTGATGTTTCGTCAGGCTCTACATTAATTCAAATCTAGAATAATGTGGATTATTTTAAGAGAATCAAGATTTTTTTTTTCCCTTTCTCTCTCTTCATGTGACTTACTTTTATAATCCTCCATAGTTCCTTCTTTACATAGACATTTATTTAATGTATAATGTGGACAGGTGACCAGATACTGCTGTGAGAGTTAAATTGCTCTGAATTAAAGTCAGCTCTAATGTTAATTTGTTGCAAGGCAATAAGGAAGTTCTTTCAGACCAGCTAAGGAAGGGAAATGTGAGTTTGGTTTCTGATGTTTGCATAAATACATATATGTTGTATGTGCAAAATTTGTAATATTTAACACAGAAAAAAACCAAGAAGATGGATTTCAAGCTATTTACTGTTTTTTAGGTCAGAAGATTCTTTAAAAATGCAGTAAGAACACAGACTGAGTTAATACCTGGAACTCAAAACCACCTATTTCCGATGATAATGCAGTGGGATAAACATTAGCTTATACAAGCACTGGTGACCTGTAGGTCACTTTTAGATTCTGTTTCCCTGTTTTTTAAATAATACTTTTCTTGAAGGAGTCTTGAAGCTTAACAAATGAACGTTTGTAAAAATACTGCATATAGTTTGTTTATTTTTTTAATATGGTTGCTGTTAAAGGAAAGCTGAGCTTACAGCTATGGCTATAGATGGGGAGATATGGGACTTCCCACTTCAGTTGTTGTTCAGCTACTAAATTCATGTTTGAATTTGGGCTAGCTGCTTAACCTCTCTGGGTACCTATTCAAAAGAAGCAGGCAACTTTTCCTCTCATCTCCGTCAGTCTCCTGCTCTGTTGTGTGTAGTTAGAAAATGAGACTCTGCTTCGGGTATTTGTGAAAGAGCTGGAATGTTGTGGGTCAGTAAAATCTCTTGTATCTGGAGGACTTGTAAAGATGTTTTTAAGAGGTGAAGTATTTTTTGGAACTAGCTGGAGGAAGGCCAGAACACTAATTACAAATATATTGAAAAGAACTATATGTAAGTAGTTGGAACAAAAAGAAAGCACAAATGAAAGATACCTATAGGGAAAAAAAAATGTACTGAAAGTGAATTTAGATGGATTCCTAGGCAACTGTTTCTTAATCTTTCAGGAACATAAAGTGCTGCTTACAGGAACTCCTTTGCAAAATACAGTAGAAGAGCTATTTAGCTTGCTTCACTTTTTGGAACCAGGTCGTTTCCCATCAGAAACCACATTCATGCAAGAATTTGGGGATCTGAAAACTGAAGAACAGGTAATCTGCTCCTGCACACTTACTTCTCTCTTTAGATATTGTGAATTCAACCACTTTGCTACATTTGAACTTTATTACTTGTTTTTACAAGTAATACCTGTTCTCTTCTTAGAAGTCCAGAGTGGATTTATCCTTAGGGTTTTTTTGTTGATCTTTTCACCTTTGTCCGAAAGTCATTTTGCCTTATCATTGTTTCGTTGCTTTGTCAATGGGTCATGCAGAAACATGTTTTATATTCTTCTTTGAACATCAGTAGTAGAGTGAGGAGACTAATTTATGTGGAGTTAACGTCCAGGAGTTTTATCAATGCCTTCTGTGCAAATGGGAACGTATTTGAAAGAAGCAACCAAATGGAGGGAGGCTCTTTTTTGACTGACTCAGAAATGGATTTCTCAAGCTGCCCAATAAAAGCAATGCATAAATCAAAGAAGAATGAAAACCACTTAATGCAACGTTCTAGATCTCAATATAAAATATACTGATGGTCATATATGAAACTTAAGGTGTTTTTGTATGTATGAAACATTTTTAAAAGTCAATAGGTGACAGTCAAACCACCTTAAAAAGAAGTATTTAACTGAAGCAGAACATCTTAATTTAGGCACCTTAATTTGGCTCTTTAATTTTGTGACTGCGTGCATTTTTGTGTGCAGCTCAACTTGGTTCTGTCTGAAAATTCTGATTTCTTGTATTTCTAGCTTTTTGAGTGCTTGAAGTGGTTAATGTTCTTTGAGATTATCTCTGTCATAGGTAATAGTCTAAATAAATTTTAAAAAATAATAATACAGTTCTCCTCCAGCCCCCCACCACCTGGACAATCATAGTGTGTCCTGCGGGAATCACAGGGTATGTTTCCACACAGATTGTGCACGCAGTTGCATGTCCGTCAGCCTGGACTCTGACCTGATTGGAAGTGAGCCAGCTGAGATCCAGAAGCCATGTACTCCTGTTAATACAGTGTTTGAATTGGAGTTAATATATCCTAACTCTTGACATAGCTTCTGTCTGGCCAGCTCAAAATGTCAGCAGGGCAGGACTGGAAGTGATGCTATGTATGGAAATATAACTAAAATAATGCCATCGGTTGTCAGCAGATATGGATCCTGGATTGTCTGGGCCAACAAGTTTTGGAAGAAGTGCCTTCTTGTGAATACACCATTAGATGTTTTGAAATTTGATTTTTCTTCTTTCAAATGATAGATGAGATTATACGTTAGTGACTTAGGTTTTCTCCTCCATTCCTTGCAGTCCTATTCCATGTATTTTTTTCAATGTTCATCACTCTACTAATTTGTTACCTTTCACTTGAAGTCTTTTTATTACTAAGGGAATTATGTGAATTCAGGAGAAAGTGTCTTTTATTCTTGTTTCTGCTACACAGCACCCTAGCAGGAGATGATGACCAATTTCAAGATATATTGTCAACTTTTTGACACTGAGCTGGTTTGTACTTTGATGAGAGACAGAACCTAAAACCAACAGAAATGCCAATCTTGTTATATATGGAGTATGCTTGAGTTTTTATATAAAGGACTTTACAAGGGTTTGATCTAACTTGGCTGACTTTGTTGGAGGAAAATGAGTGCTTTTCCCCCTACCTCATAAAGTATATGTTGCAAAACCTGGAGAAAAAAAAATATTTAGCATTAAAAGAATAATAATTACAGAAATACAATGTTTTGAGAACAGGCCTAAGTAGTTTTCTACGTTGGTGGATGTGAAAACTCAGGAAGTAAGAAAAGAATTAGGAGCAGACATCTGAAGGGTAACAATAGCCTATTTCACTGTGTTTAGTGGTTAGAAGTTACTGCAAAGCTTGATCTTAGTCAGATTTGGTGATATATTAGTTTTTGCTTACCTGGGGTTGGCTTTGCATGATTGGTGTGCGGTACTGCCCTCATCTAGAGGGACAGTTTGAAGTGAGGTCGTCTAACAATATTCTCTAAACAGAAGAGGTTCAAGCTAAAAATGACTTCAGAAGTTTACATCACGTTGTTAGTGAGGAAATTTCAATCTCTAGGTCTTTGAGGAAAGACTTTTTACAAATGCTGTCTACCTGCGATCTGAGGTAGAAAAGAGGGGAATTTTAGAATTAAGAAAACTTTAGGAAATAGAAAAATAAATGTGCAGCCTTACAGCTTTAATTGTCATTTATATAACATATGTTTCCTAGGTGCAAAAACTGCAAGCTATTTTGAAGCCGATGATGCTGAGACGTCTCAAGGAGGATGTAGAAAAGAACCTGGCCCCCAAGGAGGAAACTATCATTGAAGTTGAGCTGACAAATATTCAGAAGAAATATTATCGTGCTATTCTTGAAAAGAATTTCACATTTCTTTCTAAGGGTGGAGGTCAGGCAAATGTACCTAATCTTTTAAACACTATGATGGAACTAAGAAAATGCTGCAATCATCCGTACCTTATTAATGGTAGGCCTTATATTTTTCTCCTCATTCAGAAAGCATTTGTAAGAAAGCTCAGCATGTTAAAAATTCTATTCTGGTGTCTCCAGACAGATAGTCATTTATTCTTATTTTCCTGAAAATACATAAAGTGAAAGTAGTGTAGATGACTGTGTGAATTGTATGTCTCTTTATTTATTTATTTTTAAAGTGGAATAGTGGCTTAACTTTTTAGGTCCTCTTGCGTTTTGATATCTGCTAGTCAGGACAGTGTTCCTTTTGAAAACATCTGCACTGCTTTTCCAAGGCTTGCTAGTCCTGACGGAGTTGATGTTAATATTATCACGTTTGTGTTATGAAGTTTTTCTTTTTTATTTTTGACAAAGAAGATTTCGGTTATCATGCAGGTTGTTGGATGCTGGTGTAAAGATAACAATTTTTTTTCTTCACAGTTACAGTTAGCTGCTACTTATTTTCTTGCAACAGAGTATTATGAGATAGTAACTAAGCGTTTCTGAATAAAAGTTGTGGGGTAAGAAGTGATTGAGACATGATTTTTTGGACACGTGTAGTCAGTTCATTTTCCTAATTTAACTGGTCTGAAAAAAAGATTTGCATGAATGTCATATTAGATTTTAATGACAAATACTGTTTCATGGTGATATTGTTGCATTTAGATCAGGATCATCTACGGCAAGTAAGTAATAGATGATGAGCCAGCTAACTGCATCAGTCTGAAGTATGCTAACCTGTATGCGTTGGTGAAATCAGATCTTCCCTTTGAGGATGTAACGCAAGCCTCCATACGTGGTTGTGTGCTACTAGTTCCTTGTTTCCCAACTCCTCTTTATTACTGTATATGACTTATGCTATTGCTGGTTTAATGCTGCCTATAAACTTCACAGACTCACAGAACGTGTTGTGAAAGATTGTTGTGTTCCAGAGCTGTATTTCAGTTTTTCAGATTCAGTGATTTCCGTATTCTGTTGTATGACCTCGATATTGCAGTGCTTACATTTTCTTTCTTGACATTTTTTGTTATGATTCACCAAGTGACATCTCATTATATTTCATGCTCAAGTAATTATTGCAAAGACATGATACAGAGTTACTCCAAAGTACTTGAACCCAACTGTGCTGGTGGGCTGCTCAGTTTCTAAACTCAGATGAGCATACAGTAAAGGAGCTTTGTGGTTCTGGTAGGGCTTTTTGTTGTTTGTTGGTTTTTTGTTTGAAGTTGATCCATTACATAAGTAGGTTTACCGGAAAGTAGTTCAGTATGTTCAGGTTATGAGCTTCTGAATTTGATGCTTTTTACGTTCCTTGGTTTTCTGCTTGTTTTAACATAGTGATTACTTTTCCTTATTTCTTGGCTGTTACAAGGAGTGTTTTGCTCCTACTTAGTTTTATCAAATAGAGCTTGTAAGCAGTGCTGCAAGCACTACTTAAAATGATTTCTTTTCCTCACAAGTCTTGTGTCATTTAATGTCTGTTAGACACTGCTGCAATCCAGGTAGCTGTATGGAAAATTTCAAGTATTTTTGGATGACTTTTTCTTAACCCTAATAGAGAGAGATGGGGATGTCTCTTGAGAGCTTTTTCCTTTTTAATGTTTTAGTGACTTCTGAACATTTGGGCTTGCTTGGCATGCAGCAAAATGGCAGGTGGGTCAAGCCATCAGATTTGATGGGTGGGGAAAAATAAATGAATGCTGACTATTATCAGTGTGGAAGATGGAACCAAGCAACCAAGTTCTGTGTAATTCTAGGAGAGAAGATACTCCATATGTCCTGTAGTTGTCTGAGCCTGAGGTTTTACCTTGTTGGTCAGTGATTAACATCTTTGTATTTGCAGTGATAATGCAAGTTTGTTCTAGTTCTGTCAAGAGGTCTTGCAGTAGCATCAGGACAACACTGTGCAACCTTAAGAGAGGGCTGTTAGAGTAGCAAGCGCTTGAGACTTAACCACTTTTATTAAGAGTTCTCTGAACCCTTCTCATTTTCTTCTACATTTACAGGTTTGTAAGCTAGCAGCAAGGCATGTGTTTTTGAATATAGAGTCCAGGTAGAACAGTATTTTTTTGTTTTGCATAAAAGTTATGAGCAAGTCTTCTAGATAATCTTCAGTTAAGAGCCATAGGAGATTATATATGATAAATAGCATGGTAGGAGTTGAACGTGTGTTATTTGTTTCTTGAATGGCAGATCTGCTCTGTGGTAGTGAGGGGAGAGCGGCTCTCTGCTGAAACTGGCCTTGAGTAGACTTCTAGAGAGAGCGGCTGCATGTTGTGTGATCTCCAACCAAGCCAGACTAACATTGTCTGTTGGTTTCCTCAGGGCTGGACTCCTTGTTTTTTCCCTAGCAACCACTCTCAAGTATTCATCCATCATACTTCTTTCTCTGGCTCCAAGATGCAGCAGCAGGGAGTGCCTCTGCTTGCACGTGCTACAAAGCACAGTGGAAAACACTGGAAAGGTTTCTTTTTCTGTTCCTTGTGCTCTCTTGAGCCCTTGAAGTCTCTCTTAATTAGGAGTGGAAGTAGGGGATTTCCTGATGGACCAGGCACACATTCAGATTGCTTTCTTTCATCCACTAATAAAAACCAGGTAGAATAGAACTGTTACAGGCATCTAGGTACTACATAAGTATCTTGGGTAAGAGGTACTCTGCGTTCATCACTTGGGTGCAGTTGAAGTAGAAGTGAAAGGGTCAGGACAGACCTTTACAGGGTTTAGCTAGGATAGGATTACTGAACTGGCAGTTTTTCGGAGGTCGTGGGCTGTTATTGAAGTGTGTCTTGCTGAGACCAAATGCTGATGCTGAAAATCCTTCATTCATTAGACCTGTGTGTAGGTTTGTTGTCATATAGTTGGCCTAGCCACTTTGCTTCTGAAGACAGCGAGTTTGTGTGCTGGTTTACTTCGTAGCAGTGAAGCTTACCTTTGTGTATCACAGCTGATTCAGAAATAAGTCATGTAACCAAGAAAGATCACTGAAGTTACTGTATACAAACTACAAGACAGCCTATTATATTCTGAAATTGCATAAACTTAGTACAGAATCTGAGATTTACTACCTACTACCCCAAAATTCTCCTAGTTTACAAAACAGGAAATAATATGATTGAAGGGAGCTTGAAGGAGTGTCTAATTCTATTTTCACATGGCTTTGTTTTTCTTAGGGGCAAACTGTTGGGATCAGTAATAATTGGAGTAGGGCATCCTGTTTAAGGAAAATTCAGCGTTGTAAAACTATATTTAAGTGTGGTCATGTCTTGAACCTGTTAAATTTTGTGAAAGCTAGCAGCGCAAGTATTTTGTGTAATATGAAGCTGCCAGCTTGCATAGGGTGGCATCTAGTTGAGACACCACGTTACAGTAGGCACTGAACCAGTGACCACACAGTGAAGGGTGTGTTTGCATGTTTGTTTGCTTCCATCTAGTTAGAGCTGGGGTTTGAGAAGATGCTCGTTGGAAGCCTGACAACAAGCTTTTTTTTCTCCCCTGCCCCAGCCCTCCCACCCCTCCTTGTGTTCCTCCAAAGCAATGTTGATGTTGGATGTTATAAACTATGGTGGTTTTTTTTGTTGTTTGTTTGTTTTTAAATCAGAGGTACTCAAAAAGACAGCCCCCAGAAGGTTTATGTGGGTATGAAATAAGCTTAGGATGAAGATTCCTGGATTTTTACTTAGCCAAGAATAGCCATCTGATAATGCTTTGAATAGTAATTATTTGTAGAAGGGACCTGAAAATGGGTTAAAATCATCAGAAAGGTTGCAGAATAATGATAAGACTTGAACTTGGTCTGTAGTCATTGGGTAATGAGCAGTACAAGGAAGTATTTGTTGCTATGCTTTTGGTTCATAGAGGGAATGGCAAGAAAGAACTTTTGACTAGTTCTGAAAAGAATATATCCATTGGATAGCTTCACCAAACTGAGGAAAAAACACACTCATTGAGAAAAGAAAGCTAAATAGAAGATAAAATATCATTTTACATTGCTTTTTTTTTCCAGTGATTTTTTTTTCATTGTTTATATTTTGATTCTGTAGTTAATAATAGTGGAAGGAGCAGGTCCAGATCATGATTGTGTTTAAACCTGGTTTTGGTTTTAAAGGCACAGATATCAATGTTATTTGTATTGCTTGTATTTTACTGTGAAAACAAGATTTTTTTCTTCCTCGTTGCATTTAGTAAAGGACAGAAAATCCACTTAGAATATGATTCACTTTGTGTTTTTTCTTCATTTCTCGTTAAATTGTTTGCATTAAATGGTTGTATGAATTTGCGTGGAAAAGATTATACTCCTTTAAAAAAAGAAATAGAACGAATGCTCAAAGTTACTTTTTATTTATGCTGTATTTGTGTATATGTTTGCTTTAAATTTAAGATTAATATTTTTTATAAATGTTTATTCACATAATGCTTAAAACATTCCTGCGGTCTCTATAGGGTATTGAAGGCAAGCTCATTGTTTATTAATAAAACCCTTTGCAGTGTTCATGTATTGCTGTCCAATCTTTGCAGGTGCTGAAGAGAAAATTTTGGAAGAGTTTAAAGAAACACACAATGCCGACTCTCCAGATTTTCAGCTCCAGGCAATGATCCAGGCTGCTGGCAAGCTAGTACTGATTGACAAGCTGCTGCCAAAACTGAAGGCTGGTGGCCACAGGGTGCTTATCTTTTCCCAGATGGTGCGCTGCTTGGACATACTGGAAGACTACCTCATTCAAAGACGGTGAGAGCAACAATATAATACAATTCTAAATAAACTGTGCTTTCCTCAGCGGCCACAGTATTTAACCTGTGAGTGATCCATATTGTAATGGGATGAAATTCAAACGTGTTACAGTATTTTCTGTAGTAATCTTGACTAAAGGGAGAAGCGTACCTGTAAGGTGCAAGTACTGAAGATTTTCTTTTCAGTGAGTATAAATTGACCTTACAGGAGCTTTAATGAGTCCTCTTAGTTTTCTACTCAGTGAAATGTTTCAGTTGCTCTGGATTTTTGTCATTTAATCTTGAACATTTGTTTCATTCCTTGGAGTGAAAGCCTGTTCTTCACTGAAAGGCACGAAACCAGAGACGAGATAGTATGTCTTCCACTGATGAAGTTGGTGGATACAAGAACAGTCACTCAGTTTGTTGTAGCTATTTTGATGCTATAGTAACATTTTCCTTAAAATAAAAAACAAACAAATATATTCTTAAAAGAAACAATGACAGAAGGTAAGAACATTTTCAGTAAAATTCTCCTCATAATACATCTTTATTTCAGGTACCCATATGAACGAATTGATGGCCGAGTAAGAGGCAACTTGCGTCAGGCAGCTATTGACAGGTTTTCGAGACCTGATTCTGATAGGTTTGTTTTCCTGCTGTGTACAAGGGCAGGAGGTTTGGGCATTAATCTTACTGCTGCTGATACCTGCATCATTTTTGATTCAGACTGGAACCCCCAAAATGACCTACAGGTAATATTACAAGAGGTGATTCAATTGAAAACTCTTTTTTTTTTTGGTCTATTTGCTGTGTCTTGTAGTCAAATAAAATTTCAAAGTATCTGTTGTCCATCTCTTAAAAACATAAGGATTATTATTTATATTGAGAGCAATAACTTCTAAAGTAAGATTTCTGTATTGATTTTTTTTTCTTTTGTCACCTGTAACTGAGGATCTGTCTTATTTCATCAGGCTCAAGCACGATGTCACAGAATAGGACAGAGCAAATCAGTGAAAATTTACAGGTTGATAACAAGGAATTCTTATGAAAGGGAAATGTTTGACAAAGCTAGCTTGAAGCTTGGCCTCGATAAGGCTGTGCTACAATCTATGAGTGGAAGAGAAAACGCTACAAATGGGGTAAGAATTAATATAAGGTGCATGATCAACAAATGATAGGAACGGGTAACTCCTTTCTTTCTTATGCATTAGCTGGAGAACAATAGTTTTCAGATAGAGTATGGCATGTATGTTAAAGTGGGGTTAATTAAGGGCAAGGCTACAGACTATCTTGCTCAGACTATCTAATGTATCATTAATTGCCCAAAGTAGGCAGGTAGAGTCATATTCCCTCAATCCTCATTCACTCCCATCATTCCTCCCTTTACATGGTGTCGATCCTAGCAGTTTTTGGACTTCTTACAGTCCCATCCCATACCTTGTCATTCTCCCCCCAACACCCTTTTTTTTTTTTCTTTAACCTTTTTGCTTTGGACTTCTTTGCTTTAGCTTTTTGTCAGGTTGGTAAGTTAAATGTGCTCTCAGGAGGAGTTAGCAGTCATCAGAGCTAAAGTAAAGGGATTCAGTGACAATGAATTATTAAATCGTTTAAACCACTCATATAACTTCACCCTAAAAACATTGTTGTTTGCATTCTTCTTTCAAAGGTGACTTCAGCATGAATGTTTAATTGACCAACACCCCATTATCTTAGAACTTAATTTCTTAAAATGCTAAATAAAAAGACAATCAATCTGATTATAGTGTCAGATATAAACATTGACTGGTGTCAAAAAAGCCCACCTCTCTTACATGTTACAGGTGCAACAGCTTTCTAAGAAAGAAATAGAAGATCTTCTTCGAAAGGGGGCATATGGTGCTCTGATGGACGAAGAAGATGAAGGGTCTAAGTTTTGTGAAGAGGATATTGATCAGATTCTCTTAAGGCGAACACACACAATTACTATTGAATCTGAAGGAAAAGGCTCAACGTTTGCAAAGGTGTGCATTGTTATTCAGAGGAAAATTAATAAAATGTGACCAAGATAGATGAAGTAGTATTAAATTACATTCAGTGTCAATTTTATTTTTCAATGTACTTTTGTGAGACTTCTTCCTCACAATTGTTGGGACATCTGTATTTCTATTTATGATTGTTTATGCGCTTATGTTTTTTCTTTCTTGAAAAAACTATTTTTTAAGTCCTGAATATTGCATTTACCAGTGAAAATAGATATTCTTTGTAGCATGTAGTTAAGAAACCAATGCATGTGTTTTCACATTTACTAGGCTAGTTTTGTTGCATCTGGGAACAGGACAGACATTTCTTTGGATGACCCTAATTTTTGGCAGAAGTGGGCAAAGAAGGCTGAGCTGGATATTGATGCTTTAAATGGAAGGGTAAGAGCTTTATGACAGTACCCAGTTACATTAAATTGAAGATTTTTCTCCTCCTAAATTTTTACATTTCCGCTTTTATTTTAGAATAACCTGGTCATTGATACACCAAGAGTAAGAAAGCAAACTAGACTCTACAGTGCAGTCAAAGAGGATGAACTGATGGAGTTTTCAGACCTGGAAAGTGATTCTGAAGAAAAGCCTAGCACAAAGCCCCGTAGGCCTCAGGACAAATCACAGGGATATGCAAGAAGTGAATGTTTCAGGGTAGAGAAGAACTTGTTGGTTTATGGGTAAGGATATACAGATTAAATATTCTGGTTGTGACTAAAAACTGAAAATATGGAAATGATACATAGTAAATAACTCTTCCTTCTCTTTTTTATGTTCACATACCCTCTGGGTAACCTTTACCTCATTACACTATATATTTGTCAGTGAGATTTTAAATTGCTATATATATAAGTTGTTTAAATATGTCTTATTTAGCTTAAAGTATCTGAGTGTCTTACAGATGGATATGAACTCATTGGTAAAATATGTAGTTTTGTTCTGGTTTCTTACAGTGTAAAGAATGCCTGAATTATCAAGGTTTAATCTCACTTTTCTAAGCGTTGTGGAGAATAACAAAGTATATTTGTAAAGAAAGATGTGGTTGTGAAATCAAGTCAATCCAGAACTTTTTGGTGTAGATTCTGGTATTTTGGTATGACTTGAATTCAGCTAGATGATGCCTTGTGTTTTTCCCCATTGGATTTATCAATCTGAATTTTCTCTCTTTGCAAGCGAGTAGCTGTATTTGACTGCTAGCACAATGGGCTTCAGAAAAAGTGGCTTTATTTCTAGGAAGTTGTGTACAACAGTTGCTAATAATGAATTTCAGGATCGAAATAAAACTGATTCCCCAAATCCCATGATTGTAGGAATTGGTTGAATTTCCTGTTCGGAGCTTACTGGGACTATTAGAGTTAAACATATGTACTTTATTATTTTGAGTATAGTTCAATTGCAGCTTTACGAGCAGTGAACTTATTGCCTGTTCTGTAAAATAAACATTCTTAACTCTTTGGTGCTGGAATTTGGATTCCCTGATGTAACCTGCAAAGGCAAAATGCATTAGTGCTAATACAGGAGGTCCCAACTTGCTTGGCACCAAGAATTAAATTGAAAGTCACAAATTAAAATACCAGTGCCCTGGCTGTTGTATTGAACATATTTTTCTTGTAGCTGGGGTCGGTGGACTGACATCCTCTCACATGGGCGCTATAAACGTCAGCTAACAGAACAAGATGTGGAAACCATCTGCCGGACTATCCTTGTATATTGTCTTAATCATTACAAAGGGGATGAAAATATCAAAAGTTTCATCTGGGATCTGATCACTCCAACTGCAGATGGGCAAACTCGAGCTTTGGTTAATCATTCCGGTATGTCTACCACAATCAAATAATGATACTAGTAAATAGGAAAGAATTGCTTCAGTCATGCTATGTATTTAGTTCAAACTATAGCCGTTCTGACATGTAGTAGGATCTTGTCAGATTTTATGAGTAAGGTGGGCTTTGACTGAGTCAGTACTTAAAGGGGAACTCTCCCTCAGACACCTCATTGGATGCAGTTCTCTTTGTCTTAAACCGGTTTTGAACAAATATTCTAGCCTAATTTTAAAGATATCTACTACTGGAGTTAGTCTCTTTCAAATGGCCATAAATCATATAACTTGTTTCCTTATGGCCATTCAGATGCATGAGAGTTTTTTCAAGAAATATTTATATAACACCATTTTCTGGCTAGCTCTCTGCATTTTTGAAATCTTCACACCTAAATTTGCATGAAAGTTTTGGTTGATTTTGTTATTTACAATTTTCTAGCTAAATTACATTGCTGTTCAGTTTTTGGTTATTGCATTGCCCACAAGGGAATTAATATAACAACAATCCTTAGCTGTAAATGTGTTTGTAATGCAGTTTGGGGTGAGAGCTTTTCTATTGAGACCGTATAAAAAATATTGGGCATTTGTGTAGGTCTATCTGCACCAGTGCCCAGAGGGAGGAAAGGCAAGAAAGTAAAAGCCCAGAGTTCACAGCCAATGCTTCAAGATGCTGATTGGCTCACAACCTGTAATCCAGATGTGTTATTTCAAGAAGACAGCTATAGGAAACATCTCAAACATCATTGTAATAAGTAAGTATTAATAAATATTTCACTTAAACTTCTTAAAGCATATAGTAAGCATTATAAGTTCTTTGGGTATATTTTTAATAGAACTGCGGGGCTATTTAATAGGATGTAAAGAACATTATTACTTTTAATTTGAGGTTAATCAACTTAGATATCTGGATACTTCTGTAAGTTCTTTATTACTTATCTGTGCTTAAAACTCAGTCATGAGGAGCTGTTTTCTACTTAACAAATGAGAATGGAATCAAAGATGTGGTTATTCTTATGAGTATATAAAGGACAGAATATACCCTTACATTACTTAAGTCTATTTCTCTTCACAAATGGCCATCCCAATCTACTCTGCATTGGTGTGGCGTAACCTCAGGTACTGTGTGCAGTTTTGGGTGCCACAATATAGTCAGGACATAAAACTGTTAGAGAGTGTCCAAAGGAGAGCTACACAGATGGTGAAGGGTCTAGAGGGCAAGATGTATGAGGAGCAGCTGAGGTCCCTTGGTTTGCTCAGCCCAGAGCAGAGCAGGCTGAGGGGAGGCCTCATGGCGGCCTGCAGCTCCCTCACAGGGGAGCGGAGGGGCAGGCGCTGAGCTCTGCTCTCTGGGGACAGCGACAGGACCCGAGGGAACGGCATGGAGCTGGGACAGGGGAGGGTCAGGCTGGGTGTTAGGGAAACGTTCTGCACCCAGAGGATGGTTGGGCACTGGGACAGGCTCCCCAGGGCAGTGGTCATGGCACTGAGTCTGCCAGAATTCAAGAAGTGTTTGGACAACACTCTCTGACACCTGGTCTGATTTTTAGGGGGAACTGTGTGAAGTCAGGAGTTGGACTCCATGATCCTTGTGGGTCCCTTCCAACGCAAGATACTCTATTTGTTTATCGCAACTTCTTGCAGGGTCTACCAGGTTAACATCCTTAGAGTTGTCTTCCTTAGACGCTAAATATCCAGTTTTTAGATTCCTGAGTTTCATGAAGTAATTCATCTATCCTTGGGTGTATCTCTTCTCTTCGTTCTTTTGAATCATTGCCCTGCTTTGATTTTTCACAATTCTAAACATGTTACTAAAGCTTATGGCAATAAAGATCATTCTGTTTTGATTTGAGTGTTTGCTTAATTGTTGAACAAATGTCTCTTAAGAGCATCTCTTACTTTTTGTTTCTGCTTTTAGTTTGTAATATCTTAGTTATTTTTGTCAGCTTCTTTCAACAGTGTCCTGCTTCTCCATCTCAGATTTGCTTACTATATTCTCCATTATAGACAAACCTAACCCTTGCCCCAAATATTTTTGTTTTTAATTTAGGCTCTTCATTGGATATGTACCATGCAAATATAATGCATTGTCACTGCAAAGCCATCATTACTTTGTGTTTTTAATATGCATTGTGTCTTATTAATACTGTTTATTGGAAAGAATTATTGATTTGAAAAGTACCTGTGGCCTGTCAATAGGGGGTGTGATGTGAAGGAGGAAAGTCATTTAAGGGGTTTATTAGCTCATTTCCAGATGCTAACCAAGCTTAATTCTCAGCTGACAAAAACAGATACTTATGGAATTATACTAGCAAGTCTACATCCAAATAAATTCCCTTTTGATTTTTTTTTCTAAACTGTTAGTCAGATCTGTTATTACATTTCACTTGCTGTTAAAGTAATTAATTTTATTTCTGTAACGTTATTTTACCATTCCAGGTAACATGTCCTCATTACTTGTTATATCATTTTGCAGATCAGACTTAAACTCATTTTTTAAATACTGCTTCTGTAATAATACAGTAGAAAAATTACCAGGATCAGGAAGACTGATAATTCACTGTGCAAGAGTGTTTTCAGGTGCTAGCTTTTTCCTTCACTTCCCTGATCCGCCAGGACTAAGTGAATTGTAGAAACAATATGTTTAGCCCAGGTAAAATCAAGGAGAGGTGGAAGCCAATTAGTAGTATAAGTAATTTCCCTCAAAAGGTAGTAGTATCAGTTGGCTTTGTAAGAGCTGGTGTCCTTTTCTCATGTGTAACATTTATGCTGCTCTAACGTAGAGGACTCCTGAAAGGTACAAAGACCCTCTGCTTTTTGGGTTTGTTTTTTGTTTTTCTCTCCTCCTCTTCTTTGGCTTGCTATAACAGCTGTTATTGCTTAATACAAAGGTGATAGAGACCCTCAGCAGCTTATTTACATAGCCACACAGGGAGCAGGGACACCTTACTGGTCCCAGTTATCACGCATACAAAAAGAAGCATGTCTGACATGTTTCGAATTGTAGACATGACCTTGATCCAAATTCCTGCTCTTCCAAGGACTGCTTGAATAACACGTGCAAAACTGGGTATTGCTCCTATTGCATCAGATCTTTAACGAGGAGCTCTCAAAACTGGTGGTCTAAATTTTTCATGCAACTGGGCGATCAGGTTACTGCCTCCGCGGTCACCCTCGCTGTTCCAGGAACAGCAGCAATTCAACAGTTGCTGTGATGGATTTGGATACAGGGAGAGGGCAGGCTGAATAATCTCCATTTTAGCTGGTACTGATTCTACTTCATGAACTAGGCAGCAGGGGGTGCCCTGAATTGGGTAAACATGGGAGATTTTCAGGTAGATATTTTTTTTCTGCAGCGATGACCTCTTTTCTAGTCTCCTTGAAAATCCAGAGTCTGCCATTCTCTCTTGTGCCAGCTTAAGCTGTGGCCACACCACCTGACAGCGGTTTCAGAAACATGGTGTAGCAGAGATGGGGAAAACAAAGATGGGCAAGGAAGGTTTTTCACTTCCTCATAGCACTTAGGTTGTGCACAAGTAAAATTAAATAGCAGTTTGAACTATAAAGAGTAAAAATAGTTAATATCTCCTAAGGGAAATGGGGGATTATTTTTTTCCTCCCATTCTCGGAAGCAAAAAGTTGTATAATCTGAAAAACCTGACATTCCATATTGAGGGTTTATTGTAAGGTAGTAAAACCAGATTTTATATCTCGTTTATTCCTACAACTTCTGATGTGCTTCCAAAAATGGTATTAAGGCAGCAGCTGAGGAAATTTTATGAGATAATGAAGCAGAACAGTTACTGAAAGCCATCTGCTCAGTTGTTTACAAACTTGCTTCAATACTTCAGAGGCAGTGGTAGAGTACGTGTCTAAACTTCACAAGCTGCACTAGGTAGAACTAAATGAAATGCGCCGGGGCTGGGCTGCGCTCGGTCCCTCTCTGTGCAGTGTAAGCGGTTGCCAGGCAGGCCTGTTGGAAGCCAGCAGAAAGCACCACACAGAGGTGATTATGTGCCACCATCTGTCACGCTTCAAGCCTACCATACAGCATGGCTAATCAGCCTTGGCAGGATGATGGATGAACAGCAGCAGCTGCCAAAAGCCACTGTTGGCAAACAGTCCTGAAGTTAAGAACTTTTTCCCCCCTCTGCCTTCCTCTCCAGGGTCCTGCTGCGTGTCCGCATGCTGTACTATCTACGACAAGAAGTTATAGGGGACCAAGCAGACAAGATCTTAGAGGGTGCTGACTCAAGGTTAGTGCAAGTGCAGGTTGATTTCTTTGCTTTCTGCTTCTGGCTTATATTAAAGCACATGTACTGTAATAATTGCAGCATTTAAAGGTTGTTCTACTTCCTGTTAAATGTCTGTTCTGAAGCAGCCTTATTGTTTTATCAAGCAAAGGGGGTAATTTTCTTCGGGGAGGGAATAGTGTGGGAAACGACAAAAGCAGATTTTCAGTTTTGCTAATGTTGAAGGATTATTCTATCTCAATTTTAAAAATTAAAAAATAAAATAAAATACTAAGACCTTAAGTGAGTCACGTTGGGAAAATCATTGGCATTCTACTCCCAAAATAGCTTAATGTTGTTTTGTTGTTGTTGTTTTAACCATCCTAATTATTTTTCTGCACATTTCAGTTTGTGTGTTGTTTTTTTTCCTGCATCAAAATGCATATTTACAAAACAGCACGAACTACTTTTTTAACGTCTTTGTCTAGTAGCATCGTTGAGAATGTGTATAACGCTGTCTTTACAGTGAAGTAGATGTGTGGATACCTGAGCCATTCCATGCTGAAGTTCCTGCAGACTGGTGGGATAAGGAGGCGGATAAATCCCTTTTAATTGGAGTATTCAAACACGGTAAGTGATGTCTCACTCTGAACAAAACTCAGTTGTAAAGCTTTCTGTGTGTAGGACTGTTCAGTCATAATATTAACAAGTATTGTTCCAAAGAACTGTTGGCTTGTATCCTTTTTTTTTTTCTTGCCTGCATTAAAAACCTAATATGAGCTGTAAATATCAGATGCTGTTTTTAAATGTTTGCAGAACATTTGAGAAGAAAACATTACTTTCTTGGCTGTAAATAAAACAAAACCATATTTGTTTAAATAATAGCCAAATAGTAAGATAGATCTCCATAAACTTTGCTTCCAGCACTGCTTCACTTGCTAACTCTGCCAACCAGTGTCAAAGTGGACGGTGGGCTTAACCTCTGCTATTAATCTGTACAAGTGCCTCCTGGGCTTTGTTCCAAGCAATATTTCACAAATGTCAGTGTTGAGAACTCCCGGCTCCCTTGAGTGGGATGCAGCCTTGTTAACTTTGAAAGGCTGGGGATGCAGAGCTGGCATGATATATACAGTGAGCGATTCCTGATTATAATCCCAATTCTCTGGAGGTCGCAGAGGTATTCTCAGCAGCCCAGCCTGACTAAAGGGGAGAATGATGGCTTATAAAACCTTTCATGATTACAGTTTGGCTTGAGGCTCTACAGCAGTTAGGAGCAGTGTGTTGTAGTACAAATCCTAATTGAATTGTGCTGTTCTGCCTATGTACAGCAGCTCTGTTTTGTGGGCTCAGCTGAGGCAAGTCTAGTCTAAAAATCATTTTCCTGCAGTGCACTGTTGGGATCTGCCATTTTCCATCTAGTCAACTTGGGCAGTAAAAAAGCAAACAGCAGTTTGAAAACCATAGAGGGAACAGTGTCATCTTACTGACATGCATCATCCTAAACCTAATAAGACAGGTTCGTTGGCCTTACGTATAACCTATGTATACAGCATTTTTGCAGCCTGCATTGAGGGTTCCAGCAGTGCTGCCGCTATAAATGTGTGTGTGTGGGGTGCGTGTGTTTCCATTCACATCTGCATGTTTGCAGTAGGGAGTTGCTGGATGTGGAGAACCACTGCAAAAGTCATATAGGAACCTTAAACAAGTTTTTCGTGTGAAAGATTTTTGCTTTGCCTTATAAAGAGGTGACACGGAAGAAAGTTTATACTTTCAATTTATATAATTTGCTAATGTTATTGATGTCAAAATGTTTCTGTACTGATGAAATTTGCCAATATGAAAAATTTCATTACACAAATGAAATGTTTTTTTCCCAGTATCTTTCTTCTTTTAATAAACAGATCCTTTAAAATCACAGTGACAGCTCCTTAGTTTTATTTAAAAATAAATAAATGAATCCAGAATATTATACTTCGCTACCTAAGCCGTTGTATTTACAGTTGGTCGTAGCTTTAAAAAAAGTGTTTCCCACTCTACATGCAGGTTATGAGAAGTACAATTCCATGAGAGCTGATTCTGCACTGTGCTTTCTGGAACGGGTTGGCATGCCTGATGCAAAGGCCATAGCAGCTGAACAGAGAGGGACAGACATGTTAGCAGATGGCGGTGATGGGTAAGGATGACATGAAAAAATTAATAAACTTTATCAGCATTGTATATGTTGGCATGAGTTCATATGTCATATTCTGCTTACATCTCGCCTGAGGATCTGACGGGATCATATAATGTAAAAAGTATGTAAAATTGTTTACACAGTTGAGCATGAAATGTAAATGTGTAACTTGGTACACCATACTGATGGCTTTTGTAGCTTTTTTGCTTTTTTCCCAGAAAAATAGCCTCCTCTCAAAAACAATATATTTAAAATATCTATTTTAAATATTTTATAGAGGTGAATTTGACAGAGAGGATGAAGATCCAGAATATAAGCCAACCAGAACTCCTTTCAAGGATGAAATTGATGTAAGAACTCCGAATTTATGTAATTGCTAGTATATATAGTCATAACTGATACTCCATGTTTATCTTAATGTGTAATTCTTAAGTTTGTAAGCTACCAGATAAACATACCTTACAAAGATGCTTTTCTGCTGTGTTTGAAAGATAACATATTTTTCTCCTCAAATGATGACATATGGTCAAAACTCTAAACTAAAATAACTTCTGTCTTCTCTTAAAGGAATTTGCAAACTCACCTCCAGAAGACAAAGAAGAGTCCATAGAAATCCACCCAAGTAAGATGATATCAAAGACATTTTAAAAAGGCACAAATAGACCATTTAGGAAAAGGTAGACTGCTTATAATACCACGTGAGGGAATAGGTTGTGTTTTGGGAAAACATCACAGTAAACTTTTTAGTGCCAAATCTCTTCATGCTTCACATCTTTCAAAAACAATTATTTACTATGTTTGAATAATCCCGCATTATGGTTTTCTGGGTTTCTAATTACATAGTAGAAATTGTGATGATAAAGACCGGATATTTCATAATGCTGCCGTTGATGTTTTTGCCGAGATAATCTTGAAGTTATTGTAGATACGTTGTATGGAGGAAAATTGCCAAGTCTAAGTGAAAATAATAAAGTGGGAAATCATAGGCATAGGTGTTTTCACAGAGGTGGAGTGATATTTCTTAGTAACATATTTAAAGCTCTACTGCATTAATTTAAATACTTAAAGTATTCATAATATGTTTGCATTCATAACATTGAATAATAACACTTGATAGTTATCTCTAAATGCTTCAAAAGCGTTTCGGAGTTCTTGGAGTTGGATGGGTTTATTCTATTTTTTATTTCCTACCGATGTAGTTATCCTGTTTCTAATTTGTTCTGCACCAATATTAATGAGGCATATGTTCTTATCTGATTAAACAGGAATCCGGTCTTAGCCATAGAAACTTTGAAATGTTTAGTGGTGGTTTTGCAGTGCACAAATACTTCTCTATTCTCTAGGCAAGCACAGTGAAAGCAATGCAGAGTTAGGCCAACTCTACTGGCCCAACACTTCAACCCTGACTACCCGTCTGCGTCGCCTCATTACTGCCTATCAGCGCAGCTATAAAAGGCAACAAATGAGGCAAGAGGCACTAATGAAGACTGACCGCAGGAGACGTCGGCCTCGGGAAGAAGTGAGGGCACTAGAAGCAGAAAGGGAAGCTATAATAACTGAAAAACGACAAAAGTGAGTTTTTCAGTGATTTTATTTTATTTTTTAATCTCCTTTAAGCTTACATGTTACCAGTACTTCTGTTTTTGAAAGAATAAACTAGGGGGGCTTGGGGACATCCAAACCGTTTGGGCTGTCCTTTACCCAGTGGCCTCACTTTTCTTGTTTCTTCTTTGGCTAGATGGACAAGAAGAGAAGAAGCTGATTTTTATCGTGTGGTGTCTACTTTTGGAATTATTTTTGATCCTATAAAACATCAATTTGACTGGAATCAGTTCAGAGCGTTTGCCAGACTTGATAAGAAGTCCGATGAAAGTTTGGAAAAGTATTTTAACGGCTTTGTGAATATGTGTAGACGAGTGTGCCGGATGCCAGTCAAACCAGATGATGGTAAGTTTTACTGACTGTAGAAATCAATGTGACTGTTACGAGACAGTAGGATTGTTGAAACTCAATTCCTAGATGCAATGATTTAGAAATGGGCATCCATGTGATTGATGTTAAACAATACAAATTGTTGTCATTGCAGAACCGCCTGATCTTTCTACTCTGATAGAGCCAATCACAGAAGAACGTGCTTCCAGAACTTTATATCGCATAGAACTGTTACGGAAAATCCGTGAACAGGTTCTTCATCACCCACAGTTGGGAGAGAGGCTAAAACTTTGCCAACCAAGCTTGGACCTGCCAGAGTGGTGGGAGTGTGGTAAACATGACAAAGACTTACTGATTGGTGCTGCTAAACATGGAGTCAGTAGGACAGATTATCACATTCTTAATGATCCTGAGCTCTCTTTTCTTGAGGCCCACAAAAACTTTGCTCAGAACAGAGGGACAGGTAATGCAAATACTGTCTCTTCTCTAAACCCTCTGGGTGCTGGCTGCAGTCAAACACCACCTATTGTCCCATCCACACCAGTACAAGAAGAAAAGACTACAGAACAAACAGAGTCTAAAGTTGAAGGGTCTGAAAATCCAGCAGCCAAAGAAAAGTCTGATATCAAAGAGGAGACAGAAGTTGCAGATAAGGACACTAAACAGGACTGTGATGCTGAGGCTGAGCCTGGCTCTGTTAAATGTGAATTGAAAGACATAGAAACAAGTACAGATGTAGACCCAAAATCTATTTCGGAAAAAGGCTCAGAAGAAGATGAAGAAGAGAAACTGGATGATGACGACAAATCGGAAGAATCCTCCCAACCTGAAGGTAATGCACTGGTCAGATCAATTCCGTGTGCTAACCATGAGCCCCACAGCTGTTCTAACTTGGGCGAGCTGATAAGTAGCATACAAGGAGTCATTTTGGAGCTTTTGATGGGGTTCATGTTAGCAGTTCTTCTTCCTTTCTATGTATCGGGTGGCCTGATAAGCTTTCAAAAAAGCTATCCAGCATCAGTGGGGTTTTCTCCCACAAGGGATGATTTCCAAGATAGCTTATTGATCCAATAAGCACAGTCTCTGTGCCAAGTGCAGAAGGCTAAGGCTCTGTCATAATAATGACTGAACAACAGCCTGAGTTAGAAATGTAGTGTCAAGCATGGTTGTCTTAACCTATTTAGTTAGGTTGACATGGGGTGGTTGGGAAGTTTAGTAGTTAATGCCTGGTCACGATTGTTATTCAGCAGGAGCAGTTTCTCAGGGTAAGAATTTTGATGAAGAAAGCAATGCCTCTATGAGTACCGCAAGGGATGAAACACGCGATGGATTCTACATGGAAGATGGGGATCCTTCTGTGGTTCAGCTTCTTCATGAGAGGACGTTTGCCTTTTCTTTCTGGCCTAAGGTTAGTTGGGGGTAGAATGGGATGCATCTTTTTCAAGGCAGTTAAAATACGGGAAACATTGTGTTCTGCAAAGTAACAGAGAGCTTTATACAATTCTGCACTTATAGTGGACGTGGGACTATTTTCTGTGAATGATTTGTGAAACGGCATTTTATTCTTCAATTCTGTACAAATTAGCAGAGGAAATGAATGGAATTGCTTTACGGTAGATGGTATCATTTAGTAAAACAACAAACTGCTGACAGACATCAGTTCCACAGAGGCTTCAGAGCTGTATGACCGCAGGATCATACCTCTCACACCTCCATTGACAGAAGCAAATTTATGATTTTGAATTATGGATTTCATCTGCAGAGCAGTCTGCAGTGTTGAGAGCAGAGATTTTGTAAGATCACCTTTTCATTTTGGGGTGGGGAGACGGTAGAGAAGGGTACTGGTGACCTACATGATCTAAGCCATTATGTAATGTTGACAGATGTAATTGTATTAAGGTGCCCTGCAAATATAAGCAGCAGTTTTACACAGGATAAAGCTATATCTTATTTTGGTAACAATGCAGAAATTTATCTAATACAAATTTTTGAAAAAATATGAAACTTTAACCTCTTAATAAATGTATACATAATTTAGTACTCTACTTTGCAGAAAGGGTAGAGAGAGAAATAAAGTAGTAATAGTCTTAAGCTTACTAATCACCATAACAGGGCCATCTGGTTTGGGAGGGGGGGGTATGACGGGGGGGACCTTGCTCTTAATAGGCTTATTCCTGGAGAAAGCAAGCAGTCTGTTGCAGCTGCTGAGATTTGCTAGTGGCTTTTGCACTGTTTTGCTGTTCAGGAAGCTAACTGATGCTCATATTCCCTAAGCAGCAATATTTCTCATAGTTCTGAAGTTTCTACTACTTCAGGCAGGTTAGCATAGAATCTACTTGAGTACTGAAACAGAGAAATAAAAATGATACTCATCTTCACTGCTTTCAGTATGTATTTTGCAAACGTGAACTAACATCTTATTTCAGGCATAGTGTAAAAATAAAACAAAAAATCCCTAATCTATATAGATTCAGCATAAGTAGACTAATAAACATAATTAGAGATTTTTAGTGTACACGCTTCAGTGAAATTTGAAGTGATAATGGGCGTGGAATGAAAATTGACATTCATTAGATGTCCCTAGGTTGGTGCCCGTTTCATAATGTTGAACTTTATTAATAGTGACACTAATGAGGATCCACTTCCTAGGACAGAATTGCAGATCCAGCCTCTTGGATCTCAACAACTGCAGCTTTAAGATACCGATTACAGATGTTCTGATTTTCCCTTCCTAACTGTTGATTTTGCTAACAACTGAAGTTTAGCAATGTAAAATAATGGCGAGTTTCTGTTAAATCTGTCAGTTGGTATGTTGTCAAGAAAATTTGGTCTGTCTTCCTCTTTCGCCTTAATATAAATGCTTCTTTTAAATTCTTGTGATACTTAATTCTGCAAAATTCAATTTGTATTAGCTTTTGAGAAGGCGACTAGTTTATCCTGACCTGCAAGAATCGTTGGTTTTTGAGTGTATTTCTTAAGCTTTGCAAGCTGGACTGTGTAGGTACACTGACTTAATAGGCCACTTTTGCACTAAAGGTTCATTATGTACTTTTCCTTTATGCAGGACCGAGTAATGATCAACCGATTAGACAACATCTGTGAAGCAGTGCTGAAAGGGAAGTGGCCAGTAAATAGGCGCCAGATGTTTGATTTCCAGGGGCTCATACCTGGGTATACTCCAACAGCTGTGGACAGCCCTCTACAAAAAAGGAGCTTTGCAGAGCTCTCCATGGTTGGTCAAGCCAGCATCAGTGGCAGTGAAGATATCACTGCTTCTCCTCAGTTATCAAAGGCAAGGCTGCATCTTTCTCATTCTTACAGAAAGCATTTTATCTTGCATGCACTTATGCGCTGCTTCTGCATAATAAGAAAAAAATATCATTTATATTTATTTCTTATTTTTTATTATTTATTTCTATTTGTTCAAAAATAGGAAAAATAAATAGTATTACTTTGAATACAAAGAAGGCTTTGTTTTCTGAGTTACATGTTTGGACTTCTATTTTAAAACCAGTGTACTAAACAGAGCTTTGTTAATGTTTGGAAATACTTACATTTCATTAGGAAGATGCACTGAATTTATCGGTTCCACGTCAGAGGAGGAGGAGACGAAGAAAGATTGAAATTGAGGCTGAGAGAGCTGCTAAGAGGAGAAATCTTATGGAAATGGTTGCCCAGTTACGTGAGTCTCAGGTGGTCTCAGAAAATGGACAAGAAAAGGTTGTAGATTTATCAAAGGCCTCACGAGAGGCAACAAGTTCTACCTCAAATTTTTCATCTGTTACTTCAAAGTTTATCTTGCCTAATGTCTCCACACCCGTGTCTGATGCCTTTAAAACTCAAATGGAGCTGCTGCAAGCAGGTCTTTCACGCACACCCACAAGGCATCTACTAAATGGCTCTTTAATAGATGGAGAACCGCCCATGAAGAGGAGGAGAGGAAGGAGGAAAAATGTAGAAGGGCTTGATCTGTTATTTATGAGCAACAAACGGACATCATTGACTGTAGTAAGACAGCAACCTTTTTGTCTCTTATTTGTTCTTCTGTGTCTAGTACTTTCTGAACGTGAGTTTAAAGTGTTGCTATACTCTCTCTAATAGTAATGTGCAGTTCTTACCCAACCAGTTTTTGCCTTGTGTTTAGAGCTCTTATTTCTTTTTGAACCTGATAAAATGTTGTTCGCATGAAGTTTTTGCTGTAGCAAATTGTGGCTGAGTTTTTAGTAGCTTCTACCTTCAAAAAAAGCAAAGGCAATTTTTTTTTATTATTTTTATTATGAAATGTAGCATATTATAGCATACATTTTGAACCTTAAGTATATCTTTTTTTACCCCGTACAAAGGGAAAGCTTGGGGGGCCATTAACTGGGAATGCATGAAAACTGCTCTGTCTTTAACTATGGTCTTTAATGTACAAGGATGATAAATTTACAAAATCCCCTAATGTAGCAGTATTGCTTCACATAGCATGAACGTTTAAACTCAGTTAACTCTTGCCTATGCAGAATCTCCTTGAGCCTTCAACTTTAGTCCCTGAAATTATTTCTCCCAGGTAACTGTTGCCTTAAAGTGAAACTTAATACTGGTGGTAATGTTTTCAGGAGGATGCAGAAGTGACCAAAGCTTTTGAAGAAGATATGGAGTCCCTACCAGCAAGGAACATTCCATCTCCTGGTCAGCTAGACCCAGACACTCGCATCCCTGTAATCAATCTAGAGGATGGGACCAGGCTGGTGGGAGAGGATGCTCCCAAAAACAAGGATTTAGTTGAATGGCTTAAACTGCATCCCACTTACACTGTAGATATGCCAAGTTATGTACCAGTAAGTATGTGATTCTAAAAGTGTGCTTGTATTAAGTTAGTTTTACAGATACTGAAACAAATTTCTTCATACAGGACACAGTCATTGGATTTTGTAGCTGACTGGATTTCAGTGGAGGTTTTCTCTTTAAGCCACACTTACTATAATATCTAAACACCCAAGAGGCACCAGAATATCAGGGCTGGTTTTCTTCTTTTTTAATATTTGTATTTAACGATACATTAAAACAGTACTTGTGTCAAGTTGTGCAGAAATTCTTCATCTGCTAATAAGATTTTTCTGAGGGAAGAATAATTGGGTGCTTCTTAAAAATTTTGTTAGAAGGTTAGAAGGTGGTTTCTTAATGGATGATTTTTGTCAAGAAAACGAGAAACTAAAAAGCAATACATTTCTCTTATTTCCAGAAGAGTGCAGATGTGCTGTTTTCCCCATTTCAGAAGCCGAAACAAAAACGACACAGATGTCGAAACCCTAATAAACTGGATATAAACACCTTGACAGGAGAAGAAAGGGTACCTGTTGTAAATAAGCGAAATGGGAAGAAGGTAAAAATTAAGTTAGTTCAACAGAGTTGTTTAATACTGTCTTTGCATGTGGAAAGCAGGCTTTCTATTCCAAGCTTTCTTTTTTAAAAAAGTTTAATAGTTTGGCACAGGCATTTATTCTTACTGGAATCTACCACTCCCTTTAATCCTCCCTTTGCTCTTCTGATATGTTCATATCATTTAAGTTGAGAAAATAACTCCTCCTTTTTGAAACTGTATAGTTTGTTACTTCCTCATATCAGATATGAATTTCATTACTAGCACTGCCTAAACTGCAGCATTTTACTGTATTTTTTTTTACATGATCTTCTCAGTTCTAGTATCTTTAGCTAGTTTTCCACAATCTGAATTGAAAGTCTTCATTGTCATCCTTCCTAGATGAAAGTGCATAGGTGGAAAATGTTTGTGTTTTTAAGTATTACCTTATCTTTTGCATTAGATGGGTGGAGCTATGGCCCCTCCAATGAAGGACTTGCCAAGGTGGTTGGAAGAAAATCCTGAATTTGCTGTTGCTCCAGATTGGACTGACATTGTTAAACAGTCTGTAAGTGAAACTTTAATTCCATGCCTCACTGTAGATTACAGCATGGAAAAGTTGAAGGCCGTGTACATTTTTCCGTGCAAGTACTGATGATGATTAAGTCTTTATCTCATAGCTGAGCTGAGGAAATGGTAGCGTTAGGAGGGGAGTTACCCAGCTAGGGGAAAATGATGATAGAAGGTTGTTCTGGAGTTGGATTGCAGTACACTGGAAAAATCAGGTACAGTAAAGCAACCTTCAGCATTTGTTTTGTTGCTTTTTTATATTTTATATATACAAAAATATAAAGCAAGCAGCAATGAATTCTTCATCTTGGTAGCTAGCAGCATCCAAGGATTAGCTTTTCTGCCTTTTACTTGAAAACTGTTGTCTGAAAATAGAGGGTACAATTCTCCGAAGACTTATTTTCATAAAATACCACTTGGCATACTGGAGATAATTGGAAAGTACAAAGCTATGGACTCGTAACTGTAGTATATCAGTCTTTTTAATGAAATTACAGAGTTTCAGCATGTTTTGTTTTTCTGATGTGTTTAAATTAAGTAAAAGGTGTGCCTTTGCTTTCTTCAGGTTTTCTTATGTGTTCTAGTGTCATTCACTTTAGAAGGTACCTAGTCATGATTTGCCAGGCTTAAAAAACAAATCGCTTTTGGAATACCCAACTATGATAAAATCCCTTCTATTTCTTCCATTATCTCCAGTTAACTGCTGAAATGTATAAAAGCTGAGAATAAAACTCTGTTTTTCTGCATCCCCTTTTTCAGGGTTTTGTTCCAGAGTCCATGTTTGACCGTCTTCTCACTGGACCTGTTGTGAGGGAGGAAGGAGCAAGCAGAAGAGGAAGAAGGCCAAAAAGTGAAATTGCCAAAGCAGCTGCAGCAGCTGCTGCTGTAGCATCAACTTCGGGAATCAACCCACTACTAATGAACAGTCTGTTTGCTGGAATGGACCTCACCAGCCTCCAGAATCTACAGAACCTGCAGTCTCTCCAGCTCGCAGGCCTCATGGGCTTCCCGCCAGGGCTAGCAACAGCTGCTGCTGCTGGGGGGGATGCTAAAAATCCAGCTGCCATGTTGCCTCTGATGCTGCCAGGGATGGCAGGATTGCCCAATATGTTTGGACTAAGCGGATTGTTGAATAACCCGATAACGGCTACTACTGGAAATGCCACTACTGCTTCCGGTCAAGGAGAGACTGAGGATGGCGCTTCAAAAGCTGAAGAGAAGAAAAACGAGAATGAAGAGGAGAACAAAGACTCTGAGAAAAGCACAGACACTGTTTCTGCTACTGACTCTGCAAATGGATCTGTCAGTGCTGCTACTGCGGCGACTACCGCCACTGCCACCACTACCACCACCACCAACACTGGATTGCCCGCAAACCCTCTGGCCTTCAATCCCTTCCTGCTGTCTACCATGGCTCCTGGCCTGTTCTATCCATCTATGTTTCTACCTCCAGGACTGGGAGGATTGACTCTGCCTGGTTTCCCAGCACTAGCAGGACTTCAGAATGCAGTGGGCTCCAACGAAGAGAAGGCTACTGACAAAACTGAAGGAACTGCCTTTAAAGATGAAGAAAACCTAGAAGGCAGTGATGCAGAGGAGAGCCTTGATAAAACTGCAGATTCCTCCGTTTTAGAAGATGAAATAGCACAGGGTGAAGAATTAGACTCACTTGATGGGGGGGAAGAAATAGAAAACAATGAAAATGATGAATAACCAGTACCAGTTACAGTTAAAGTGTTTTAAACTTTTGACAAGTGGTAGTCCTACTGTTTACACTCACAGTTAATGTCCATACTTAGTTTTTATAAGCTGTTCTGTAACATAGTGTAGCAAAAAAAAAAAAAGTTCAAGTCATGTTATACAGATGTGTCAAAAGGTATCTTGGTCATTAAGTATTGTGCAGTGCATTATTTATTATCCCTAGGAGAGATGAAATTTGAGAGGTGATCATGTCTTTTTAAGGAAATTGACATAATGCTCTGCTTTTTTTTTTCTTTTGGTACCATTGGTATTATGAAAAGCAGCAATTTGTAACCGAGTGGCACTAATAGAAGGAAGTGCTGCTTAAAGGAAGGATGAAGTTATATATTTAATTTTTTTATTTTAATTTTTTTTGCTGTGAAGGTCAAGATGAAATTTACCATACATATCGTACTTGCGCTTCATTTTGACTGTATGGGAGTTCACCCACTCACATGCGCGCACACACCCACACACACACTCTCTCTCTGACAATCTTCATGATAGTGTGAATGTCTCTGTCTTGAGACGCAGCAATAATAAGGCAGCTGTTGAATGTGAAGAGTACCTTTTGGAAATTTACCCGTGGAGAAGGTTCTTACAGGATAAAGCTACAGTTTAATCGTCTCGTGATCTTGTAATGCACTGGTATAAACAAAAAGAAAAAAATCAGGTACCTTTTTTAAATTAAAGGACTTTGTTACTTTAGCCACAAAGCTAAACAGCATTACCTCAACTCTAAACTAGCCTTGAAGTTTACAGACATGACTTTGTAAATGTATTGTTTTTCTTTGTTGTGATGTCTTTTTATTTTTTTTTTCTTTGGAAACTGCTATCATGTAAGATAAGATGTAAATTGCTGCCAACTGTAGTAATGATGCTTTTAATAAAAGTGACCCATGATATGCAGAGATGTAATTATAGAATGCAGTGTTTAGGGACATCACAACTGGTGTTCGCTTTTTGTATTTGCATTGTGGCTTTCTAAAGCATTTTCTGCTCTCTTCTTTAATAGATTAGTGGCTGTAAATGCTGAACTGATTGTCTTCCCGGGACTAGGCAGGAAGAGAAACCTTGAATTACCTTCATATTTTGCACTCTAAGTAACTCTACAGAGAGGCACACTAAAAACCCTACTTTACTCCTTCAAAGGGGCATGAGAGACTGAGAATACTTTAAAATGTGTTCAGCATGTGATAATATGGTACACTAAAGAACAAAAGGGCAAAAGAAAAATGAGGCTTTAATAGGCACAATATCTAGGTCATTTATCCTTGGTTAATGGGTAGAAAAACACAATGCTGTAGTGACAGCAAGGGATACAAAGGCTCTGTGGTATCCTGTAGACCAGAGCTTGTGATGCCAGAAACCACTGTGTCAAACAACCTACATGAAACTAAAACTGACCCACTTTTCATAAAAACCAGTGTCTCTTCTGGAGAGCTACCGATTTGTACCCTTTCGTGACCTTTGATATTTGAGATAATGTACCATTTGAGAACTTCTGTTTTCACAGTGTTGTCACCTTGACACACACATACACAACCGTCTCAATGGTGAGGAGGAAAGGTTAGATTTTCAGTGGAGTACATGAAAAATTAGCTATTTGAGTAGCCAGCTGTGGGTGGACCCCTGTCTTATGATTAATTTTACCTGTGCTTTTGGAAAGCTGGAGAGCTGCAAACCTCGCCCTTGCATCCGCTGTGCATTTGCCCAAGAGCTCAGATGGAGGAGTACTGCAAGGCCAGAACTCAGACACGAGGAGGACGCATGAAAGGGGGTGAACTCGCCCTGAAAGGAGCATTTCACGAACAATGAAAGTAGATGAGAAATGAAAGCTCAGGAAGTGAGTTTTGTGTGAATGAATCACAGACATGCACTGCTGAAATGAATAGATGTCAGAATGTCTTGTACTGCCACTTAAATATATCATACGCAGTTAATGAAGGTCAGGAAGGAGCTTCTCCCCCCACGTACATCACTGAACAGTTGACGAGGTGTGTTATTCCTGCCTCTTTCGAAAGCATCACACGCAGACCACGACAACAAGTGAGAGGCTGAAAGCCAAGGTACATTAACTTGATCGGGAGCGTTGAATTCATTTTGGCTGTTATTGAAGTTTTTGAACGGCTGGTGTTTTATTTTTTCATCTACTTAGAGAATTTCTCCTGTAAAAGTTGCTAGGTGCTTCCTGTTGTATTTCACCTACTGATATAAAATAGCCCCCTTTTTAAATTCAGTTTTATAATTCCCAGCAAAGATTTAAACAGACTAATGATATCCCTTGGGAGGCCCCTTTTTAATTGGCAAGAATAGAAATTGTATTGTTAAATGCCACGCTAACCCTTTTTATTCTCCTAACCCCCTTCCTATGTCGAAATGAGGGGGAAATTTGGGTAACTGCCTATTTCTGTCCATGGGTTCTTGGCATGGAAACTTCCAAGTCATGGCATCGGGTGTCCCAGGGACAAATAAGTAAATCTTACCCCTTTTTTAAGCGTTCCTCAGTTCGAGTATTACTCGTCTGCATTTCGTAGTCAAAGGAAAACTGAAACTGAAGAAGTGTTGCAGCAGACTGAATGCCACAGTGATGGGTGAGTCTCCATACTCTGTGTGTTTTCCCAACAGCCTCGCTTCCTACGGGCCAAACGGACTGCTCACCTGTTGAAAAGAAGGTGGCATTTGATTTTTGGAAGGGATACGGGCCCCTGGTATGAAAAATGAAGTGGGGGGATTGCCATCTAATGTCCAAGAAATGTATTACATGAAAATATGAAGGGTTTTCTTTGATATGACACAGAGTTTCTAACGTGTTAATTATTGCAAAGATCCTTAAAGTTTTTAAGTGTCTAAATGAGTAAAAGTTAGGTGCGTGAAGTGATAGAACAGGTACTACTCTGAACTTGATTCCCAGCTGGAGCACCCTTTTAGCCCATCTCCTTTTGAAGCCTTTTTCTGCCAGCAACCATTTCTTGCTGGACCCCTCCCTAATGGTCACAGAGCTGTTATTGGGGTACCAAGCAGTACAAGGGACTTTCTTGTTGCTCTGGAGAATACATCTGTGTCACAGCACAGCAATGGTCTGCATGCTAACACTATATGATGAGCAGTCATGAGAAGAGAAGCAACAAAATGACAACAAACCCGTGCAACTAAAGGGCAGATTTTTAGGACCTTGCCATAGAAGTATTACGGACTTGTTTCCTAAACCTGAACTGTTGAGGAGAGACGGTTGAGAGATGTCACTGAAGAAATGGCAGACAAGTCCCTAAACTGGTCTTAAGTATCTTCTGTCAGCTGCAGTTTCTCGTTTCATATCAATGTCAAGCAGTGCGCCACGTGCAAGCGTACCGCAGGTTGGCGTAGTGCATGGCTTTCTCCCGTTGAGGACTTTTGCCATTCAGTACAGCAAAGTAAGCATTTTCCATTGAAGAGAAACTTAAGATTTAGGAGGATGGGGGGAGATAATCGATTGTATTTCTAGTACCAAGCCTCCCGTTGAGTTTCATGTTGCATGCAAAACTGTTGGGATGCACCGAATGGCTGCTGACCGGCACCATGTGCTTCGGCTACCTCCGAATCCTCGATGTCGGGCTGGGGATTGCAGAAGGCACTGAGGGCTCCCAGTCCTCCTGCCCCATGCTCTTCCCTGGGGCCTGAGAGCCCCGTCAATGTTTTCTGGCTCCATTCAATGGGAGAGAGCACTGGCTGGAGGCTTTGCTGCGCATGCTGTGTAAATAAGCTGTTGTATTCCTCTGGCTGGAAGCAATGCCTTCAAGAGATCTCAACTTGGCTGCTTAAATAGGCAGGTGATGTTTTGGGCATACATCCTAATCTTAAGTCAGCAGTTCTGATGAAAACAAGGGAGGGAAGTGTTAAGGATTGGAGGTTGCTGTGATCAAAGCTTGATGAGAGTTTTGGAAGCGTTTTGGAAGAAATCAAAAATCTTCTGAACGTAAGGTGAATGTCCTGACTCAGTCTGCATGCAATCTTAGGTAACAGACTTGGTGCAAAACTGCAAATATTTAGGATAACATGATCTATTCTGCAAAAATATATTTTCTAAAGGGGGATAAATCCCTGTCGCTGGATAGTTTAGGTTTTACAGCTTTTATATATCGCTGTCAACACTGGTAAAACCATCAGATCTACATTGTTTGAGCCGTTTGTGTTGCCTCAACTTAATGCTGATAGTTTACAATCTGTCATTTGTACTCAGCCTTTGCTTAAAAACGTAGATACTGGTGAGATTTGCAAGTCAGATACTTTATTAAAATCCTGGTAATTGCAGCCTGCTTAGAAGTGAAAACCAAACCCACCTGTTCAGGAAGTTTGCTCAGAGCACGCAGATGCAAGAACGTATTGGGGCATCTCCCTGCAGAAGCTGTTTACTTCCCTTTGTTTCAACTTTTCTAAGTGAGCCTGTTACCCCACGCGGCTACACACAGACTTCGAGCTTTGGATTCATCGATCTGTTGGGCATTCGCGTCCACAAACCGAACGGTGGGCAAAAAAGGCATTCACACCCCTGGTAGTGGCAGCAATGGCTCGCTCCGTGGGCGAAGCGCGGCCGGCTCCGCTATCGGGGCTCTTGCAGCCTTTCCCTTCTTGGATGATGCTTCCACCTTTCGGGTGGAGGTGAGTGGGCACCTGTGGGCTGTGCACGAGTGGGAGCTGGGGCAGCAGCAGCTCGGCTCCGCTATCAGCCTCCTCCCACAGGGCTCCTGCTATTGTTGGGCCCGAGGCAGGATTTGCATATCTGTGCCTGCAGAGCTAATGGCGCTCCCTCCGCTCTGAGGCCCTGCAAGGAAACTCCACGAGCCTTCCCTTCCCTTCTCTCTCTCTCTTTTTTTTTTTTTTTTTCTAAGGGCTAGTAGAAAATAAGAGACGGCCATTGTATTTCACTGCGGAGGCATTGTTCTGCACCAGACAAAGATGGCATATTTCTACGATCCATAGTTTCTGCTCCTTCAGCCATGGCTGGCTACTGATGAGCAGCTGTGCAGACTCTGAATAGCCTAAGGCATTTCCTAAAACCATTAAAAATATGAATTTTCCCTAAACATGTGCCAAACCCCTCCCAAAAATATGTAGTGGAAGGGGGGAAGCAAAGTCTTTGCTCTTTGTCCAGAACGTGTTTTCCTAAAATCAAACTTTTAAGGCATGCCTGCTTTCAGAGAAAGCATGTAAGTTCTCTCAAATGTTATCAGCTTTTTCCGGGATGGCTTATAGAAGTACTGTTTAGAAGAATATTTTAAAAGAAGAAGTGCTTTCTGATTTTTCTTTAATGATTTTTGTAAAGGAAAGAGGTGAAAGGTTTAAACCGAGCTTATATAATTTTGCTTTATGAGCTAGGCAGGTGCTCATAATAAATAGCGGGAACTGGAGAAAATATTAAAAATCCGTCCTGTTCCTCATCTGCTGTGCATCTGACATTTCTGAGATATCACTGGGGGCTGTCACTGTGAGGACGTGCTTTTTCTTCCCAGCCTTCTTCAAGTTCTCCTCGACCAGACTGGCCATCTTCTGCTGTCTCCGTCTGCAGCAGGCTTGCCATCTGCTATATGGCTAATCAATTCACAAAGGTGCTGCTGGGCAGTGCAGACTCCCTGTCCTCTGCCAATATTTTCTGGAAGTTGTCAAACATAGCTGAATTTGTTCTCAGCTGTCACAATCATCACATTGATTCCAGCTTGTAGCACTCTAGTGACCGGTAGGGTATGTGCTTTGTTTTGCAAGCAACGCTTGCTCTTTTGTGCCCGCTTTATTAGGCTGGAGATCTCACCGAAGCCTGGGCCAGCGTGTCTCTCCTTCCTTCCTAATTTCCATGGGCTGCAGGTGCTGGGTGCCGTTTGACTTCTAAGGTCGCATATTCACGATTTTGGAGGGTGAGCTCACGGCAGAGCGGCAGGGCAGGACTCCCAATTCACTTCCCAATTCTGCCGGTTTCCCTGAGGCAGGTGCTTTCCTTGTGCCCCGGTTCCTGCTCAGCCCCTGGCCAACACCGCAGCCTCATGCTCAGATGCTGGATTCGAGGGGCAGGATCCATGTGGTTAAAGCTCCCTGCACCGAGACAACTTCTGTGCCGTGCTGCACGCTGCCCTGCTGGTGTGCAGGGCTGAAATTTGGTCTGTAGAGGGCTGAAGCTTTGGTGCGAGAGCCAAACTGACTGACTGCAAGTATTGGTTAGCTCATTAGCTGTTTCCAACATCCACTGCTCTTTTAGCCAAAATCAGTAGCTTTTATTATTATTATTATTTTCTAATAAAAGGCCTTACCTCCTCAAGCTTTCCAAGTACCAGTTGCTACCAAGGAGCACCTTCTGTCATTGGCGCTGTACAACTGCACTAAAAAGGAGCATTCGGGGAAAGAAAAAGGCATCTGCTGGCGTTAAACCACTCCACGTTTCACTTGAGCAAGCTTTTTCATTGCCCTATTAGTTTCCCCTGCCACATGAAGAGCTGCCATCATTTCTTACCTACAGTATATTTATATTTAATCCAAAGAAAAAAAAAAAGGCAATTTCTGAGAAGCCGCAAGAGGCAAGCACCAAAAGATCTTTCAGCCTGTTTTCAGCACATGCTGCTAAATACCTCATGTTTGTCAGCTCCTCTTGGCATCCTTTCCACATAACAGCCTCTAATGAATTTGGATCGGCTTCTCTGCTGTGGCTAGTAGGGATCATGCTATGCAGTGACAGCATTTGAATACGTGTGGCATTTGACTGCAACTATTGCATAGGAGGATGTTTTCTTACCTGGCTTTGGATAGGGTTTGGGAAACTTTTCATCACTAGATTTTGTTGCACACAGGCTAAAAGATGAGTGAGCTTTCTTGCACGCTGTTTAATAAAGTCTTCCTAGAGCAGGTTCAAGTTGGCGTGCCAAGAGGATCTTAACTAAATCGGAACAAATTATGCTTCTCCGCCATGTGCTTCATTTATTCCTCGCGGAGAGGTAGCTTTTCAGATCTCTTGTGCCTGTGGTGACCCAAGCTACATTTGCGTGCAGCGATATCAGGTTTTCTTGCTGAGCCTTTGCTGTTTGCACTACAGAAATAATCTGGAAGCTATTGTGGAACATTTTTTAATGTTTGCCTTCTCTCTTTCTGATAGGTAAGGTAGAATATGCTGTGGGCAGGGAAAAGCAAATTAGATCTGCGCTGATCTCACTGATGACCAATGCGCAATAGGGTTGCATGCAAACGTCTGTGTGTCTGCTGCTTGCAGCTGACAAAAATCACCAGGGGAAAAAACAGAACCAGGAATTCAGGGAGCATGAGGAGATTTTTGTGGGAATCCTGCAGTTTGCCTTCCTGAGTCAAGGTGGCCACGGTGCCCTTCTGGCACGGGGTGGAGATGGGAGGGTACGTGGCTGATGCAGTAAAGGCCTGGTGGAGTTCCTGCTTGCATTGGTGCACTTTGTCTGTTGCAGTGATGCGTTGGAGACTGGAGCAATGGCAGGAAGAGCTTCCCTTTTTGACTCTGTAATCCCAAGGAAAATGTGCGTGCTGGCACAGGAACGCTCTCCCCCATCTCATCCTAGGCATACTTTAACCGTTCTGACAGAGGAAGGTGGGAAGGGAGCCAGAGGTGACAAAAGCCTCTCGTAACCTATCAGAAAATAATGGTTTCATTTGCAAGATGATAAATTGCCAGTATGAATCAGTAGCAAAACACAGAGCTTTTCCCTCGTGATTCCCATCACCTTCCAACCACCACTCACCCTTGGACTCAAGCAGTAAGAGCATCCCTGCAAAATGCACGTAGGATGGGAATGTGTCGTGGTCTTGCTGGTGCTCACCAAATAGGTGCTGGTCTGCCTTAAACTGCAGAGCACGTTTCTAGCTAGCGCAGGCTGTGTATATGTGCTTGGCTGTTGGGAGGATGGGACAGGTGAGGACGCTGTCCTGAAGACTAAAACGCCACCAGGTGAGCCAGTCCCTCTGGACTCCCACATTCCTAGGGGTCCCGTCCTGTGGATTTTACTCCAGTGGTTTTTACAAGTTCACCTTCAAGTTCTCATTTCGTGTTCCATTTTATGCTATGTTTATTCCCTTTGCTTTTATTACTGGTTTCCAGTTGCACCATTCTTTTTTTACTGGCACCGAACCTCGTGTGACTCTACAGCTATCACCCCCACAGGTAAAATGCTGAAGGCAGCTACTGAAACCCAAGCAGTGATGGATGCAACACCAAGTGTTGCAGTGGAATCTCCAGCCGAGAAAAATCCTTCATCCGTTCGATATCCTGGCAAGTTTGAGTGCTGGCCCTCGTAGAAATAAAAGACACAGAGCTAAAGATGAAAATCTCACCCTGAAGTACAGGCAAACTGACCGGTCTAAATTTGTTTAGGAATCACATTTGACTCAGCCAAGCTATGCACAAGTAATTCTGGAGATATAAATGGATACATTATAATGAGCAGACACCTATTTTAAGCATGATCTATGTTTTTAAGAAAATTCATTACAATAAGTCCTACAATACCAAGCTCTTCAATGAATTTTTCATGTCTGCATACCAAGATATATATAAAATGATCGTAATCATACACCTTTGGGGCAATGCTGAGCACCAGCTGTTTCACTGATGATTTATAGGTTGCCATGTTCAAGGTTAATAATCGGGAGAAACAGGTTACAGTATGCAATGTATTTATGTCAGGTTAGAAGTTCAGTAGCGAGGATACGATGTTAGGACGATATGTGCTGTTTTAATTAGCGGCATCCCAGCTTTCTGGAAAATCAAAAGCAGCCACTTTCCAAAGGTAAAACCAGTGCTAATTTTTATTTTCAACTCAGCTGGAATTAAAACAGCAAAATATCCTCTTCGCCTTGCTTGAAATCTGCATGCAAACTGCCTGAGGGGTCACTTGTTGCATCCACGGGTCCTCTTGGAAGAGCACCATTATGGGTGTAACCACCAGGATCTGCTCTTCTGTCTGCAGGATGGGACATCTACAAGATGTTTACCCTAAGCAACCAAAAAGACGGGCTTGGGGTCAACAATTGGTGCCACTGCCTTTATTTTAATGTTTCTGGAGTAGTTCTCCCGTGGTTCAACTAGGGAACTGCTTGCAAACTGACAAGCTCAGGGACCGGCAATGTGGAAAAAGACTTGCCTCCACTTCAGCAGGGAAATTTTCAGAACTGGAGTTTTCTGACACAATCCAGAGGTGGAAACTTTTCTACCAAGGGCTGTGGAGCTTCAGCTGCTTGCAGACACCAGAGTCCCTGAGCAGGGCCTCGGTGCATTGTCATTGTATTGCGTGCTTTACAAAAACCTTTGCTTCCACCATTCTGCTTTCCTGAGCTCCTTCAAAGCTGAATGCTCATTCCCAGAAGTCAACAGCTTTCTCCACACATTGCTGTGATTATATTCACCATAGGGAACTTCAAACAAGATGAGAAAACGGGCTAATTCATTGCTCAGGGATGGCTTTAAATCTGAACAGACTCAGCTGTAGCCGACTCTTGTTTGGGTGAAAATTGTTGCTCCTTCCCTTCCTTGTGTTTCAGCGGCGCTGCCCAGCAGGCTGGGAGTGCTGGGAGGTGCCTGCGGTGGGCATGCTGCATGCACCCAGCGTCTTCCCCAGGACTGAGCTGGGGCTTTGTGGGATTTGAGTCTTGGACCATGGATTTCCTTGGTGTTGAGGTGCTCTCCGCGGCAACATCCCTCACCCTCAGGCCTCAACTGTTGGACACCGTGCTTTCAAGCCCCGTCCCCACGTCCTGCTGCATGCTGGTGTCTGCTGAACAACCTGTTGTTGAATTTATAATAACGAACGCAGCCTGCCCTCTAAACGAATGGGAAGAGGCACCCTGGCATAATAAAATCACCGGAGAGAGGGCACAGATGAGATTTCATTCTCATAAATTGCCTCTCTATTACACTTGGAGTGCATTCACAATAGGGAGCTCCAAATATGATGAGGAAAGGGGCTAATTCATTTCATGAGGATGGCTTTAAATCTCAGTTCATACCTGTGCTAGAAAATTAAATATGGCTGTGATGAATGAAAGGAGGAGTTACACCAGTAATGAACATCACCATATCTTGCTTTCTTAGCCCAATAAAATTTTCTTTAACTGAGCAGTGGCATTCATAAATGCCAGCAAAGCACAACGTGAAGACAACAGAGCACGTTGACCGGGGGGCAGGCTGCGGAGCCTGGGGGTATGCAAAAACTGTTGGAGCCTTTACAGGTTTGTATGTGATTTTAAAAGTCTGGGCAAAGTCTTAGGTGTTTCACAGAACAGCTGATCAGGCAGTGGAGAAATAGCTAATAAAAACGGGCGTTACAAGCATTATTGGTGAGAGCTGTGCTTGATGGTGGATTGAGTTGGAATCCCAGGGCAAAAACCTGGCCATATCAAAGCTAGTAATGAACCTCATCCCAGCTCTGGATTCTGGTCTTACAGCATCCAGGCCCTAAACAAAATAACCTAGATCGTCCTATTAAATTATTAGTTTGTTTACTCTGAGTGACCACTGAAGGGCTGACGCTCAAGCACTTCATTGCATTACTACATCAGTGTATATTTGCCACTCTGTGTAGAAGTGCACACACAGATATATGCATTTATACAATTTTTAAATAGTTTGTTTTCTTCTGGTTTCCCACTGTTGGGATTTATCCCTTCTCAGTGATTGTCCCCTAGCCATTCGTGAATACTGAGTGAAATGCACTCAGATAAAGCTGTATGGTTTGTTATCCTTGCAAAGCACAGCATATTTCGGTAAAAACAGAAGGCCTGCTTTTTTCATAGCTCCAAATTATACCCACAGACTTTGGCTGTATGCCTCGGATACACACTGGGCTGGTGGGGGCCAGACAGCTGTGACAGATTACATTAAAAAATTTGAATAATTAGTGACACAGGGAAAAATCTTTCAGATGGGTACCTTCCGCAGGCCCTGCTGCCCACAACACCAGTATTGTCTTCCTTCTCCTTTTCCTCCTTCTCTGTTGAAAGAGAAAACATTGGCCTGGTAGCAGCCTTTGGATGTCTAACAAATCTGTTGCCCTAAAAGAGGGCCCCTTTGGGCTCTTCTGGTTTTATTTGCTTAGCTTGTTCTTAAAGACCTTGAGAGACGGGGATCCCACAAACCGTGCTGTGCTTCACTTTTAATTTGACTTATTCTCCGTGCTGTAATTTTTGCCTATTACTGTTACTCGCATGCTCCATGAACCAAATCTTCCTTTTTTCTTCACAGCAGCATTTTCTACGCTGGAAATCATTGATCGTATTCCCTCTTGGTCTTTTTGTTTGTAGGCTGGCCCATGGTTTGCCCAGTCTTTCCCTATGGATTGGACTGTCCAGATTGCTCCCCTTGGGCCCTGCACTGGCTGTGCTCTTTGGTACATGTGCACTGTGCTGCTTCTCACTGAGCTTTTTGAGCATTTCTCCACTTCATCATGTCAAGGTCTTCTTAAGCATGAATGTTGCTATTCAATGTATTCGAAGGCTGTCCATGAAGGCATGGTCTCTATTGCCCACCAAGTGCTGCTTGCACCAGGTCCTGGGAGGCCTCACAGAATCTGTTTTTAACCATAAACTAAATCCTTTCATACAGTTTCCAATTTGATTTTCAGTTGCATTGCAGGAGTTCGAGCTAGAGTTTGCTTCCCCAATTTACTTAGGAGGATGTTATGGAAGACTGTGTCAAAAGCCTTGCTAACCTCAAGTATATCCACGAAGCCTATTACTTTACCACACAAAGGAATTAATTTGATTTGATGCAATATGTTCTTGACAAACCCGTCTTGGCTGAATCTCATCTCCTTGTTCTCATCCATGTGCCTACAAATAGTTTTTTTATTTTCCTGGGAAATGAAATTAAGCTGACAGTGGTTTATACTCCCCAGCCCTCCTTCCCCCTCGCCCCCGCCCCTGTGCATCCTCTTCCTTTCTCCAGCCACACTAGAGCCTCTGTGTTACTGCTGCCACAGTCTCGGGCCTTTTGCTGAAATTTCCGTCCATGCTTTCCTGTCCTGTTTTGTTTTGTTGTTTTCTTTCTTTCTTTTTGTTTTGTTTCATTTTTTGTATTCCTCCGGTGTGGTAACCCTCCCTCCCCAGCTAAACCCCTCGCTCCGGGGCTCCCACAGGGGACGGAGAGCTGCTGTTTTCCCTCACGTGTCGTGACATTTGACCACTTCACCCTCAGCCAAACAGCCAGTGGCTCGCTGCTTAATTTCAGGATCCAAAATACAATTGCTTTTTAAACTCCCTATGGACTCTTTCCAGGCTACTGCACAAATTAAGCCTGCTTCTCCTCCTTTCCCCACCACTTCCTTTCCTTACAGAGCAGTGGCCTCTTCCTTCTTTTTCAACTTTTATATAGGGCTATAAATTCGCAGAGAGATTTATAGCCGCTAGATAAGACACCCCGGCTGCCCAGCACTTTGCAGGCTGCTCCTTCACATCACCTCCCCTCGCTGCTGAGTGAGCATCTCGGCAGCCAAGTGGGAGCCAGGCAAGTCCCTCCTGCCAAGGTGTCTTCAGCACATAGTACCACCACGTCAAAAATTATTGCAGCCTTCTGCTGCTCTGCCAGGGTCTGGGTCGCAGGGGGATTTGTGCATCTTCTGCGTGGCATTATCATCTCCAGGTCTGCACCTAAAGCAGGCCGGGAGCTGCAGCTTCCTTGTCCTTTACATGCTAATGAGTGCAGCTGCTCTGGCAGCAGCAGAGCTGGGTGGTGAGCTCTATCCAAAACACCAGGGATGGCCTTGCCACAAGGACGGGTGGAAACCAACCCTTCCTGGCTCAGCCTCCTAGAGCTGCACCCCCCCTCTGTGGCGGCCAGGGTGATGCCGCTCTGCTAGGGCATGACATCCCTCAAACACCCCCTCCTTTCCCCTCTGCCCACCAGGAAGCCTTCACGAACCTCATGCCCGTGTGCCCCACCATGGTAAAGAACCAGCAAAATGTGCTCAATGACCCAGGGAGACCAGTGGTGCTGCTTCCCTCCATCCTAGTGCTCGGGGCAAGACCATGCCCTACCCTGCAGTCGTTCACGGCTGGGCCCCAGGTCGTGTGGCTGAGCTGGGCTCCCAGATCCATTTTGCTTGGAAGTCTGTAAGAATAATTTCATCTTTGAGTCTAAATACGTGTGCTAACCAAGCCAAATTTTATGTGGTTTTGTCCTTCACGCCCACAGTTGTTGCTCCATTGTCTTGCTCAGCATCTAACACTGATTTCTGCAATGGGAATGAGCTTGTGAATACCTCCTGGTTAATGTACATTAAAAGTCTTCTGGAGACGTTGTTTGCTAGGTACATTATAGCAAAAAATACCTCACAATTAGTAGCAAGTGAAAAATAACTGCTGGTGTGCTCCTGCTTTGGTGCTTAATATTACATGCCCAAATGCTTATGAAAATATCAGCACTGACAATGCAGGGTAATATGGATTTCACATTTACAGAGGTCTGGTTATCTCATCAAGGCTGAGGCAGCTGGCTTGTAAAGCTTGCCTAGTGCCTTAACAAACCTTCAGCAAGCCATGTTGGACAGCCGCTACTTTGGTTTCCAGTAGTTCTTAGCTTTGAAAAAAACACCCTATTTGTCCAGCATAGTCTAAGAAGCATCTTCGTGTGGCCACACCATGTGTGGTGCCATCCTCACTGCCTGGTCTGCTCCCAGTGCGTATCCCAGAGCTCAGGCCCATGCTGGCGAGCAGCAGCTCTGTGCGGGGCTGGGCGCGGGCCTGGCTCGGGCTTCCCGTACCTGCCCCGGCCTCGCTGTGTGAACCTGAACTTGTGCATTTCCTGCCTTTGTGTTGTTTTGTTTTGCTCCATTGTTGGCGTGCCCGGCCTCCCCCCTCGCCTCGGCAGCGGATGCACTGTTAATTCAATGTCTTCCTATTCGCAGAAACCCTCCCTTATTTTCTCCTCTTTTCGGGCGAGAGTGGGCTGTGAGCAAACTTTTGTGCCTTTTGCGTGCTTTGCTTGATTTTTTCCAGCAGTTGAGTCAGCATCTCCCTTTCTCTACGAGACAGCAGCCCTCTAAAGCCTCTGTTATCTAGCAAGCGTGCCATTTGCTACAGCCACCACCTAGAGCGGCTGAGATAAGTGAAGCAGCCGAGGGAGGACCCATCCCTCCACAGCCCATGAATGCTTCCAGTCAGCCCGGGAAATAATAGAAATATTTATTCTCTGGAAAAGCCTCCAGCAGCTGCTCTTGCTCCCTCTTTGTTTCACCCGGTGCTGCCTATCTTGGTGACGAACAGAGACGGGGACAGAAGGGCCTGATCCCAGCTCTGCAGAGCCCAGCTCTGCTCCTCCCTAGCAGGATTTTTGGTGTGCACCGAATCCAGCACAGAGCAGCTTTGTCCCCTGTCCCCTGCGATGTCCTCAGCCCCTGGCATGTGCCCTAAGGGCCCTTCCTGCTGCTCCTGGGTTTTGGGGGCCCTGAGGGCCACCTTTTTGCCAGATATGTGTGACAGAGAGGGGGTTAGGGCAGAGGGGTGGAGAACACCTTGCATGAGGTTTCATGCTGAAGAAAACAGCCAAGCCGTGCAAAGACCAGCCCACATGGAAAGGGTATGAGAGCACAGGGGGACAGGCATACATGTACACTTGTACACTTTTCAATATCTCATGTAACTTCTCAGGATGTAACCCTCAGGGTATGAACTCAAAATGTGGGGGAAACATCCTCTCCACACACCACCAGAAACATCCACTGTAACCGTGAGCTTATTTTGTACCCTCTTCCGTAGCATCCCTGAAAAGCTCATGCCCACGCTAGGTGGAAAACTCGCTTAATCCGCTCTTCTGTCTGGAAATACCTGTCCTGCAGCCAGTTCCTGCAGCTTGGAGATGGCTTCTTGCTGGTCACAGACCCAGCTCCCACAGGTAGGCTGCTGCAGGGAGATCTTCCACTTCTGTTTCAGAGCAGCAACTTCTACATCAGCTGTTTGTTGTTAACCTTTTTCTCTTTCTCTCTTCACAAACTGACTGGAGATCAAAGACTCAAAGCCAGAGCTCCACGTTTATCTCAATATGTTGTGTCTGAGCCAGGGTTTTTTACGGATTAGGGGTGGTTTTATGGGATCTGGGCAGCAGTTGCTCTCTGTCCTGTTTTTGCACCAGTTTCTGTAAGGGCAAACTCAGGAGCAGCCAGCGGTGTTTTGAGAGGCCAGGTACCGCAGGCTGTGGGTGAGGTTTGGGGGGGTTAAAGAAGACACTCCACATTTCTCATCCACATCAGACTCCAAATGCTATCAAAGAAAGGCTGCATGCCACCTGCCTATGCCAACGCCTTTGTATAAATACCTATTTGTAGCTGCTCCCCTGAAAAGCACAGGGTGAAACTAACAGGCGGAGCTGTCCTGAAATCCCTCTGGCCTCCCACGTGCCAGCCCATAGCCCACCATGCTTTTTTTTCCTGCTCATCCCTGCTCTGCAGGCTGGCTGCAAGAGACGGGCACCCCAGGGTGAGCTGCATCCAGCTCCTGGGTTGAGAGCCACCAGCTGTATCTCGGAACCCCTCCATCCCTCTTGTACCAGGTGGAAGCAGCTGGACCTTGAGCAGTTTTTAATTACCAGCACACCAATTGAAACAGCGGCGACGGCAGCTACCTGGAGGCAGGAGAAACCAGCTCCTGTTGTGCAGCGGGTCGAATATGCTCTCACCGTGACCCTGCGGTGGGAGCAGTGCCAGGAAAGGCAGATCAGAGACCTGGGGTTTTGGAGGCGGTGAGAGCCTGCAGCTTCTGCTGTCTGCGCTGAGCACCCTGACTTCTCGGTGCCCCTGGCCCCAGCCGGCACTTGTGTGTGTGAAACCACTACCAGATAGCATCGTTGCATGGTATACTGTGTTCTCAAATAAAGAGAGGAAGGAAAAGGATTTAAGTAAACAAGAACGGAGCGACTAGCAGAGCCGCTGCCAGGCAGCCTTGTCAATAACTTGCATACTTGCCTCGGACGGCAGATTATTTCAATGTCAGCACAGATGCCATTTCTGGAAACTCCCTGCAGACCAAGGACATCGAGGAGCCATTTTACAGCACTCGATAGGCGAGTGCAGGAGGCAGAGGTTAATAAGACCAGCACCATGCACAGAACGTGCCGAATAAAAGACAGAGTGAAAAGTTTGCATGAAAAGTGTTTCCTTTCCTCTAAGCACGCTCAAGAAAAGGACATCATTTCCTCCAATTCCTGTTTTTGGATGAACATCCCTGATTTTTGCAGCTGCCGACATGTGCAGTGCAGCACTGTAACGCTCTCCTGAGCATACGAGTTCTCACCTAATAGGCACGTACTTAGCTGCCTCACACTCATTTATCTACACCAGCTACTTCCACACACCCTAGCACAAAGTAGTTTTGCATCAAAGCCGTGTTCTTGTGTGCGACGCCACCTCATGAGGTGTTTCTATGCTGTGCTGTGAGGTCTCTGTTCCTACGCACGAGCCACCTTTATCTGCAGACACAAGGAAGTGCTCCCACCCGTTCTGGCTTTGGAGATCAATTTGAAAAAAAAAAAGAAAAAAAAAGCAATAGTGTGTAGTTTGAATGTTGCGTAAATTTAGGAAAATAGGCTATTTTCCTATATGATTTAAAAAATACTTGACAGCATAGGAAGGTTTGGGACTGTATTTTCAGATGTACTCCCCTGCAGTCGTGGGGTGCTTTACCACCGTGCAAGAGTTTCGAGCAGCGTGCCACTTTCAAGGCATGTCCTGCTGAGTGCAAGGACAGCAAAGTGCCCAAAAGCACCGGGAGTGCTGCCCACGCCGGGGGGCTGCTGGCTTCGCTGCTACCTGTGGGGTGGCCTTCATCTCCCAGGGTGCAGTTGTGCCTGTGGGGACTACATAAGGAGCACCTGCATCATTCCTAAGTCAGGAGCTCCTAAATAATTCCTAGACACGATTTGCCGTGCCTTTCAAGGAGTCGTGCAGATGCAAAAAGGAAAGGAAAAGGGCTGCCTGTTGTTAAGCCGGATGCCTTGCCTGCGCTGTGAAGGCAAAGTTCAGAGAGAAATTAAGAGGGGAGGGTCTGAGGTGATGGAGCAGCCACACACAGCCCACACAAAATGTACAGCTGCAGGCCTGTGAGGCTGCCCAGCCCGGGCTCAGCGGGGACCCTCACGCAGCAGAGCAGTGGGTGATGTGTGGGATGAAGCTGTGGGTGAGTAGGTGGCCAGCTTTCAGAGCGCGAAGAGTTCGTCTGTACTGCGTGAGATGGGCGGACAGACGGACAGGACTGAAGCAGTGACCGCAGCAAGGACGGGGCCGCTATGTCCAAGGACTCCTGGCCGCACATGGGGCAGCCTCGAGTGCTTACAAAGACAAAACACGAACGCGTCCGCTGGCTAAACACGGAGTGCTCGGAGAACGCTGAGAAAGCACAGGGGCTCGGGCTGTGCTGAAGGAAACAAATCCAGACAAAAGCTGCAGCGAAGCCGGCCGCAGCAGCATATGCCACAAGAAGTTAGCTGGTCGCCCTTTGTCGGCAGGACGGGCTGCAGCTGCAGTGGGGGCAGGCGGGGGGGGGGCCGAGCAGGAGCGCAGCTGCTCCCCCGGCACGGGGGGAGAGCCCACGCAGCACCTCCTGCGGTCATTGGGGAACGCGGGGGCTGCCCCCAGGTCTGGTGCGGTGCTGATGGAGGCAGCAGATAGGGCAGATGAGGGGCAGCCAGCGCTGGGATGCGTTCAAGGTGCTCCATGCACTGGGCAAGGGGAAAAAAAAAGCCAACGGAGGTGTTGAGGGTGACAAAGGTGGAAGACACCTCTGCTGTCCTCGAGGCCCGAAGGGATTTTGTGTTTGTTTAGAAAATGCAATGCTTTTATTGAGACTGTTGATTTACCACCAGTTGAGCGGGAAGAATAATGGATGGATAAAGTAGGCTTTTTTTTATCCCCCAGATGGTTAATAAATGTATTCCCCAACAGACAAGCGTATATTTTATAAATGCAGATGGGACAGTTGGGAGCAGCGAGTAAATCTGGATGAAGAATCCTCCGTATTTCATCCTCAAAGCTATTTTGCAGATTTCAGAGATGCTATCCATCGGGGCTCAGCACACAGCAGGGCTATAGGCCAGGAGTGATGTTCGTGAAGAATTCAAGCACATAAAGTTAATGATGTGAGAACAGGTGTTCACTACCGTAGTTGATGGGGAGGAGTTTGGTGTAGCATCTATATAAGGACAGCATGAGCGGTGAGAGATTAAAACGTGTAGCAACAGAGAGAGAGAATACCAAATAGCTGGGATATCATGTGAGTGCCACAAGGTAATTCGTTAAAGAGTTAAAAAAATAAAATAAAAAAAAATTAAGCCACAATGGTTAAAGCTATAACTTTGATGTAGATAGAAAAAAATAGAGTTTAAATTCAAGTGATGGATGCGGTCAGGTTCCTAGCTTCTTGTATGCCACTAGAATGAGGGACAACATACAATGCCTGGAGACAGGTACGGCACAAAGCAGCAGGGTGGTGGTGATGGCACGTTGGACCTTGCACCACCCAGGTGAAGCCCTCGCTGCCACAGCCGTCCCCGTGCTGGGAGCGACTCCCTGCCCCAACCCATCAGTGGGTATTGTGGGGAGCACGACAGCACCAGATGATGGCTTCTTAACACTGGGATTGCAATAATAGTGGATCAGAGCACTCAAGTTAATGCAATGTCCATTACTAGACCTTTTCCTCATTCCCTGTAAGTTTCTCAAATTAATTCTAGGTTTCCTTGCTCGAGCTTTTCTCATGAGTGACTTTTTGTTGCTGTTTGAAGGGCTGGGGGAGGGAAAAAGGCAGAAATGCAACCAGAAGTCTGGTCTCCTTTCTGATTCTTATGGAGGGCTTAAATCACGTGAAACCATTTTACCTGAGTATTCCAAAAACATCAAACGGATTTTATTCAGCCATAGCATCATCTCATATATCTCTGTAGAACAATTTGAATTCTAAGGAAATTGAAGTAGTTCTTTTCGTATAGTTGTGGTAAGATTGGATTAATGGGCTAGGGAGTAGCTTGCATACAGCTGTGCATGTATTCATCTCCTGACGACCTTCCTAATTTTTTCCCCAGCTTCTCCTGGAGTGTCTCCTAGCGTGATGAAGTCCACCAAAATACGTAAGTGTAAACTGCATGGAAATGTCCAGGGCTCTTGAAAATGTGTTGGAGGATGTAAAACCTCCAAATACCACAGTAGAGGACGCTTGTTGTGAACGTATTCCAAGAAGCTAAAGAGAGGATAAGGAGCACAGGCTCCTGGAGTTTTAGTCCTTTTCTGCCCACTGATGGGTCTTACTAATTGGTATTTATCAAACATTGCTTTTTCATATCATTAGTCTAATTTTCTGTGAGAGCAAGTGTTGTTTATAGTGAGCATGGGACTGGGATAAGAACTCTAATATGACGTTACTTTAAAAAAGGGAAGTAAGCAACAACACAGAGAAACATGGGGTGGAAAGGGAACCGATGCTGTTGAGACTAGAGACAGAGGGAAAAAATGAGCTTGAACCTGCCGAACCTGCTGCCCAACAGGACTGCAGCATCTTGGAAAGCTGTGTTTCTCCTCAAGGAATGCTAAGCATTTTTTTGTGTATTAAATGTTTTGATGTATTAAAAATACCACCCATGTGCTCCATATATTACTGAAAAATGCCTATAGCTTCTGACTACAGCCTGGTGTCAAGCAAAATCTACAAAAAGTACACACTGCCTGAAGCGCTACAGGATGTGATGTTAGGCTGAGAATCTTCAGAAAACATAAAAGACCAAGCCAAATTCTGCAACTCGCAGCTCAAGTGTTTTAGCTGAGGGATTAAAACAATAGCAGAAAGAGAAAGATGGAGCAGATGTAGCATCTCCATGGGGCTTCTTCTGGCAGCCCCCTTCCTGCTCCTTCATTGAGCTGCCTCCTCCTCTGGAGCGACGCGGCAGTCCCAGCTCCTAAAGCGGCACATGGCAGCACCGCGGTGCCCGCCGAGGGGAGCGGGAGGATGGATGCAACCCGAGGCAATTCAGAGAGACACTTGTGTCTTCCTTGGAGGACACGGGACCGCCCCACTTGGGGGCACGGAGCCATCTGCTCTTGGATATAGAAACTCCTGGCTTTCCGCTGCAAGACGGCCTCCGGGCTCCTCCTGGAGAACCAGAGGGGGGGTCCTGTTCAGGCTGGGCCCCCTCCGCACCATTCACCTTGGAGCTGGGGCTGAGGGCAGCTGTGAAACCACAGCAGGGACTGCCACCACCACCAGCTCAAAATGTGAAAATGCCACCAGCCTGCGTGCTCACCTCTAAAACTGTGATTCCACCCCCTTCTCCCCCAGGGGAGATTTCTGAGACACTCTGCGGGCATTTGGTGACTTCCCTCTTGATATTTGGGCTCCCCAGGCTGGCACCGGGGGAAGACAGCCAGGCAGGATGGGGACACCTGGCTCTCCCTCCTATGTAAATTCAAGAACAACAACAAAAAAAAAGGTTTCAGTGAAGTGGAAAAAATTGCTCGTCATCTCAAGATATATTTAAAGATTAATTTCACTCCAAAGAAGGCCATTCAATTTTGTTTTACCTTGTGAAGTCCTTAAACGTAAATAATTTCCAAAGTGAAACTTCATTTTAAAATGAAGAGTTAAGTATTTCAGTTTGAAAAATCTAAGATACTTTCATCTGGAAACCCCAAATTAAATGGTGGAGGGATTTTTTTTATCTTTTTTTTTTTTCTTTTTCTTCCTATTTTCAAAACCATGCACCAAAACCACAGTGAACTTGGAAAACACTTTTAGTTGCCCAGCACTTGCATTTTTTTCCCAGATTAATTACTCACTTGAAAAAACTGTCCCATCACTAACCAAGAGCACAGACATGGCCCTTCAGCACACAGAAAACCTTTATTTCCATTCATTGCTCCCTAATGTGCATTAAAAATTATACATAAGATATAACTATTGAGCTGTGTAAACTGTATGTAGTGGGAAAGAGAAGAATAATGAGGTACATCAGCCAGGCACAGTCCACATCAGTCACTGGCTTCCTGGGCAAAGTCCTTGCCAGACTGATATGAGCGGCAAGAGTTTCAGGGTTTTGTTTTGTTTTGGTTATTGTTATTTTATTTTATTTATTTTATTTTATTTTATTTTATTTTATTTATTTTATTTTATTTTAATTTTATTTAATTTTATTTATTTTCCTTGCCCACATATCTACCATCAAAGCACCAACTTTTTCCCTGAAACCTAGGAAGGAAAGCAGCACCCTGACACTCCTCAGTAAGCCGGCGCACTTCGAAGGCTGCGGCGCTGCATCCTGATGCTGCCGCCCTGCATGTGGGGGCTGCCAGCCCACAGGTACCTGCTGCTGCCGTGACAAGCAGCTGACGGCTCCACACCAGCTCCGGAGCGTGCATATTCATGTGTGCACACATGCACACGTACACGTGTGCAGACATCCACGCACCCTTCCCGCACACACAAAACAAAGAAACCTCGTGCCCTCTTGGAGGCCGCTGCTCCCCCCGGCCTCCTCGGGCCTCCTCAGCACCCCGCTGCCTCCCATCCCACAGCTCCCACGCCAAACTCCGACTATCCGTGGGGACGTATTTACAGGTTTAAAATAATTCTACTATGGCCTCTGGCTTTATTACAGATTTATTTATTTTTTTCTGCCTATACAATGGCTATTCTCTTATCAAAGAAGGTTTCTCTCTCTCTCTCTCTCTTTTTTTTTTTTTTTTTCCGGTTGGAAGCCGCTAATTAACCCTTCACAAAACAGGGCTTCTGGCACAAATTGCCACCCGGCGAAGGTGGGGCTCGGAGGAGGAGGAGGAGGGGGCGGGGGTAGCGAGGAAGATGACACACCAAGCATGAGCCAGAGCAGCCGGCTCCAGACACAACATCTGCAGAATGAGGCCATTTTTCTGTAACTCTAATCTCATAATTCATTGTTTGTGTGGTGTTGGTTACAGTAGCTGAAAGGGGGGATAACAGCAGGTCAATTTGGCACAGAGTTGTGCCTGAATCCAAAATGAGGAACTAGCCTACCTTCTGACGAGCTGTTGAGATGTTGCCAGAAAAACAGAAAATAAGTGGGAAAGCGGCTTCAAAGTGAAAGGGAGGCCCCTTAAAAATTGTACAGCCCCACTAGAAACATGTCCTGCATTGTGCAGGGGTGCTGGGTGCTTGCAGGCACCGGGGCGATACCATGCTGGTCCCTCGTGGCCGCCACTCATTTGTTTTTTGGGTGCCTGGGCAAGGTGGCTGATAGCTTCTCTTGGGCCACGGGGCTGCATCCATCTTCTCCCCGCTGCCTGGGCTTTTCCTTTTAGTAAGAAAAAAAAACACACCCAAATCTTGTTTTTGGTTGAAAAAAAGGCCAGCGAGTGCAGCTCTAGGGAAGGTGCGCTGGTTAATGTTAGCAGTTGATCGCTAAACTTCTCGTTTTAGACCGCAAAACCTAGTCTGTCAGCCTAAATTAGCTAACAGCAAGGGAGTGTCCTTCTCGGTTTGCAGGCTGCAGCACATCTGCTCTTTGAAGACAGAGAATGAACAAAATAGGAAAATAGGGTGGCTTTTTTCTTTTATTTTTATTATTTATTTATTTATTTATTTATTTATTTTTCCCCCACCAGCCTCCCATTTGTGCACATGTGTTCATAAATACCCTGACGAGAGGCTGGCGTGTGGGCAGGGGGGAATGAAGGGTGGATGAGGAGCGATTCCCTGGCGGTGTGGGGGACACCCTTTCTCCCCCCGCTTCCTCCTCCTCCTCCTCCTCCTCCCTCCCCGTTGACCTTGACTTCGTTCCTGCTCCCTCTCCCTCCCCCTGCCCCGCTGCATCTGGCAATCACGGCGGGCTAGCAGGGGACCAAACCCCCTCCCCACGGCCCTTAACCCGTGCTGCTCTGGGCAGGGCACCCTGCCTGCCCCCCAGCTCCTCCCCAGAGTACTGGGGCAGCCCCCTCTGCCCCCACGCGTGGCCATCCAGTGCTCGGGCCTGCTGTGGGTCCTGTTGTCCTTCACTGACGAACAATGGGCAGCCTTGTGCGGGCCTGGCCCTGCTGCTGGCACAGCCCTTGCCCACCTACTGCCCTACGTTGTCCCCGAGGGCTCTCCCAGCTGCCGCCACCACGCAAAACATTGGGGTGTCGGTGGGCTGTCGGGGCTGCACGGCTGAGGGCGATCCCCGGGGAGAAGAGCCTGCCCTGCGCGAGTTGGCAACAGTTTCGCCCGCGCAGGGAAGTACAATGGAGACAGATCGCACGCAGCGACAGGCTGCCGGCGGCTCCAGGGGATCCATAATTTATGATGTTTTTCTTACCGATCCGGTTTTGGATTTCACAAGCAGGCCGGTTTCCTTCCCATTTGTTGCTTCCTTCCGTCCTCGCTTTGAGAAAACGAACCCCGGGTTTAAAACGAGCCCAAATTGCGCGGGCGGCTGAGTTTGCACAGGGCAGGTGGGGGTTCCCCGGCCTCACCTCGCTGCTTTTAATTTATTACAGGGCAAGGAGCTGGCGCTGACGCACACCTCGCCCCACCTGAGCTTCCTGACCCACCGCCACGGCTGCAGCCTGCCTGCCGCGGCCCCGAACCCACACAGGTTCAGCGGGTCAGCCGGTAAAAGCAGCGGTCCCGGGGCTCCCAGCAATGGGCAGCCTGAAGGTAAGGAGGTTAATAATGGCTTTTAAGGATTGTCCTTCCTCAAATAAAAAAGGAATCAATGCTTAATCTGCTCGATCCCCAGCCATCAAGCTCCCTGGATGGGAACAGACGCACCACAGCGTGGGTGCTATCAGGCACAGACACACACGGAGGTGCAAGGCTCATTTTTTTTATTATTTTATTATTTTTTTATTTTATTTTTTTTTTCCAGTGGGCCAAACCTCGACCCCAGATTTCAGATCCGGAGCTGGATGTTTGGCTGTAGCCACCAGCCCTGCCGGCTGTGCGGCCGTGCTCCCGGCCTCAAGGACAGGGACGGGGACGGACCCGCTGCGAGGTGCCACCACCCGGCGCCGCAGCCCCCTGCCTTGCTGCAGATGGCTGGGTCGTCCGGGTGGTTTGCAAATGACCAAGTAAGGTTAAAACCACAGTCACTGTGGTTACCGGCGGCTGTGATTAGTCACACAGTAAGTGATCCAATTATAGCCTCCCCCCCACACACACACTTCATCTGTTTAAAAGGAAAAGCCCAGGCCTCCTGTAACTCGATTTCAGAACGGGTTTATATATGAAAGGAAAAGGGGCCTGAAGTTAGGAGGTGCCTGGTGGGGACACCAACAAGGATTTTATCTGAAATTGTCATGGGCTGCAGAGCAAGGATGTGGGTGCCTAGGGAAAGCCCTGTTTGCCCCCAGCTCAGTGCCTTGAACAGGGCATTGGATGAAATTAGGGAGCTTTTAGGAGGTGGGGACCCCTGCAACTGCCAGGGGGTGGGAGAAGGTCTCAGCGGGTATCAGCTGGTTCAGTGGTGTCTGCCATGTGGCCCTGGCAGGTCAGTCCGTCTCCTGCCACCACAGTTTAGTGACCACTGAGACCAATCTGCTGCTTCCCACCTGGACCGTTGTGCAGCTCGGCTGGCTATTTTATTTTAAAAAGGATTTCAAGGACCCCATCTGATTCCCCTTGCAAAGGGCTGAAGCTTTCAGAAACACTCTTCCCCCTTCTGCCAGATCCAGGCCCTCCTGTGTTCAAACAGGGGACAGGGTGAAGCCGTCCTGCCCCAGCCTTCTCTCCCCCAGCTGGTGTGGGCAGCGGGAGCAGGTGACGGGCACCTGCGTCCCTGCGCCCTGGCCCCCTCCCCAGCGGCCACTGCAGTGGTGTGAGGAGCGGGTGGGAGGGAGGAGGGGAGGAGGGAGGGGAGACATTAATTTGCTGCAGTTGCAGGCTGTGGTACCTGCCTGCAGAGCATGGAGCTGGGTGCTGCCGTCCCTCACCACCTGGGTGCCCCAAACCAGGGTCCTGCCTGCAGGAACCCGTGTCTCCAACATCCCACTGGCATCCCCCGAGGGATCCTGCTGGCAGGGTGCGCTGTTACTGCTATCTGTTACTATTATTTATTGTCTTTTCAGTGCAGAGCAATCCCTGAGGCACAAGAAGGCTCAGTAACACTGATGGATCCTTCTCCACCTCTACTTGCATTCATATTTTTTGGCCATGCAGTGCTTAAACCTCAGCTAAAAGCACATTTACTTTCCTTTAGCAGGGTGCGGTTTAAAAAAGTCAAATTTGCAGATGAGCAGTGACACCACAATTTTGCTCCCATGTTGCTGAGTTTCTCCCCAGTGCACAGTTTTATGCCTGAGCTGTAAATCCCAGGGAAAGTCTGATGGAGACCCCGGGCCCTTGGTGCTGCAGCATTTGTGAGGTGAGTGGTCATAGCCCTGGTCCTCTTGCACCTCATGGGTGCAGTTATTTTCATTTGGGGGCTTGGACGGCTGTCAAGACCCTTCTGGGAAAAATCTCCCCCCTTTGAGGGGCATCTGTGTCTCTTGTCATGGCCATCACTGTCCCCATGTTGATAAACCACTGCTGGCTGAGGGCATCACTATCCTGGAGGTCACACAGCAATTTGGAGTATGTTTCTTGGAGCACGTTTCTTGCCCTTTCAGGGTAATTGCTATCAGACACTTTCTAAAGTATTTCTGAGGGCGAGATATGCGGACACCTCCCTCTCCACCCACCAGATATATTTCACAATACACTTTGACTCAACAAATTCTTGACTCCCTGGGTAACTGGGAGATTTCCTGGAGCTTTTCCAGCAGGTGCCCTCTGTTACGTTGTTTGGCTGTTGATGCCTCTTTCCCATTCTTCTCATCTTCCCGCTCCCCTACCTGCCTTGGGAACTTCTTCACACCCCTGCCTCCAGCCCTCCCAAGCCAGACAGCTCCCAGCCAAGGCCCCAAAACTTTTCCTTCTTTCTGAGCTCCTTGGAGGGCCTGCTTGCTTTTTCTTCCCTTAAAGTGAAGAAAATGTGCGTCCTTCATCTGCCCCCTCCTGCCAGAGCAGGGGTTATGAAGGGCAGTTTCAGTGTGAGCCCGTGATCAGGCAATGGATTATGGGGACATGCCTGGGGGGCCGGTGGGGAGATGTGTGGGTGTGGATGGAGGGGTTGTCTGCATCGAGCAGGGGGAAGCACTTGGTCCTCAGTGCTGGGCGAGGTGGGTGGCTCTGGAGGCAAGGAAAATGTCCTCTCCCCCCTCTCCATTAAAAATGCAACAGTAAAATATTGCTGTCCCCTCTTGAACTGGTGCCAACTGCAGTACCAGCATTGCAGCCCGGGTGAGCAGCTGCAGATGCCCAGGGCCTCAGAGAGCCATTTTCCAACGGCGGAGAAATGACACGACGTCTAGGTCAAGGCGCTCCAGCCAGGTGCCTGGCGATCGGGCTGAGCATCAGCCTCTATGAGCACTAAGGAAGCGGTGTCTGAGGGGGCTGACCTGTCTGTCACACATCCCCTCAGTGCAGGGCTCTCGCTCCTGAGGGCACCACTTTTGCTGCAGATGGAGGGTTGTCCTCCTGAGAGCCTAGAGCATCCACGGCTGGACCCTAGCACAGACACCCTAGCAGGTTAAAACATGCTGAGTTAAACATATCCTGAGTACTATTTTTTTTCCACTTGCAAGCATGTGACAGTCCAGGGGGAGTGTTAGACAGCATTGGGAATGTCCACTTCTTGCCCTACCAGTGCCTGTTCCTTGTTCAGAGCCAGGCGTGGTCCCCCAGCAAGGAACTGGGCTGCACAAGCCCTTTTTCACCACGCAGCTCATCCCTGCCCTAGGAGCTGCTTGTAACTGGGGCAGGGAGCATCCAGCACGCTCTACCAGCCTTTGCCAGCATCCTCTTCAGGTAGCCCTGCCCCTGCACAGAGCCACATGCAGTAAAAATGCCTTTTTCAGTATCCCAAGCCTGTGCATTTACTTGCATGTGGAGCAGTAGGACACAGACAGCAACGTGTCACAGGCACCTGAAATATGTGGGCTGTCAGAAACACCACCATTATTGTTTATTGTTTGCACACCGGTGAGATACAAGAGCAACTACCGAGAATAAGGATGATATTTTCCCCACATCTTGGTAGAGCTGGTTCCTGCCAGCAACTGGTCTCCATTTTAAAGTCTGACCCAAAACCCAACAAAGCCCCGCAAACCTTGACAGGCTGCAGTTCAACTTCCTCATGAGTAAAGGAGTGGAACTAGGAACAAAATTTTCTTTAATGAATAGTGAGGAGGGAAGAAGTTCCCAAATAATTATGTGTGTTTGCAGTGACTCCCACTGTTTTATGCTTGTGACCCCAGGTCAGATGTGGGGTTTTGTTTAGATCCATCCATAAGTACATAATACACTTGTCATAGATGAGATCAGCTCTGGTCTATTTTTCTGGCAGCTTAGAAGCCGTCATATTTTCAATGTTTTGTCCAGTCAATCACATCTCAAATCGTGGGGTTTTCATCTTCCCTCCACCACCTCACAGGAGCCCTTTGTTAGAACTCTTTCTCAGAGCTTGCAGTAACTCTCCGAGTCGAGAAAGACGAGCCTCATTTGCAATACATGTAGAGACGCCTCGTTTTATTTGTATTGACTGGATGCAAAATGAAATCCCTTGCAGTTCTCCCTGGCTGTTATCAGCCTGACTTGCACGGACCGAGGAGCACATACCTACATGGCTGAGCAGGATGCTGTGCGGAGCTTCCCCAGGCAGGCCTGGGCAGCCATCCTCGCTACCCGAAGGCAATAAGCCTCTGCTTGCTAACTATCCCTGCTGGGAGCATTAGCCAGGGATGAGCGAGGCACCTATGCTGCAGCCAGCACCGAATGTGGCTCCTGGGGAGCCCGCTGGCGTGTCTCCATGCGGTGCTGCGCCGTGCCAGCAGGCACCCACCTCTCCTGCTGTGAATTTGTCTGGGCACTTTGCTGGCAAATATATATTGTGGGGTATCAGGCCCTAACTGTGGATTTTGGTGCCTGAGCCCTAGCTGAGAGGCTGCCTAGGTTAGTGCTTGTGTGCCAGCATACCAGTGACATCAAATGTTTTCACCAATTTCCCTAGGATTAGCCTGTACTGCAGTGGGGTCATCACAGCAAATGGGATAGCTTCTCATCTGCAGCACGATACGCATTTTGCCAAGCCTCTCCTGACTGTATAATCCCTCCGTGGGGTTTAAGCGCAGGGGATTCTTGTTTTCCTTCCGTAGTTTTCCTTTCCAGGGCCAGGTCCTGCACGTCAGGCGCCAAATCAGCCTCACATCCATGCAGTTGCTCATCACTGCAGCTGCAGAAGGAAAACCAGAAGCCAGCCTGGGGCTGAAAATTGAATTGCACTTTGTGAATCGCTGTGAGCACAGAGCCGGGGAAGATGGGGTGAAGGCCGTCAGGGTGTGACAGGGAATGGAGAACGTCCCTGTAACAGCGTATTCAGCCCAGCACGAGGCTTCCTTTTGTGAGGACAACCTTCTCCAACATAAAATTTGCCTGTTTTTCCCCTTGTGAAGCGCGTGTCATCAGCACAACATCCACAACAGCTGGATGCGTCCCCACTCCACTTGTCTATTGGCTGCGTGGAGTAGCTGCGGGTCAATTATCTCCCCAGCGATCGACAGAGGCTGAGGACTGCCAGAAAAGTGACATTGTCCCCCAGCCACGGCCACTGCCGCCCCCACCCCGGCGCAACCCGGGCCACTGCTTCCCCTTGCCCGAGGCCTGGCATAACTGTGTCAGCGGGTCCGCGGGAGAGCTTGTGCGACACGGCGGCAGAGCATCCTCATCCACCATGAAGGAGCACAGGGTCACCCTGAGGAGCTCTGGGCACTTTTCTGGCCTTCCCCGTGGCTGCGTGCGCAACCGCACCAACAAGGACAGCCCAGTGCCTCCCCTGGGAGCAGCCTGGGCCCTGGGGGTATATTTAGCCCGGAGCTAAATAATTAATTGGCGTTAGATTACTTGCTGATGATTCGCATCTTGTCTGTCTGCTGTCGCCTCAGACATGTTGTGCAAAGCCTCTTAAAAAAACAGAAAGTTTTAAGAGATTCCTGTTGTTGTTGCTGCAGTTTTCAGTTATTCCCTCTCCTTTGCACACATGCATGCTCCTAGCATAGCCTCAGCAGCTGCTCTTATTTATTTCCTCTATTTTAGGCTAGGCTGCGGTGCCCATCACGCCTGGGGTTGTGGGGGGGTTCAGAGAAGGATGTGCAGGGCTGCGGGCAGGTGCTGAGCAGGGCTTTCATCATCTCCCTCCCAACTTCCATAGGGGCGAGGCACACTGGCACCTTTTCTATCCCCATCTGCATCTTTTGTGCTGAACGCTGCATTTAAACAGGGATCGTGTTGGTGTCCTCACCCTGCTTGCCTCCTGAATCACCGAGGTGCAAGCCAGCTCCTATCTGTAGCAAAACCACAGGGCAGTGTTAGCAGTTAGCGCCCAGCCTGGGCAAACACACCCTGCCCTTGAGCTGGGCTTGCTCGCCTGGCTTGGCTCCGCGCTACCCATGTTCGGTCCCTGGTGAGCTCGGCGGGCTCCTATCTGCTGTTAATGTCTTACTGGAACTGGGGCAATTTATATTAGCCTAAGATATGTCCTTGCTGGTCTTGGTGGCATGGCATGCACTGTACAGAGCAAATGTTTGCTCTGTGATTCACCATTTGGGAAAGCACAAATGGTATGCTCAGAAAGAGCCCCTCCCCTGCACTACCCGGTTAGTTTCCCTGTTGCATTTATTTTTTTTGTCCACTTCTTTATTATTATTTCGGTGCTTTCAAGTGTATTGAGACTCTCACAATATTTGGGGTCAGCATTTAGTGTCTCAAGACCTGGAGTTCTGCGAATGCACAGGAACTGCTGCTTTCAGTGCAAGAACAGACAAAGCAAGTATGGGTTTCTGCTTTCTCCAGCCACAAAGACAGGCCGGAGCACTAAGCACCCCTCACTAATCCAAAACGTCAGCAAAGAGAAAGCCAGTGTGTAACACCAAGGTGTGTTCAAAACCACACGTCCTCCTTTTCACCTCACTGGGGAGGGCCGAGCAGCTGACTCACGCTTTGTGTGTGCTTCTGGCTGGTGACGCAGCATTTGCCCAAATTTTGGAGTGTGATGAGGGGCTTGCCATGAGCAGCAAGGAGGTGGCCCTGGAGCAGTGAGGAGGTGGCCCTGGAGCAAAAAGAGGAGATGGCCCTGGAGTGATGCAAAGGCTGGGGCTGATTCCTGGGCAGGGAGGCAGGAAAGGGATCCCCCTCCTAATGGATTCCTTCAGATAAAAGAGCCCCAGCTACCCTTCTTCCCTGTAATGGCCCCTGAGGCTAATGTCTTAAAGAGGAGACAAAAGGATTGCTTTACATCACACAAGTGGGGCAGGAGCTCAGTGGGGACGGAGGCACTTGAGTGATGGGGCATGGCCAGGGCTCCTGCAGCAGGAGGAGGCCAGGGGGAGGGGTGCAGCTGGCCCTAACCTGGGCTTTGCTGCTGGCTTCTTGGTGGTAAACCCTTTGCTAACCTCTTCTCTGCTGCTCCGGTGCCCACATGCTTGGGTCCCGGGACATCCATCCCAGTGGGGGCATCAAGGCAGGCCAGGTAAGCGTTTTGTGTTAGGTGGGCATGCCCAGCAAGGAAGCCTTGTGGTCTGTGGTGGAAAAACCTGCCTCAGCTAGGGAAAAATAATACTAAAATAAAGGAATCCTGCACCAAGGCCTTAAGAACGATGGCACGAACACAGCAGAGCTCAGAGAGGTGCCCCCAGAGGGCAGCAGGATGGGGTTTCCCCTGAGAGAGGGACATTAGGCAGCAGTGGGAGCGCGGCACAAAACCCAGCACTGGGTAGCGTGCAGCTTCCAGCGGCTTACAGCTGTGTGTTCGTCCTTTGTCTGCTCTTTCCTCTGGCAGCTTTCCGAGGGGTGGGCAGAGCAGGTGTGTGACAGGCACCCGGGGAGTCCGAGCACAGGCAAAACCAGGCGGGCGGGAGGCAGCTGCAGGCTGCAGGATGCAGCAGCTCTGCTCCTCCGAGGATGCTGCTGCTGCTCGCACTGCCCAGCGTGACCGCTGCGGTCAGGAGAGCCATTGTGTCCCTCCGGATTTACGTGGCCGTGACTCGATAAACCACCCGCTTTGGCAGCTGCAATTTTCCACGCTCGGTCCCTGCAGAGCTCCTTCGCTGTATCTGTTTTTTGGCAGGGGGCTTGTGCGGGAGAGATTGCTGTAGGGACAATAAACTGGCAAGCAAAGTAAAAGAGACACCTTTGATTAGCAGCTAATAGGAGAAAATCGACTCTTTTTGGACCATCATCACCCATGCCACATTGGATCAGAACGATGCTCTGTCAGTGCCCTGGTTTTGACCCTGCCCCACGCCGATCTCCTCGCAGGAGGATGCAGGGAAGTGGGCTAATCTGCACCTCCTCCAAGAGCATCCTTCTCCCTGCTAGGAGGACAGCTTTTCCAAGTCCCTGGAGCGCGACTTCCCTCTGCCTGCCCCAAACTCATTCTGAGTCTCCTGTGCTCGCAGGGCTGAAGCTAGCTAGGGAAAAGCGGGTGATGCTTGAAACTTGTCCTGATACGCTTTTCTTTGACTAGAAGTGTTTTGCTTGGCTGAATTTGAAACAGCTGAAAAAATGCTCTTTGTGGCTGGCTGATGTGGTCTGCTAAGACCTTCAGCCTTCTAGGGAAAGTCCGTCCCTGCTGTGACTACGGAGCGTTCAACCCTCATTTACGTCTGGGTAGCACCTGAGCTGCTCTTAGGAATGCTTGTCCAGAGCAGGCGCTGATCCTGCCATTGAAATGCATATGGATCACACAAAAAGCAAAAAATAAAAATAAATTCATAAAATAAATAAAACCTTATCCTATTTGAACAGAAGGGTCAAGGGAGAATATTGCGCGCTGCAAATGGCATATCCCCCAGGAACAAGCTGCAGCTTTTCAAAGGTGCAGTTCTCACAGAAGTAATAGGAGCAGCATCTGTGCTTGCAGCTTTTAAGTTAGTGATTTGTCTGTAATTTCTCTGCAATCACCAATATTCTGCGGGGATTCTAGGGCTTGTTTTTAATGTGTGTTTTCTTTTCCATTGCAAAGGCCCAGCTATCTCTCTGAAAGCCCATATGCTCCTGTCCTGTTTGACTTTATCGCACAGGAAATGGCCTCTGTCCAATTAGCAGCATGGGAATTAACAGTGCTAGAAATTCACTGCTCCCCACTGTATTCCCCTCTGAGAGTGCTGAACTTCAGCGTTAAATTTTCTCCCTTTCCCTTTCTCTCTCCTTTTAAACAGCACACAGCAGACTGAATGCATAGGCAGCTATTAGAAAAGCACTGTTAATACCGAAGTCAGGAAATGCAGCTGTTAAATTCCAAGCCATGGTAGCTCAGACGTATTTCACGTAAGCTGTGTTTTCAGGATCCACTTTTTCTGGTTTACTATGCATCACTTATATTGCAAGATGTTAATAGTGGTGGCAGGTCTTGCAGTTTACCATGAATTCATAACATTTGATCTGTTACTTAAGCCCGAGCCTCCGGAGTCCTGTGAATAACAGAAAAATCTGTTTTAGCACCCTCATGTTTGGAAAAAGCACATTAAGCATCATTCAAATGCAAATGAAAAAGGTGAAATAAAGAAACAAACACAATTCCATACGTACACGTATATACATAAGTGTATACATCTACGCCTAAGTTGTCATTTTTTAAACCAACTGTGTGGTGTTTTGCTGAGGTGGGGGGAAAGCAACACATGCTCTTTGTATGCTCGGGATTGACATTTCTGCCTGAACACCATGAGTCATAAAAAGGAGGAATTCATCTGAGATAACATTATCACAATACCTTATTTCTAATGTCCTGTGTTCAAGCTTTTACCAATGTGACTTTAATGGGATACATTTCTATGACTGTGCGTATTTACTGTGTAAAAGAGAGAGCTCTCTTTTGTGATGAATGCAAAGAATGCAAAGGAAACTTTTTATTTAGGCTGCTGGACACAGACCAAAGCTGTGGTTTTTCCTAGCTGTCTAGCTCCCAGACTGACTCTCACAGTGGGTGCCTGGTGTCACTGTAATGGGTTTTTCTAAGTCCTGGCCTGGATCAGGCAGCCACAGATCAGAGTGAGATGCTGAGCACACTATGTGTGGCTTACCTTTTTCCATAGCAATTTTGAAAAATTTAATGCATCCTTCAAAGCACGCCTTTAAAAAGTTGCTTTAGCCAGTGCAGTTAGTGGGTGAGGCAGCGAGTCCGTGCTGCATCCTATTCTGCCTATTTGTTCACCATCACAGACAGGATTAAAAGTTATCACTGCTATTATTTAATTACCTGGTGCCAAGAAACCTCTGCTAAGGCCAGGCTCCAGTTGCACGGGACATTCTACAAAATTATATTTAAGTGTAAGGCCTAAAATGTAAGTTATAAACCACAGCTATTGGGAGAAACGAATGGAAAGGCAGCAAGGCATCTGTGCAGCCCAAGAACAAGTGACCCTTGCGTGGGGGGATTGAGCTCCCCTCTCCTCCTCTGCCGGGAAGTTGTTGAAAGTGTCTGGTGTATCAGACACTTTTAAGGATTCAAATTTCTTTCCTGTATTGACTGGAACAGAGACATATGAGGCCCTGTACATCTGTATTACCAAATGCCGGTAACAGGCTCTGTCTTATCTCTAGATGCAAAGCTCAGCCGAGCCTCCACAGGCACAAACCAAGGGAAGAGCACCGAGGAGTTGCCAGAGGAGTCAAGGTGTCGAGGTGCCTTTTCGCTCTGGGCTGGGACAAAACCAAAATCTTTTGCGAGAATAGGGGAGAATAAATAGAAGAGAGGGCTGACTTTTGTTACCGAAGGTTTGTGTTACTCTTGAAAGTAACACAACTGGCCTGTGCAGGTTGAACTGGGAAGAGCTTGGTCACGCAGCGGCGTGCGATGGGGGGAAGGTGGCTGGATGGCAGAACTAAACTGATGACATCCGCGGTGGTCTGGAGGCAGCCTGGGGGGCCATTTTCCATGACGAATGCGAGAAACTCCTGCTCTATCATTCAGCAGTGGGAAATTAGATAAAGGAGCCCTAGGAAAGGATCTGAACAAAGATGCTGCTACACAAGGCTGAGGGACATGAGTAGCCTTTGGAATAACACTGTTTTCCTTAATTAACACTGTTTTCCTTAATTTTCAGGAGAGACTTTTCATAGGTAGGTATTATCCAAGAAGTGTAAAAGAGGAAACATATTTACTGGGGTCCCTGCCAGCGTATGGCTTTACCTCAGTGTCTGATGTGCAAAATTTCTTGGTCAGTGTAATTGTATCACACTTGTGTGGGGGCTTGAACTGCTAATTTATGCAAGGAGTGTGGATCTATATCTGTGGTGTCCTTTTCAAGGAAGACTTCTCTGTGTTTATTGCAGGACTTAGTTATTACGACCCAACCTGGGTCGCTGCCGTGACACTCAGCAGCTGTGGAGGAGTCGTAGAATCACAGAATGGTTTGGGTTGGAAGGGACCTTAAAGATCACCTAATTCCAACCCCCTGCCATGGGGAGGGACACCTCCCACCAGACCAGGTTGCTCAAAGAGGCATCAATGCCGTTGCTTCTGTATGAAGGCAGCCAGGGTGCTGGCACAAGGGACAGGATTGTTCCCGTGGCACCCCCGTGGGGTGGGTGGCTCGGCATCAGCCCTGATCCCCCACCCGCACGGCAGCGCTGGGTCCTCCCTTAATTAGCTCTGGCCTGCGGTCGCTGACAGGCTGTGGGCCATTTTAATGAAAAGCCGTGTTCCAGCGGTGACCTTGCTCTAACCGGGAAGTGCCAATCACAGCCAGAACACTGTCACAGCAATCACCGCCGCACGCCGGGGGCCGCGGGACCCGCACGGAGGCAGGCAGCACTGCTCACAGCCTCCATGGCCATCCTGCAGCAGGTGAGGGGAAGCCCCCCCGGCCTGCAGCAAGGGAATGGGCCTTTTCCCTTCCCTCCAGGTGCTCGGGCACTGCGCTGAGGGGTTATCTGCTCCGTGACATCGGTGACAAGCCCTTCCCCAGGCTTCGGCGGTTAACAACGGTGCAAATAAATGTCTCCTCCGTCTCTCCCAGACCCATTCCTCTGGCAGCCTGGGCTGGCTGTGCTCAGGATCTGTGCAGCCTGGCTGATGGCCACGACACCCCGGGCCACCTCTCCGGGATGTCCCGGCTGTCGGGGATCGGCGTGGGGGCTCCTTCTCCCTCTCCCCCAAACCCCTTCTTTGTTCTGCGCCTTCATTCCCTATTCATGTGATCACCTCGGTGCGATGCCGCCTCTCTCCTTCCCTGACTCTGCAGGAATCAGCGGTAGCTCCCCTCTCCATCTGCCGCTGCAGAAGGCTCCTGGGCTGCGCGCTGCCCTTCCCCCAGTATTTGTACGCCTCTCCCTCCCTCCTCGCTCCCTCTTCCCCCCGCTGCCTGCAAAAGTCCTCCCGAGTCAGCTGTCACTTGTTTTTATTTTCTCATGGCTCCGTCGCGCGGTCACATCTGACTCGCCGCTGCTGCTCCTCCGTGGCTCGGGGAAAACGCGGCCAACTTTTGCCTGGTGTCAGCTTCGCAGCCCGGGCCTCCTCCTCCTCCTCCTCCCTGGGGGTGGTGGGAGCTGTTACCGCACCGTCTCCCCTCCTTTCTCATCGCAGCTCGACTGCAGCTGGCGTGACTGGTCTGCGCAAAGCTGGGGCCCCCCGCGAAGCCGCTCAATGGAGTTGGCTTCCCCCTCCCTTCCCCCTGCCCTTGCAGCCTCAAGGAGTGACTCCCTGACTTCTCCCCCCTTCCCCCTCCTCTCCGTGGTGAGGAAGGCCAGCTCGCTCCGGGGCTGGCGATGGAGACGGGGATGCTCGCTTTGTGGGTGGATGGGGGACTCGCGGCAATTTTGGGGGGCACACGCTAAGGCGAGGGTTTCCAGAGGTCCCCTTGCTAAAGCCTGCTGGTTTTGAGGGGCTGTGCCAGAGCAGAGCACTGGCAGCTCCACCAGCACACCAAGGGCTCCAGCATGCCCCTGGCCATCCAAAACCCCCAGCTCATGCTGCCCAGCCAGGCTGCCATCCCCCGGTCCGTAATGAATTGACCCTTTCCTGCTTTCCTGCTTGTCCTTGTGTGGTTGCCCTGGGGCACGGTTCAGTTTACTCTCTTCTTTAATGAGTCAAAGGGGTCCAGTTGGAGGCTTTCCAAGAGTGAGCTTCCTGCGTTTCTTTACCCTTTCTACAAGCTTAATGACTATGCCACCAAAAAAGCTCGTTAGATGTAATGTCAGTTCTATTTCTGACACTCCCTCTTGGAGAAACTGCGTCCTGAGCTGGCAGGGAGGTGAACCTGATGAGAGCCACAAATAAATAACAAGCACCTCCTGCCTCTTCTTGTCTGTCCTTCCCTTTTTCTTGCTTAAACAGGAGCAAGGGATGTGCACAGGAGGAGGGAGGACCCACGAGGCTTCCTGACTTCTGCTTTCACCATCCATTTACCCAGCACTGAGGTTTCCTCCCCTCTCAGCCCCTCGCAGCTAAAACTAAAAGCCTCAAAGCTCTGGCTTTTTAATCCTTGTTGTTGCCCTTGCTGCTGCTGCCATGGCAGAGGGGCAGCTGTGATGGTTTGTGGCCAGGAGGAAGCAGAGCCTTTAACCAGGGGTGCACACACGGGTGCTTCTGGGTGGCAATCTTCCCTGTTTACTGCAGGTGAATCAGAGCTCCATGACTGGTGAATCACTGGAGTATTTGACGTGTCAGAGTGGTGGAAAATGATTCACCTGAGGTTTGATCTCTGGAGAATACTTTTTTTCCCCTACCCAGGAAATTTGGGATTGTTTCAGGGTTTGTTTGGGTCCCCCTGCTCCCTTCCAGGGAAGCGGGTATTCACCGAGGAAGAGAGAAAGGCGGACAGGCAGGATGGAGGGGAAAAAACAGAGCTTTAAAAATTCAGCTAGCTGGCTGGGAACAGTTCCCTCGTGCTGCCTGTCCTTTGCTATCACTCGTCACATACGTGTGAGCTGCAGCTAGGTGCCAGGAAGGGAGAAGCAGCTGAACAAAGAGGATGTGGTTACTCTGCAGTTTATTCTGCCTCTGCTAGAAAGTTGCAAAATGCATCCTACCTACCTTGTGAGCCTCTTGAGCCCTGCAGAAAGGTGTGGGAGAAAAGTTCTTCTTCTGCCTTTGCGTTTCACTTTCTACAGCTGTATTATTCAATGTAACATCACTTTGTCACCTGCGTTAAGATCTTCTGGTGAGGAGGCCTTCTATTTTGTGCACAGGTATTCTCAGCCCTAGGAATCGTAAAATGTAATACGGCTTTTGATGCAGCAGGAGTACTAACGTCCTCATAAAAATCCTATTTATGTTTGAATTTGAACAAGGTATTACAATGATTTAAAGGGTACAAGGCAGAAGTGTGCCAAGATTAGTAGCCTCCTATTGGTCTTAAACTTTTTCCCTTACCATTTTCAAAGATATATTAATAGCTTAAATTTTTAATTTGAATTTTTCTTCCCTGTAAGGTATCATTAAGTTGAAAGGTGCAAATGAATGACACTGGTAATTTGGTCTGCTTGAATGTCTGTGCCTGCTAGTGGAGGGTCAGATGTTTCCAGGTTGGTTCCCCTTGTGGATATTGGTCGTAGGCTGTGTCCTGTACCTCCTGGGGTGTGGAGAAGATGGTGGTGGCTCAAGTCACCTTTAAGTCTTCCTCTTTTCAGGATGCACCAGGGCTGGAGCAGCCCCCTGTTACATACTTTTGCCCACTTTCTTCAGCACACGTTTCAGGAGACAGCAATTGCTGAGTATGGCCCCTTGGTGTGGGTCACAGGATGGGTCCCCGGTTTGCCAAATGATGCTGCACATCATGAGCATATGCAAGCAGAGGTGTTGTCTACCACCCCTGTGCAAAATACCTCTAGAAGTGATGCTGCCTAGATACTAACAACTGCTTCTTTTTATATTTTGCAGTATTATTATTTTATTCTAATTAATACTGTGATGTGTAAAAGCTTCTTGCACAATTAAGATGATGAAGTAATAACACAGAAGATGGGGATCTCTAGATCTAATTGACATAGGGAAGCAGCAATTAGTGGAGCTATCTTTAGCTCTTCGGCCCTTTGTGAGGACAACAGAGAACTATTTAATATGGGGTTGGGAAATTGTTGTTTAAAAAAATCTACTAGGAGAACACTCACGCACTAAATTGCTTAGTTCTCCCTTGTTTGCCCTAACATCTATTCACCTCTAAAATCGTCTCTTCTTTCTATTTTTTTTTTTTCCAGATGAAACTGCCTTACATCCCATAACCTCATCTCCTCTGGGGGAGATAGAAATTCTGCCAGGAAGCCCCTGTAGAGATCCGCGCTGCCGGCACACTAACCACCCTGACTACCACCTCCTTGTAGGGCTGGGAGCACGCTGTGCCCGGCAGCTGGTAAAAAAATAAATAAATAAGCCGCAGGAATCAAATTGCTGAGGAATCTGGTCATTTCAAGGTTCCCCTATAGATTCACGGGTTTTAAAGGCCAGGAGGGACAATTATGTTCTGACCCCTGGTGCAACACAATCCATTGAATTTCTCCTAGTGTTGCCGGCGCTCAGCCATTTGAAATGAGTTTGTGCTCTTTAACATGCTCTCCTCAGCTCTGGTCTCCTCTCTCAAACAATCCCCTCTCCCCCCTCACCGTCTCCTGTTCAGCACTGCCTGTTTGCACGACTATGTTCTCAGGTTTTCTAGAAGAAGCATCCCAAGAGCAGTGCATAATTCCCATGGCTGTCCCTGCCTGCATAGGCTCACGGACCGGCTCTGTGCTGGGTGGGGAGTCAGGCAGTGTTGGGACATCCCTGAGCATCCCAACCATTACAGCCACGAAAGATGTGGTGCTCTCACGAGTGTTTTCGTTGCATCTTGCCTTGCATTATGGTGTAGTGAGTAAGCAGGGAGCAGGAAGCCTCCTCTGAGCCTGGAGAGGGCAGAGCAGAAACCCTGACACAAGGAGAGCTAAAGCCTGCTCTACATCTGCCCTAGACTGTGTAGGTTTTTTGGAAATAAACCTGCATCAACTGAGGATTTGCCCCTCTACCAATCTGGAAGTGTTGGAGCTCCACCAATGTTACCTGGAGTCTACAAACATGCATTGCCTCCAAGTCAAAGCCACACCTCTCAGAGCCAAGCTGTCACAAGGGGCTGTGTTTTTTTTTTTTTTGTTTTGTTTTTTTTGTGTGTGTTTTTTTTTGGTCTGTTTATTTCCTTACTTACTTGTTTAGGGCAGATGTCTTCTAGCTGTTCTAGCTGGGCAGCAAAGCTTGAAGACTCAGGCCAAGGAGCAAATAAAAAGAACCTCCACTGTATTACTTCAAAAAAACAAAAAATAAAAAATAAATCTCATGATCTGTTAAGCGTGTCTCCCTGTCTGCTGAGGGCCTGGCTGGTGCTGTTGGGCTGATTGGTTGGCAATGCTGCCATTTCCAACAGTTTTCCAGCCTTCCCACAGGAGCGGTGAGATGGTTTGTGTATCTCAGGCTGTGTTTCAGCCTGCTGCTGCCTTTAAAATGGCTGAAAGTCCTCAGCATTGGGAGCACCCGTGCCTAAAAATTCCCTTCGTGCCCTCTTTTTCACAGCTGCAATTCACTCACCATTATAAACAACGCGATAACTTAATTCTGATGGGCTGACTACGCAGCTTTAATGTGCTATAAAACACAAATTTAGGCAGCACGTAAAATAAGCTTTTCCTGCCATATGACACAAACCACAACTGTCTGGCATGGACACACAAGCCAGAACCTGAAAGGAAGCAAAGCACAAAGCCAGACACGATCTTTGATCATATGTTGTTTAAAATTAACAGCACAGATCATAACCACACTTAAATAACACATCTGTCTGGGGGGTTAGATAGTACCGCGCAATATGTTTTTTTAATTCATTATGCATTTGAATCCCTCCCAAGTAACAGGTGGTTTTCTGACAACGCGGCTTGCCAAAAAAGCGCTTGAGAAAGGGCTGGCTGATTGTTATCCTCGGAGGTGAGGAAGCACAGGTTCCTGGAGAGCAATGAGCCCTGGCTCTCTTAACTCCTTTGCTGCTGGCTCTCCACTGACTCCTGCTGTAATTAGTGCCCTGCCTGGATTACGGTGCCTGCCTTTGCTGCTCTGGGTTTGCTCTCCAGCTCTCAGACTGGGCTGTGGGAGGAGAAGACGTGTCCTAAGGCAGCGTGGCAGCGGTTGCCTGCTCACAGTGGGTGCAGGAGCGTGTGGCGGTGGCTGGATCTGCACCCCCAGGCCAAGGCTGCTGGACCGGGTTCAAAGGGTGGGACTGACCAAGCGTGTGTTCCTTCAGAGCAGGCATCTCATGAGCTTAGAGACCCTTTGTGGCCATCAGGGAGGACATGGCACCTTTGGAGCATGGCCCTTCCCAGGCCATAACTATATCTCAAACACGGCCTGTTTGTCCCCATGAACTGTGAAGAGGGATGATGAGCTCAGATGCTGATGTCCACCCTACAGGCAGGTTTTGGAGGGGTGCAACCTGCCCCTCCCCCCCCCCCCCCCCCCCCCCAAGCAGCTCAGGGCTGCGTGTGATGTGGCTGGGCATTGCACCCTGCCCAGAGCACATCTAAGCAGCATAGAGGGCATGTGGGCAAGAGCTTGGGGTCCCCTTCCCCTGTCCCACCATATGGTGTCCCACTGAGCAGTGACCAACACATATGGAGGAGAGACTGCACAGATGAGCCAGCCATGGCAAGAGGCATGGACATGATTAACTGCACTTCATTACTCATGACAGCAACTGCTAAAGCTTACAAAGTCAGCCACATCTTTTAAGAACCTAGCTATGGGGTGGGGAGGCCAATGCCCTGCAACAGTGAATTCACAGACTGGCTGCACGCTTGGGCTGCCGAGGTGGAGCCCATGCTCACAGAGTGGTCACGCTGGAGGGGTGTATGTGTGTGTGAGGGAAACTTCCCACCACACCGCCCCTCCAGGCCCTGTGGTGGGGTTTCTGCTCCAAGCCTGCTGTCTCTCCGCACTGGTATGGAAGGAGTGGTCCTGTTTGTCCCCTAGCTTCGTTTGGTCCCCTCTGGGTGGTCTTTAGGAGATATGTCTGTCTGTCTGGCAGTCTTGTGAAGCCAAGCTAGGAGAAGAGTCCTGGCTTCAGCCCTTGTGTGGCAAGGTAAGTTCAACTATGACGGTAGGGGACTTGTGTCCCCTTGTATACTCAAGTCACGGATGACTCAACAGTCATTCATTTTGACCTCTTCTTTGTATAAGCAGCCCCAGGAGGTGGGGGAAGGAAGGACATGATTTCCTCCAGGGCCTGCTGATGTTGGCCAAATAAACTCACCACAGAGTGATGGAAAACCTTTCCTTCTCTCCAGGAGCCTTTTGATCCTCACACCCCATGGTCCAAGGGGAACTGCTTCCTTCATATGTGTGACACAGGTGTGTCACCTCACCTTGGTGAGATTCCCTCCAGCTGAGCTTTGTAACCTGGGAGCTGAGCAGAACAGCTCAGTCTGAGTGCTTTCCCACATCTAATGACACATTAGCCCTCAGGGTCCTCCTGGGTCACTTGTCACATGCTGTTTGGGTTGAGGTCTGCCCAGAACAGATTTCCAGATCAGTGGCCACTAGTGCTGAGGTTCATTAAAACAAACTTCTCAAACACACGTTGTGAGGTTAAATTGAGCCTGTGGAGGCACAGGTAGTTCCTGAGAGCTACAGTACAATTTGGTCCTGGCTACTCTGTTAGTCACAGGGAGGCTCTGAGAAAAACCTGGCACTGAGCAGGCTGCAGAAGCATCCTGGGCTTGTGCCCCCATTTTTTTTGCTGTGGACTCCTCCTCCATTTCACACATTCATTACACTGGTCTGCTTTGTCCAGCACTCGAGTAGGGATCAGCATTGGTGCTGTGCTCTGTGATCAGGGCTCCTAGACTACACCGCAGAGTAAATAATAATGGCACAACACCCTGAAAACAAGGTGTTTGGGTTTGGGGCTCTGCTTTGAGCTGTTTGCCTGCCGGACCACCTGAGCCTGCAGATCCCCTGATGCATACAGTTACAGCTGGGAGAGGTGCAGTCAGTGGTGTTGCCTAACCACAAGAGTCACTTTTCTCACTGCTTGCAAATTAGGGGACTTTCTAAGAACGGCACCTGTGCAAAGCGCAGATCCACAACGTTGGCGCTGACAGACCGAAGCTGTGGGGACTGCCCGAGCAGCCGCCCTGCTGCCCCCGCTCCCCGGCCCGCGGACGGAGGGGTTTCCCCCCATGGCTCACGCTTCCAACCACAGGAGGAAGCCGTTCCCCAGCGCTTGACGAAGAAATGACTCGCCTCGCCCGGGTGTGAGAAAGCACACGGGTTCAGAGGCCGTGGTGCAGCGAGGGGAAGAGCAGCCCGAGCCGGGGACCTGGCTGCAGGGTGATGGAGGAGAAGCAGGGTGGCACGGGGAGAGCTGGCCGGGGCTGGGTGAGGACCTCTGCAGCAGAAAGACGGTGTGAGGACAATGTCCTTGTCCATCTTCCCTGGACAAGGGTTTCATTTCTGTTCCCCTGGGCAGCAGAGCCCAGCTGTCAGCCGGCGTCTGGGGGGCCAGGACTGCGTGTTTACATGAGTGATCATATGGTAACCTCTTCCAGCTCGTGGGCAACTCGCAGGGTTACCTCATCGGCAGTCAGATTACCTCATCGGTGTGAAATGTGGCAAGTGCAAGGCAGGAGCAAGGCAGGCGGCTCTCTGGGGTACGGCTCCCTGGCTCCCTCGTTAGCAGGCTGCGGAGGAGCCGTCCTCCGCCTGGCCACGCAGGAAGCAAACTCGAAATCTGCTAGTGCTGTAATTATCTCAGTGCAAGAGGTTCTTCATAAATCAGCTGGGTTTGCTCGGCGGCGTGGGAGGGCCGCATGGGGGTGTTCGTGCCTGTGCCCGCGGGATTTCTGCAGAGCCCCGTGCTGCAGGACATCCTCCCTGTGCTGGCCCCGCGGCCGGCTCTTCGCAGGGTCTGTGCAAGGAGCGGCAGTCAGGCTGTCATCCTCCGTGGGCTACGGCTAGGAGAGCAGGGCTCTGCATCCTCTGGCTTAAGCATATTCCTTGACCCTCATTGCCCTGCTTCACCTCTTTTAAAGCAAAACAACAAACAATACATGTATAAATAAAAAATTGCATGTGATGGTTAGGAATATGTAATAAATTATCGGTGCCATAGGCAGTGGAGTTTATTAGCCCCTGTCAAGCTATTCACAATGTAAAGGACATACTGACCTAGAATGATCTCTTCCTTCCAATCAGCATTTACACTGTAACAGGAGGAGAGCCAGCATTTGTGCATTTGTGAGGTTAACCCTTTGGGCTACCCTTGCAGATATTTACTCTAGGATTTTATTTACAATCCCAACCCTGGCAGGCCATATTTATTTCTAATCAACACTTTTATTCATCAAGGAAGGTGTGAGCTGAAGGCCAGCACTTCTGAAAACAAACATATTTTAAATTCCTTAGAGCTTGCGTGTACGTATGTATTTGTATATATATATATATATATTTTTTTTTCTCTTTTTCCCTAGCTATTTATCATGTCCGGTTGGACACATTGTGCGAGCCCAGCTGCTCTTATCTGGCACGAGGTAGCATATTAAAAGGAAGATTAAGATTACCATTTTGCTTTATTTTGTTTCTCAAAGCTTGATATGCATAGCCAGAACTTGTGTGTGTGTGTGTGTGTGTGTGTGTGTGTGTGTGTGTGTGTGTGTGTGTGCAGAATAGCAGTTGTACGCAGCGTTTGCCCGTGGTGTCTCCAGGCAGTAGGTGAGGCACATCTGGAGTTCGCAGCATCCTGGAGATGGCTGCTCAAATCCCAGGAGCGTGGGTCGCACTGGGAATGGGGGCCCGGTATCCTTGGTGAGACTCCCTATCTCGCAGAGCCAGGTGTGTGCATCTGCGCTGCTTCTTGGAAGGGCCATCCTCAGGGGGAAGGGGGAAAACAGGAGAGAGGTAATTAGGGGCTACCTCACACAACTGAGCCAGCTCATCAGGGATAGGTACGGGAAGGACAGTGCTGGAAGCAGGTGACATGTGCAGAGGTTTCACACAGCTTGCCAGAGGCCATGCTGGTGTTTGCTTGCTTTCTTTCTTTTTCTTTCTTTCTTTCTCTTTCTTTCTTTCTTTCTTTCTTTCTTTCTTTCTTTCTTTCTTTCTTTCTTTCTTTCTTTCTTTCTCTCTCTCTCTCTCTTTCTTTCTCTCTTTCTCTCTTTCTCTTTCTTTCTTTCTCTCTTTCTTTCTTTCTCTCTCTCTTTCTTTCTCTTTCTCTCTTTCTTTCTTTCTTTCTTTCTTTCTTTCTCCCTTTCTTTCCTTTCTTTCTTTCTTTCTTCCTTTCTCCCTTTCTTTCCTTTCTTTCTTTCTTTTTCTTTCTTTCTTTTTCTTTCTTTCTTTCTTTCTTTCTTTCTTTCTTTCTTTCTTTCTTTCTGTCTGTCTTTCTGTCTTTCTGTCTTTCTGTCTTTCTGTCTTTCTGTCTTTCTGTCTTTCTTTCTGTCTTTCTTTCTGTCTTTCTTTCTGTCTTTCTGTCTTTCTTTCTGTCTTTGTCTTTCTGTCTTTCTCTTTCTTTTTCTTTCTTTCTCTCTCTCTCTCTTTCTCTTTCTTTCTTTCTCTCTCTCTCGTTCTCTTGATCTCTTTCTCTCTCTCTTTCTCACTTTCTCTCTTTCTCTTTTTTCTCTCTTTCTCTCTCTCTCTCTTTCTTTCTCTGTCTTTCTCTTTCTCTCTTTTTCTCTTTCTATTTCTCTTTCCCTCTCTCTTTCTTTCTCTTTCTCTCTTTCTCTCTTACTCTCTTTCTTTTTCTCTTTCTTTCTCTCTTTCTCTCTTTCTTTCCTCTCTCATGCTCTCTCCCTTCTTGCTCTCTCTCTCCCTAGTTCTTGTTAGTCTCTCTTACTTTCTCTTTCTCCTCTCTTTTCTCCCTCTCTCTGTCCCCCTCTTTCCCTCCCTCCCTGGACTCCCTTTCTCTCTCTCTCTGTCTGTATTAGCAGGATGGGAAAGAGGCATAAGGGTGGAAAATTGAGCTTCTGAACTAATTCCAGAAGGCTCTGTTTGACAGCATCAGTGCTACTTGTTCTCTGTCTTGAAACAAGATCCATATTCGGATCAATAGAGATTTGTGCAGGGGGAAGTGTTCCCTTTTATTTCTTTGTCAACTCAACGTGGCAGAGCTGCTGAAAAAAAACATGCCATGGAACCTACTTGCACAAAACTAGTTATTAAAACAAACCCTTCCCGGCTGCACTGTATGTACACTTCATGTACTTCCACACATAGACCCAGAGTGTGGCTGAGCACAGACCTACACTGTTCAGGTCCTACACGTTGAAGAGTGCTCTCCTTTCTTTCTTCCCTTAAGGCAGCATGGTGCTGCCTTAAGGTCCCAGCAAACGTTTGTGAATATGGCTCATAATCCCAAATTAAGTGGATTTATAGGGTGAAGAGGCAATCCTCCTTCTCTTCCGTGTTTCACAATGCTGTTTGCAAAGGAAACTGATGCATAACTGTAGTAAACCTTCCCTTCACTCCAAGCTATACATCACTAGTCCTAGGCACCATAGGCACTACCACTAGGCACCATATAAGATCAAAATATGACACAATCAGACTGGGAAAGGTTTCTCTGAACTAAACTTCCTATTTAAGTAATGTTCACTAGTAGTTTTCTCTTGAGCTTTGCTGCTGTCTTCAAGGCAAGCAAGGTGATGGCTCCATGGGCTGGGGTATGCATGAGCCACCACCATTTGGCAGTAAGATTTTTGAACTCGAGGAATTATGAGAGGAACCTGCAATTCTCTTGTGCAGGTGAAATTAGAGAGAGAAAGATATGACTCATTTGTGGGGCAAATTGAGCCTGCCAGCTGGGCTTCATTCAGCTGAAAAATATACCCCTGTGGCTGCAGAGAAACCAACCAGAACTAACCAGAGGGGTGCAAATCTTCCAGTCAAACTGCAAATTGGGAACAACAAAGCAAATCATTCAGGTAGAAGGCATGCAAAATGCAATTGGTTCTCTTGCACTTTACCTTGAATGGATTAAATCTGGCACTCAATGCGCAAACCCACAAGCGCTTGAACGGTAGTAAGCTGGCATAAGGTTGGCTATAATTAGAAGTGATATCTGCTCAGAATTAAAGTGCCAAATGTGCCTTCAGGTGTATTCATTCTCCATCTTGCTTTTTAGTCCAGGCCTGACACATTTGGGATTCTTGCCACAGGAACCGTACCAAATGACTCATTCACAGTGGTGGCCGTGTGCTGAAGACTGCATCCTACAGAATCAGTGGGCCTGGAGTTTAACATGACAGGCAAAACCTCAGGAGACTGGCATATGGTCACTTGGCTCAAATAAACTCCTTCAGACTCGAAAATTTATCTAGCTTTTGTCTAAATTCTTGTCTTCTTACTGCTGTTTCTACAGTCGTTCCTTTTCTTGATCAGTTCGTTCTGTATTTTTTTTTCTTCTCTGACCTCTCTTTCTTCCACCTGCTTTTGTCTCAGTGTGCTCAGTCCCGTGGACAGTCCCTGTTCTCAAATTTCTCTTTCTTATTAGCAGCAGGCACCACAAGGTCTCTGTTTTCTCTTGACTCCCCAACAGCATCTGAGGTTTTACAGCCCCTCCGGAGGCTCAGCTGTAAAGACTGGAATGCTCTCTGCACATTTCTTCTGCTTGCTCTCTTGGTTGCTGGTGTAAAAAGGCACAGATCTGCAAAACCACTTAGAGGCTGCAGAGCCTGGCTTCTGGGTCTTCTGGTAGAGGGCACAGCCCAACAGCAGAGCTGGGGCCGTGATCAAACACAGGGGAGGGCAGGCGTTTGGGCTAATCTGCTGGAGCAGGTAATAGAAGGGAGCACGACACCTCCTGCCTCGTTGGAGGCTAGGTTTTATTTTTCAGAAAAACAAAAACAAAACACACAAAAAACCAACCAAGGCCAACATGATTTTAGTGTGTTAGGCAAGGAAGAATGCCAGTCTTATGTATTTTTAAGTCCAGGCATCTTTTGACACCTGTTGATCTTTTAGACAGAGTTTTATGGGTTTTGTAGCATCTCGTGCTTGGCAAGTCAAGAGCAGAAAGGAAGATCTACTCTTCACACAAATCCTGTCAGATCAGATTGATAATATGTATTGAATGTTGTTGCTCAAATCAATGCAAATTGATTGAGGGCCTCAGAGCATCTGGAAGATAAGAGCAGAAGAGAGGCCAATTTCCTAAAGGGATGTTCATGGCCATTTTTATAGTTACCACACAACTTCTGCCCAAAAGGAAAAACTCACAGGTTGTTTGAGAGGATTACATGCTTTGGCTTGAAACTGAGAGCATGTAAAAAATAAGCAATGATGCTTCCAAAGTACTGTTAGCCCTCTTATTTCTTTTAACTCCTGAAACTGCTGATAAAGTATGTTGACCATTGGAGTATGGTCAGCAGGGAGTCTTAAAGAAAAAAATTTGGGTTGTCTTAATGAGGAAGTGGGGAGGGGGGAGAAGAAGGTGAGGGATTTAAATGGAGAAAACAAACATCACCAAGACACGGGGCTGTTGATCTTGCAGCTGGACTGTATGCAAAACCAGGGAACTGAAGAGCCAAGCTGCCTCCGCTGAATTTCTGTCCATCTCCTCCACTCTGCTCAGAGGCAGCTCACATAGCTGTCTTTGTGATAAAGCTTACAAGCAAATTGGACAGGGTGTCAGGCTGGCTATGAAATATGACAAATTAACAGCCGAGGCTGCTACTGCCCTGGTTACAGACACTTCATTTAGAAGTTATCATGTTACTGGATGCTTTGTGTAATTTGTGATGATACTGATTGTGATAAATTGCAATATTCAGGTAAAAATTTCACCAGCCATTCCTGAAGCAGAATATTAAGGGAGGAAACGGTTGTCAATACTGCACCACTTAACTTCAGGCCCCAAATGAGAAAAGATCTCACAATAACAATAAAATTCTCAGTCACTGAGCAATGTAATTAAATTAAGCTAATTACATTACAATTAGCAAATCTTTAATTTATTTTTAATGCACTGATTAAACCTTATGTGGTAACCATAAAGCTTTCTGAACAGTAAGCCTGTTGGGTAACCATTGACACCAACCTGGGGTCATCACTTGATGCTAGAGTATTTCCTGAAGTAATAAATAATTGCTTTTTATATCAAGCTTGAAAAAAAAACGTTTCCACACAAATATCTCAGGCACATAATTTATTTACTTCCTTCCCTTTACCTTGATGGCTGATAATGAAAAAATGAATGCTCCACATTCCAGTCGGCTCTGTTTCTACCATGGATTATTTGCATGTTCATTGCATTGTTTGTTTTTTAAAGCTGGCAGTTATCTCAGAGGACCCACAGAAGTCCTTATCAAGTGATTTGCTAGTGGTTTGTCAGGCATTCTTCCCCATTTCTTTAGGAGTCCCTGTGAGAAGGGCTGGGGAACGTGGCTCATGGCAAGCTCTGCATCCCAAGTGAAGCTGCATCTCACACCAGATGAAAAAGAGAAATTAGGCACATTAAATGTAACTGGAAGGAAATTAGGTGCCTAAGTGTAAAGCTCCCGTCTGGTCTTAAAGGCACTTAGACTGTGCTGATCCTTCAGTCTTTGACATTAAAGCTCCCAAGGCATCTAACACTGTTTTGGAGCACGCCTAACCATTGCTCCTGCCTTGACCAGGCCGTGCAATGGGGTACTTATCTGACATTCAGGTCGGATTAGAACCAACAAACTCTGTGTTCATCTGCTTATCTTCTGGCAGGCTTGGTCTCACAAGGACACTTCCAAACCGCCCGCTGTGCTCTGCCAGATCTGCTCCCCCAAGAACAGCTGTGGTGACCATCGCTTTCTTTCAAAGTCCTGCCTGAGAGAGGCTCCAGGCAAAAAAGCGGACAGAGCACTTTGTGTGGGACTTCTTGTCTGCCAGGAAAAATGGAGGATTTCAGAGACACACTTTCTTTTTCTAGAAAAAAAGTGGGACCCTGCTCAGTTCTGCTGGAAAAAGGCATCTGAAATGAAAAAGTGCCATGTAAAATATCCAGGCTCTGGAGAGAAGTGGAATTTTAAGTGTACCCCTAACCCCCATCCTCAGGGTTTTCCTACAGGCAGGCTCCAGATGGCTGCTTGCTCAGCATGCTGATTTTTGCAGCGCAGGCTCGGAGGTGTATGGGTTGGGGCTGAATGCCATGATCTTAAAAAGCACATGCCCCAGCTGTGCACTTCCCCTGCCTGCTGGATGCGGTGAGGGTGAAGGAGGTGCAGAGCATCCCCAAACCCCACTTACCCTGCACAGCTGATCCCTGCTGAAGCAGAGCTGGGCTGGTACCAGGTCACCCCCTGTAAGAAGACTGGCTTTTTGCCCTGTGTCAGCTTTACTGATGTAAAGAACCTATCTGGCTCCTGGGACATGAGCTATTATCTCCACAGGGCACTTCTGCTTCTCCGAGTAGATGTATCTGTTCCCCTGCTGCTAGCTTGAGGCCCTCTCATACTGCAGGCACCAAGCACTATGTGGACATGGCATAGCTTGGTTTGGACCTGGTCCTTGCTGCTTAGGGACCACGTGTAATTTGCTGATGCACCTTGAGATCTGCAGGTGAATCAGGAGTGCGGTGCTGGCCTCTGCTTTCTCTCAGCATCAGGGAGAGGCAGCCTTTCCCAGCAGAGTGACATGTTGCCATGCTAAATACACCAAACGAAATGGCTGAGAACAAAGGGGACTTAAAACCGTGCCTGTCTGGGGCTTTTTTTCCAGTTTAAAAATTTGTAAAATTGCTCTGCCATCACTGAATAATTATTTTAAAAGAAGAGTTGAAAAATGTGTTATTTCACGTCTTGTAAGTAAACAGAGCAATGGCTCAGTGCTGTGTGTGGAGTGGCCTGCGGTCCTTGTTTTGCTTGTGTGGGACCTTGAACAACTGCTGTGTTTATCTTTTCCTGATAATCTCCCTAATAGCATGGAAAAAAGAAGGCATAGACTGTGTGGCTTTTTATTTTTTTGGGGGTGGTGGTGCAGAATTGAAATAATTCATGTTTCTCTTCAGTGGAATGAATTTCCAAACCATAATACCGCACGTTGAGTGTATCTGGAAAGGATGCTGCCTTGTTCGATGAACTGAATTGTGCACACAGTTGGAGACTCTGACAGTGCCAGCATCAGTGAATGCAAGTTGCATAAAAAGGAGGCAGCATCATTCATGACACTAATGAACAGTCCTTCCTCGTCTATCAGAGAAATCTTTCCCAGGGATAACGATTCTCTTTGCATTTTCTTAGCCATAAAAGAAGAGATTGTGCTGGTTCTTTGGTTCTGTATGAGACTATCAGGAGGATTCTTAGGCTGGGAACAGAAATCAATGTTTCTGTGATACTGTATTGGCTAAATACTTAGACCAGAGTAAAAAGATTTTGTTCTGACTGCACATTGAACTTCTTGTTTTGCTTTGCTGTTACAAGATTGTGTAAATAGTGTGAAATTTAAGGGGGCATACTTGATTCTGAGCAAGTCTGCCAGCAAGCTCTAGTCATTTACTGCAACATGATGTACCTGGTTCGCCCATATAATGCTACATCTTTAAGTAACTGTAACTTCATTGATTTCAGTGGCATCTCGAGAGTAAAAGGGAAAAACTGGCGTGACACAGCAGTGATTCAGCTTCAATGTATTTCCTCATTCTTCTTCAGGTATTTATTATCCTTTAACAGGCCTTCACTTTAAATCTTTCTTAATACTTAAAAAAAGTCTTCTGAGGTATGAGCAAAACCAATACACGTAGCAGAAGAGTCCCTGGGATCTACTCTACAAAATGAAAGTTAGACAAGATCTAAACTAGGAGCTTGATTGTAGCGTAGATAAGGGGTACGGCTCTTTAAAATAAGATTTTTATTGAAATAAAAGGTAAAGTGTAGATGCAGTTTTATCCAAAATGTATGATTTACCTTGTACAGCTTTACTAGAATTGTAGAATAAATAGGGGCTGTACCTGCATATTAACTTATTTATCAGCATATGTTGCATCACCCCTAGGAAATCTTGCCAGTGTGACTCCACCACTGCAGACTAGACCTCAATCCACAATTCCAGCTATTGTATTTTGTATACTGCGCTCCTTAAATATCTTGCACTCTGCTTCCTGCCCTTCGTGTGTATTTCTGTGCAAATCTAAATGATACTTAATAGGCTTCAGCTTCATTCATTCTTTAATGTTCTAATTTCCCAGTACTTTGAGAATGGCTCCAGTACTGTGGACTTAGATCCTGATCTATGTTCATCTGTTGGTGATCACACTAGTTTCAACGGCCTATGTATTTGCCCTAAGTTATAAATGAATATATAATGGATTTCGGGGAAGGAAACTCATATAGATAGATTTGTCTTGGAGATTGTATTCATCATTGTGATAGTGACCACTATGACAGATATGGCAGAAAAAGAGAGCTTGAAGCTTGCCTTTAGGATAGATAGGAGAAATCAGACCTTTTACCACTGACAGCATGTAGTTACCTATCATCTAGCTTTCTCCACTTCCTCAAGACATGGTTGCAACTTCAACAGTGATGGATCTAAATTTTAAAAAAGAATAAAAAAAAGAGAGAGAGAGAGATGTATGTTATGACTGAAGCATTTGATATGAGTCATTTAAAGAAGTATATTTTAAGACTGCCTATGATTAGGTTATAGGCTACTTTAAAGTAAATTAGCTACATACTGTGCATTAGTATCAGGCACAAGGCTTTTGTCACTGGAGGAAACCTCTTTAAATGACCAGAGTAAATCCCTCACGTTGGTGAAGTCTGTAATTCCTGATCTCCCACGCATGACTGATTTCCACAGGAGTGAAGCTTTTGTGATCCATGCATTAGCAAGAACCAGCTACAGCTACAGTAATTAAACGGTTTAAACCTACAATCCTATATAGATCCATTTTGATTGTTTGCTTTCTTACTGTTCTTGTTAGTGGGCACCAGAAATTAACACTTTGGTAGACATGGGGAAACAACACAGGTTGTTTTCGCCAACTACCTGCTGTAAAATGAACACCATTGGAAAACAAGCCACTTATTGGCATTGAATTTGCATTTATTGACATTGAATTTGCATTAACACAGCAATGATATTTATGCTTTCAGTAACTGTGAATTGCAAGTGTAATGACAATCCACGCAGAAATACTATTTTGTGCTATTTTCATGGCAAGTTTTTGTTAGTTATTTAGGTTTAACAAAGTCAGGGGTGCCGTAAGGAAAAGTATGAGGCATCTTCTGGTGGGTGACATACATTGGTGGAATATCAGGTTGTTTCCAGTGTTGCCTTCATGCGTTGACCAGTAAAGGCAGCTGATACAACTGGAAGAATATTGACTTGTGACATGGGACATTTTTGTTGAAAGCAGCCCTTGAGATTTTGTCTGTCTGATCTGTTGTGTCACAAGACAAAATGAAAATTGCTGTCATCCCCCTACAGGTCAGACAGTTTTGTAGATCAGCTTCACATCTGGAGGGAGAAATCAAGTGTCCAGTCTGTACTCTGTCTTTTGTAAATGAACATATAAGTCTCATCTTTCTCAGCTTTCTCACAGTGAAAGCTTAAAAAACACTTTTTTTTTTTTTTTCCTTTGTTCCCAATCCCTGAGCTTTTCACCTGGGAAGCCCTTCTAGGTCAAAGCTCCTCCTCTGAGACGATATGACCTTTAAAGGTGGGCTTGAACTTTTTTTTTTTTTTTTTTGCAGCTGCTCTGCAATACAAATGAACCTCAAAGCCTCAACAGCCAGACAAAGAAGAGGTCTTTAACCCACACAATCTCTGTAAGGGGGGTCATTTATGCTTAAATGACCCCTAATGGGCAAGTGATGAGTACTGTTCAGCTCGACAATATTAATGGGCAGGCAGGAACACAGAGCAAGGGGTAGGGTGGATGTTTGCATGTTTTGATACCTTTCAAAGCAAAAAGGGGTGGGCAAACTTACCAACTCCTTTCCCAAAGGACAGCCAATAGCCTCTGCGTACTTCAAAACCGATGTTGCTTTTGTCAGTTTATATCAATGAAAGAAAAGATCTGTAAAATCACATTTAATTAGATAAGTTCGGATTTATTTGGATTGTATAGCCTGGCTGATATTAAGGTGAGGGGAAATAGCAAATTTACTTTATTCCCAATGATCTGATGTCCATTTCCATGGAAACAGAAATGGAAGTAGGAACCAAACATAAGCAGTCGCAGCCCTGGTTAATTGCCCATGGCTGCTTTCTGTTTCCACTTCTATAGCGCTGAACTCTATGCTCGCTGCTGACCCCGTTGCTATCAAGCAGTGCGTGCGAGAGGGGTCTGCTGCGGGGAGCCCGGGCACGGCAAGGCAGAGAGGGGAAGGAAGGATGCGAGAGGCATCACGCAGGCTCTCCGGGCTGGCCAGTGAAGAAATCTCCTTTAAGGTTTGTTGACTGGAAAATCAAGGAGTAACGTCGGCAAAAGTAATTTTAATTAAGTCATTGCTATGAGCCTGGTGGTAAAACAACTCTTAATGATGATCATTGTAAATCTGGAATTGCTCCGTGGAAGTCAACTGCACTCTAGCAGGGATTATGAACAGACTCTGGCTATTTATGAGAAACACAAAAACATATTAACAGAAATTATGTTTCTGTGGTTGCTGGGGCAGTAACAGAAGTAACACAAGAGCAATATTTTCATGAATTAAAAAGCTCCGATAGGTCTACCATGCAACAGAGGTCCAGAGGTAGGCCGCTGTATTCAATGATAAAATAAAAACCAAGCATGGAATACAAACCACAAACAAATCTATTTCCAGGCTGAAAAACTGTTGTATTTTCTCATTAAAGTAATTGAGCACCTCTGCTCTCCCAGATTTGGCCTAAAACCAGCAGCAGAAAATAATATTAAAAGCAATAATCCCTGTTCTTGTTATTTCCAAATCCAGACCCCCAAACAGGAAGCAGTGATTCCCAGAGGTTCAGCCTCATGGAAACCAAACCAGACCTTAAACTTTTTGAACTTTTTCCATCTCTTGTAATCATGCTGGATCTGTCCCGTAGCAGATTTCTTGCCGATATAGGACAGCGTGTTTTAACCTAAATAAACCAGCAAAAGACTGCTGTTTGGAAGAGCTTGAGAAAGCTGATATAAAAGATTTTTAGTTAGTTTTTTTTTTTTTCAAATGTTCTGTGGAGAAAATATTCAATCCAGAATTTTGTTTCAAAATGTAAATATAGAGAAAACGAGAGGGGAGAAAAAAACATCAGTACTATGAAAAGGGTGTTAAGCTTTGTGACAAGGTACACTCAGAGCATAGCAACTTCTTCCTCCCTGTCTCAGGTCCCCCCACCACCACTCATTAGCAGTTTGTAAGCACTCAGTGCCTACCACACAAGCACTCCTTACACTACTCTCCCTCCCTACTATGTTAGTAGTGTTGATTGTCTAATTTTATATTGCTTGATAGATTGAGCGAGAATTGTTTCAGGTGTGCTGAGTCAAAAGATCAGGTGTAAGTGGCGAGGGAAGCCTGACTGCAGCTGGAGTGTGGTCGGACCAGATGGCTGTCAAGGAAAGAGGTGGAAACCCAGGGAATTGTAATGATGTGAAGCTTTGAAACAGTCTTGGGATGCAGAAAAGCTAACATTTCTGGGAGATTTAGTGGTCAGCCTCCGTGTGGCTAGCACAGGATGTTCTTGCACATATGATTTAATTTTATGGTGTGGTAGAGGCTTACAATCTGTGGCACACGTGTGAAATTAAAGTTGGAGCAAAAATGTCAGCTCCAAAACAGTGCATATATTTTAAAATCACCCTGACTAAAGGCTGATCGAGGGAAAGAAGAGAATACTGTTTGCACTGATTTCTATCACTTCTAAAACATCCTTTTCAAAGTCACAGATTAGTGAGATCTATCCAAAAGCCTGTATTTATAGGGAAAAACAAATGAACAAACAAACAAAAATCACACACACACAAACAAACAAACCAACAATAACAACAAAAAACACCAGATAGAAAAAATGTAGATTTCTTTGTGCTACAAACCTCACTCTCTGTTTTCTTGCACCTTACATTATCGTGCTGACTTTGTCATCCTTTTGCCCAAATGTAAAAGACTGTCCATGGTGTTGGATAAGGGAAAGGCAGCCTCAGTGTGTAAACAACTACACCACACCACACGACAGAGAAACATCAGTTGCATATTGCTTTCTGCAGATTTTGATTACTTAAGTACTACCAATAATCCTGGGCAGAGTGAGCAGAGATGGGCTCTGACAAATCATGACAGTCAGTTTCCCATCTCCCATGAGATGGAGATAAGGATTGTGCTCTGTGCACCACATGCCCCCTGCATCTGACACATCTAACCCATTTTTGCCTATTTTATTTGCCCATTTTTGCTTTGCTCAACACACACATTCACAGAGTAGCCGTCCAAAGCTGAGGCATGTGATGCATTCACTGTGATCAGATGCGTGTTGCACTTCAAGTGTCAAGCACCATGGCTGTAGCCTTGGGGTTTATTACGCCTAGAAGAGATTGGGCTTCACTGCCCATGCACAGTCCTTCCTCACATGCTCAACGGCTATTTTGTATGGATATTGCAGGTAAGAGCCTGCTTAGTCACACTCACTGCTTCACTCTCATATGTTTCAACTCCTGTTTATAAACAAATATTTCCTGTTTATAAACAAATCCTGGAAGCCAAAAAAAAAGAAATTAAAAAAAAAAAGTAGGATTAGCAAACATTAGAGCATTCTGAAAGAAGCTACATAGCATCAGGTGCCTAATCTGAAAAGCACAGCGACGTATATAATCTGGCAGAGTTTCTGGAAATGAGAATGGCACCAAAAGAAAAAAAAAATGCAAGCAGGTTACAAAGTCTAAACCCTGGAAGTTGTATGAGTGGGACTGTATAACTTAGAGTCTTACTTGACTTCATACATACTCACCAAATATTAGAGTCCTAAAATAGCCTGTCTCTTAGTGGCCAAGCAGTTAAGATGTTATTGAACTTTAGACAGTAATACTCAATTGTATAGTAAGAGGCCATATGGAATGAGCCTGTGTTTTCATTTTTTCACCGTAGCTGCTTCTGCTTTGTTCTACCATATTAAAGAACAGGAAGGCTTTCAGAGCAGTAGAGCTTCCAAAACAGGAGAGTGACTTGATTTCAAAGCAAAGAGCAGGTAACTGCCAGTACAGGAACCTGCAGGTTAATTGGGTATCCTGACCCAGACAAAACTCAAAAGAGAGAGCAGTTCAATTCTTTCATTTTGTACATGAAAAATCACTGTTTGTGTTGCACAGAGTTCAGTTTAATCAGCCCTGTGAGCTACTGTCGTATCATGAAGTGGATCACCCCTTCCCAGGAAGGAGGAGGAGAACTGTAGAAGAGACCCATGAGAATTAAAAGATGGTAACTTTTCAAAAAGTGAAGTTAGTGGTTTTGAAAGGCACCAGATTAGCAGCACAGGAAATGGCCTCCTTTATTTAATCATACCTAAGTGCTTTGAGGTAGATTCTTATTCCTTTTATCTTGATGAGTAGCACATCCACACGATGGGCACGACATCTGCTGGGGGCAGCTGTGCAGGAGAGATAGGGGTCAAACCTCAGGTAGACCCAGGCAGACCCAGCAGCAGCAGGAAGCGGACGAGCGCAGTGTTGTTCCTTTGCCACAGTTTCCCCCATCTACGCATCTTGAGGTTGGTCTAGGAACTAAAAAGCAAAGGAAAAAAAGTGTTTTAAGTGGCATGCAGTAGCACGCTTGCAGGTGAAGAGCTACAATAAACTAGGGAATAGTGCTACCTATGTGCTTTTCGATGAATGCCGATGGCCTTCCTTTGGACTAGGCAGTTTCAGGGGACTGAAGAAATCTGGGCTGCCATAAACGTGGCCCATGCTCTATCCCATCCACCTACTATCACCATAGCCATCTTGTGGACAGTCTGCTATGACCAAGTGACTCTCTGGTATTTGAGTCTCAGCATCCTTTGGAGAGTACACTCTGGCCATGTCCAGAGATGTGCCTGCAGACTTGTGGTCCGAGGACATGGTGGGGACTCCACCTGGCATTCTGAATCACTTGGTAGGATCACAAATAACAGCCTGTGGTCAGATCCCTTAACTCTGGGCATCCTTCTGGTAGAGTTAGATGGTAATGGGTCACTCTGAGTGAGGTTGTTAGAACCTGACCCTGTATCAAATCACACTTAATTCTCAGAGAACAGCTCAGAAGTAGTGCCAGAGTGGCGTCTGCCACTGTGCCACCGAGACTACAGATGAAGGCCTGCAGGACGAGATAGAAAGAGAGACTTAGATGGGTATAAGAAGGCTCTGAATTATTTCCTTTCTCCAGTCCCTTGGAGATAAATTCAGGGACGGTGTGCATTCTTGGCTCCACTGAAGTGAAGACGTTTTCCATTAATTGAGTGTTTTGCTGTTATTATTTTTTCCCTACAAATGGGTTAGCATAAGAAAGGAGGGGGGGATAACACCAGAGGCTAATAAGAGAGCTAGAGTCCTAGGCATGCTTTACAAAACCTGGTATGTAGGAACACATATTTATGTAGAGGAAAAATGCGATGGCAACCCTTTATCTCCCAGGAGTGTTTAATGGTTCTTACCTGCACATTTTCTTCAAAGGATCTTGCTGATGGATTTGCTTTTGGCAGAAGCTGCTCAGCACTTGGAAGTACACCTGCTTGTTCCTTTCTGCCGTTCCACTTTGCCTTGTTGGCATCCTTGTGAACTGCCTCCAGCCCCCTGTTCCTGGAGCAGGTCAGAACACGTTGTGTCTCATTTCTCCTCTACCAGGAAGCTTGAGGAGGAGCTGTAAGTGTGTTGTTGCTCTTCAGGTCATTATTAGAGTGGATCTCACTTAAGGTTCATATATCCACATGTGGATTCTATCAAAAAAGCAACAGCTCTGGGCTGTCTGCTTCTTTTTGTAGCTACTCATGTACAAAAAATTTAGGGATGTTTGTGGCTCTTGCTTGGTTTCCTCACCCTTGATGGCTATTGTGGCATGAAAACAAAAAATGGGCAGTGTAGACTGCAGGCAGTGTGTTGGATTAAAGAGGATCAAACAATTTTAAGCACAAAATCCTGCCGCTTTCCCCCCTCATAAGCAGGAATATCTTCATGAAATGCCCAGCAGTAGTTGTTACTCATCTAAAAATGCAAGGCATTCAGAACATATAAATATGTACATCTCATTGCATCCCATTAGTTGTTGCTAATTCTTTCTCAGCCTCTGGGGCTAATCACTAACTCCAGATCAGTAAAATCTCAGTTTCCTGTTGGCACATTTCCTTTATTACAAGTGCTTCTATTCTGTGGGTATCAAAATGATTCCAACACCCCATAATTAGATCTCATGTCAGCTTAATATATGTGAATTTGCCTTATGGATTTAGTCTGCAACCTCATTAGCTCTGAGTCAAGTCAGTCTTTTCTCAGATAAGACATTGGATAGGCAGGAAAATCTTGGTGCCGCATCTTGTTGCAGAACTGGCTTGGTGGCTTGAACACACAAATACAGGGAAAGCTTCTCCTTGATAAGGACCTTAATCACCGCTGCATCGCTAACACATTGGGAAGTAATTTTTTGTACCACCTTTGTAATCAGAGAACTTTGGCCCGGGAACTGTGTTACAGAATTAAATATAAATGTGTTGGAGGTGGGAATACGGAAGTGGCCTGAGCGGCATCCTGAGCTGTTCTTCACACCTTGAGGATGGCTCTTCACAGGCACAAGGACAGCTACACACTAAGAAAGACCATCTTCATGAGGGCTTCACACTCGGACATGGTTGACATATGCCTGCGGAATCCAAATGTTCGTTCACATCCAGGAGCCCAAAAAAATGCAGCAGCTCCCTGAGGAGGCAGCCCATCAGTAAATGCGGACCTGGTATGTGGAGGCAACAGCTCGAAAACTCCAAAACAGATTTGCTCACCTCCAAGAATAAGAGCTTTTACTCCAAGAAGGCTTGGGTCCAGGATTGTTATTGGGTTGTTTTTCTCCTGCTGAGCCCTGTATTATGCCTTTCCAGTAGTTCCTCCGATTCCCAGAGTAATCTGAAAGATCAAAAAGAGACAAAGATATGATCGTTCTCTAGCTCTGTACTCGCCAAGACAGTTTTGGCTGACAGGCTTAGTACAGATGGCCATCAGCCTCTGATCCAGCTCCTGGACTGTCTGGACCTGATCTCCCAGCCCTGCAGCCAGATACGCTGTCCAGACCCAGAGTCACTGCACCTGACGACACTGCTGTTGCTTGGCTGAATATCACCCAGAGACACAAATCCCTGCATCTGCAGGGATCCTGACACAGTGCAGAAAAGCATAGGAGGAAATGTATATGTGCAAGTGGAGAAAGTTCTCTTTATAAGCAGTCCAAAATTTTTCGATCTGACCTTGCTATCAAAGGCATTTGTCTATATTTAAAACAAGTTTCCTTTGTTCATACTGGTTTGAACTGATTTGCACATGCTGCCTGCTTATTTAATTATTCTTTGTCTTTTCTAAGAGCTCTTGCCCAGCGGCCAGAGACAAAACTTTTGATTTGTATCTGGAATTAATGTTCCCAAGACTCCTAAAATATCTCTTGGAATATTTCTTAAATATCTTGTATACTACCTCATTTTGAAGACCATCTTTCTTGCAGCTGTCACCCAAACCGCTGGGGTGATCTCAACACTCTCTTCTAAACCCTTTCTCTAAATTCCATCATCTAAAGTATTCCTGAAGCCAGGTCTGACACCAGAAGAAAAGCAAGGTAATGGTAGCAAGAACTGTGCTTTTTCATATGGTTGCAATTGAACTATTCTGGATTTCCGCTTGTTTCAACTTCACAACTACGTCTCAAAATGCATGGTAAAAAAAAAAATAAAAAAAATAGAAGCAGCATCACACTAGTGTCAGCTGACTGCTGAAATTCTTTCTTCCAAGACTTATTCAACTTTCTTTGTTTAATTTAGAAATGAACCTATATCTGAGGTTTGGATAAAAAACTAGCAGATACTACTCCCAAACATAACTTTTTTTGCTTCAGTCCATATTCTTTGACTGAAGCAGAATCCACTTATTTTGGAGCTCTGTCCAACACCTGGGTGTCTCCTGCATTATTCTGATATTTTGCTAAAGGTGGCATACCTTTAGGAGCCTCTAAGACTGTGCCTGATTTCTGCAGTTTGTTTGTTAGGAATACTCACAAATCTGAATTTTCCAGTTTAGCTGACAAAGAGAACGATTGTATTTCCCTAGTACTTGCAGAAGACATGCTGGAACTTCTGATTTTTATTTTTTATTTTTTATTTTTTATTAAGTCAGTGATCTTTCCTCTTATATAAAGGAGATCCAGGCCTTTAGCTGGAATAGAAACTACACGGAGCTGTAAAATATGCATGTATTATGTGAATCAGCTCAGCTTCTGTTTGCAGTTTTGCTGTTTCAATTTTAGTGGAACCACACCAGAACCATCCCCAGCAGAGGTTTTGGTCCTGACTGTGTCTTCAGAGTCATACTCAGTTCTTATTCTGGTGTTTCACAGGAAAAGACCATTT